>NC_142027.1:44636795-44959087 GCF_982192425.1 Myodes glareolus | reverse complement strand
GAGAATGGTGTCTGGGATAAATCTTCGTGTTTTTCCAGGGAAAGCCAAAGATGGAATGGCTGGGCAGGCTCTACACTTGGAAAGGTCTGGTGACAAGCAACCATGCTTGGGAATCCACCTTTCCAACTGGTCATGATGATAGAGGGGAAATAAAGGAAGCATATTACTAGGCTAGAAAAGCCCACATTTAAAAAAATAAAAAAGGAAAAGGAGACACTGACCTACTTTTTCTAAAAGTCGTGGAAGCCCTTTAAGGACCATTTTTACCATTGTTGACTATTGATACAGCTGCCTTCTTTGCTCTCTGGCTGCAGGTGATGCTGAGAGCTCCAGGTCTGATGCAGGAAGTAGTGGGGAAGGCCCCAGTCGGCCAGGTCAAACCTAGCAGGCTCCTGAAGGTCAGGAAGGAGCATCTCCAAGTGCTTGTGTGGTCAGCCAGGCCGCACTGCTCTGGTTTCCGTCTCCTCCGTCTCCCTGTCACGCGCCCCGCCCTTCGGCGATGACAGCATGTCTTACCTTTGCAGTGTCCATCGTAGTCCACCTGGATCTTGGATCCAGTGAGGCAGGCGTCTCTGTGAAGTTCACAGTGGTTGAGGTAGGTCTTGCCATTACTGCCGCACACAGGTCTCTTGTGAGGTTTGCATTGCTGAAACAGATGGGCGGGAGGATGTCTGTGCAGCCACGCAAGCTAGAACACACACTCACACAGCCATCTTGTCAGGTGAGATGGAGCATGTGTGCCGCCAGGGCCCAGGGAACCCCAGCTCTGGTCACCATCCGTGACTCTACCGCACTCGATACAACAGGCATCTACTACCTCGAGCTCTCCACGTCTCTCCGTCCATCCTGGCTCATTGCCAACTTGCGAGTACACAAACACCCTCCTGCGGCCGAAATACTCGCTTGCACATATGTATTCCCAATGCAACAGCACAGAGAAGCTGTGCTTTCAGGAGATGAAGTCACCAGCGCTCCTTCCTCACGAACGAGTTATGAATTAAGGTTGCCAAAGGGATTTCACACAGCCTTGAACCCTTTGGCCCTTTTACCATTTGCCACGTGAGAACGCTGTGTTCAAGGGTTCTTTTGCAAGCGGAGACCAGGCCCTCACCAGACATTAAGTGAATTTGTTTTGATCTTGCAGGCCGTCCGTAGCCTCCGACACTGTGAGAAGTATACTTCTATATGACTTAGAAAGTGCCCAGCTCAGGCATTTTGTTACGGAAAGAGAAATGAACTAATCCTACTTTCCATGACACAAAAGAACAGAGATGAGAGCTGGGAGCATGGAAACTCAATGCACAAGTGTACACACACACACACACACACACACACATGCATACACACACACACACATACATGCATACACACACATACATGCATACACACACACACGTACATGCATACACACACACACACACACACACACACATCCACACACAACCTGATTTTTCTGGAGCCAAATTACAAGTATTCCATATTCTCCGCAGCATTTGGGAGTCATTGAGCTTTTGGCCTAATTTCACAACCACGGTTGTACAGCAGGCAGTGAGGGTGAACGACAACAGGAAATCATTATGGACAGAAATATGGAATAAAGTTCATCTGGCTTGCAGGCGAGCTAGGACTGCTAGAGGCACAGAGACAAGAGGACAGATGTTAAAATGGTTGCGCGCCCTTCCTGAGCAGGAAAGAAGTCCCATCCCTACATTTTGTACATGAAGCTCCCCAAGGCAGGAAAGGTGAACTTCACTTATTCGTCAGCCAACATTCACTGTGGAGTACATGCTGTTTCGGGTACTGGACAAAACCAACACGGGCTCATCTTTACAGCAAGTCCCGGGAATTCGTTTGCTCAAAATCCCATGACTATCCAAGGACAAGCTGACACTCTGCTCAGACAGCAAGGGTGAAGGGATCCTAGCAGGACCAGGCTTTAGGAAGTTGGTACGCTTTCCCTTCAGGTGCAGTGAATCAGGGTCCAGAGATTAGCAGGGTATTATTTACAGAAAAGCCCATTTCCAGGGTATGGAGCTCCTTGACAGAAGGGAGGACGGAAAAGCCCATGGCCTGTGTTATTTACATCCACATCAAGAATGAAAATTAAAGTCTTGCCTGTTTCTCAGAGGCTCATTTTGACTTCCAAATGCCATTTAAAAACAAAACTTCAAAGTCCACATTCTGTCTGACAATTTAAAGATTTGCATATCCTTTGACCCAGCAGTCCCCCAGTGACCATCAGTTCTAAGAAATAAAGGTATTGGCAAAAGGATGCTGCTGCTGTGGCAGCTAAGAGCCCAGAGAACCACTAACACACCCGTCGCCAAGGAAACGAGTGAATAAAGTTACATCACTAAATACTATTCGGTGTCTCTTGAAAGGTCAAGTTCGTGTGGATCCAAGAGGAGGCCACAGCACACCACAGACTTCAGAGTACAAACTCACACGCGCATGTGTGGAAATAGTAGTTTGTATAAAACAGGGGAAGCTCTGGTGTTTAGAAGTGCTGCTAATGCCAGCTACCTCAGACTAAGGAGAACCGAGACTTTGGTAGCACAAATGTCTAAACACCTACACTATTTGAGACATAGAACAATTGGTAATTTCTAATTTGAAGAAAAATTTTAAAATTTAGTACCATATTTAATTTCAATGCACTTTACATATTAAATAACACTACAATGGGGCGACCAGGTAGATTTTTTTAAAATTTTTAAATTTTTTATTTTTTTGGTTTTTCGAGACAGGGTTTTGCTGTAGCTTTGGAGCCTGTTCTAGAACTAGTTCTTGTAGAGCAGGCTGGCCTCGAACTCATAGAGATCTGCCTGCCTCTGCCTCTGCCTTCCAAGTGCTGGGATTAAAGGCATGTGTCAGACCGGGTGTGGCTACTTCCTGCTACATCAGTGGTCAGTGGAATTAAAGATAGCTCAGCTTTGCAATCATTGCCTCAAAGGACTAACACTAGATTCCTAGGGAAAGCTGAGCAGTTCTTGTTACTTCACACCTAGAAAGTCGAGCTTCAACCTCCAGCATGAGAAACAAACCAAAACCTCAAAAGACAGAAACTCTGACAGATTTGAAACTAGACACAAACGTTTCAGTATATCCGCTTTCATGACTCACATGTCCTTTGGTCTACATTCCATTCTTCCTCACTGTGGTCTCTCAAGCCCGTTTTCACCTTTGAGACTACACCCACCCTTCTGCCTCTTTACACTGCATAGGAGCCACACAAGAGAACATGTGTTCTTTCTCTCTGAGTGTGTGTCACCTCACTTAAATCTCACCTTCCAGGTCCACCTATTTTCTACAAATGCAAGTTTTTCTTTACAGCTGAATAATGTTTCATTGTGTATATGGACCACATTTTCAGCATCTGTTCATCTGCTGGCGGACATCTAAACTGGTTCCATTTCCAGATATATGTATCATATGTGTACGCACGTGTGTGCATGTGCACACACACACAATGTTCATGCATTCACACACACACACACACACACACACACACACACACACACATATTGGCCAGAGGTATCGTCTTTAGTTCTCTGTATGATTTTCTGAGACAGAGTTCTCACTACGCCTGAAGCTCATGATTTGGCTAGAATGACCGACCGGTCAATGCTCTCTATGGATTTGCCCCTCTCCTCCAGTGGGGTCACAGACTGCTGCTGCTATACGAGGCATCTGTGTAGATCCCGAGGCTCTGAACATAATGCAGCAAGCATGTTTCCTGCTGAGCTAGCTCCCTAGCCTCCCTAAACTTTTTTTTTTTTTAAAAAAATAAATGAAACGCTATCTCTTTTAAAATTTAATTTAAAAACCAGAAGTTTCACTCTTAACCCTAGGGGAAGCTTTCCTTGTGTCTTTAGAACAGACACGTTGTGTGTTTATAGAAATGACGGGATTCCTGCAACTTTCCAGCTGCTGCCCTCCCCCACGCCCGCTATCAGGACCTACCTCAATGCAGAGGCATGTGGGCTCCCCCTTCTCTGTGACTGCACACTCCCGGCCAGCTCCACAGAACACATTGGCGCAGATCTTGGATTTGCTCCTTGGTTCTTCCTAAAACACAAATCATAAAGGGAGCCACATTATTGAGACAAGCCCACTGCAGGATAAAACAATGGTGGTCACGACCTTTCAGCCTTGGGACTTTGTCTCCCTGACGTTGTCCTCCAATAACGGGCACTCACAGGTACTGTTCTGGCTCAGGTTTAGGAACCCCAGACTGTTCCCCTAAGAGCAAAGCAAGAATGACTTTCTTGCTTTCCTCCTCATTTAAAAAATACATATGCATTGTGCACTTTGTGATAAAGCTCGCACTGTGCCAGGGTGAGATACAAAGGGCTTTGGTCTCATGAGCTCTGTGGCTCTCAGAGAGGAAGCACTTAGGACACATATATGAGAGTGTCACCGTGGGAGCTCCAGGGAGCAACTGTGTATGAAAGAATCGGGTGAGACTTTCTGAAGATTCCATCTTTAAGGATGAGAAGACTAAGCCAGGAAGAAATGGAAACACGGGAGACGCATCCAGACATCCGAACACCAAGAGGTGTTCACAGCAATGCCATCTCAAAAGACAGGAGAAGGATGACTAAAACGCGGACATGCTATTGTTTGATATTCAGTCACTGTGCGTGCTCAGGATACAAGATAAAGAGGACCAAAGCACCCCAAAGTGAGTAGAATGGCCCACAAGCCTCTTGGTGTTCAGACAGATGTAACGGAAAGGAAGGTCTGAATGCCCTATGAAAATGGGAGCGTTGATAGGCTCAATTTGTTGGTGGCACATCCCTTTACTCCCTTTTCCCGGTGGTAGAGGGCCAGCCCTCCATCTTTCACCACGCATCCTACAGTAGTGGCGTACGTGCAGAGAACGGGATTTGCTACAAGCTTCCTGCCTAAGCCTACTGGGCTGGAGCTGGCTACAAAACAAAAGATGGAAGAAGCCTAGGAATGATTGCGGTTAAGACAACATCCACGCTTCTAGTCCTCTCCTACCACGTCCTCTAAAGGACTCAAACCCTCAAGGCTCGAACAGAATATATCTTAACCGGGGAATCAAGAACTGGTCAAAAACAAACCAAAACAAAACCCCAAGAGAGCCGTGAGACAGCAAAATAACTGCTCTGCTGCCACCTGGAGGCTACTTTGCAAACTCCAGTCTTTTCTTTTCTCCCATAAGCCAGCTTGCCTGCCATGCAGGGTTCTCATTGGTTTATAGCTCATTTGAATTTTCACATATCATTGGTTTACATGCTGTTGCTAAACTCCGCCCCCTTTATGTTGCTACGGAGAATTCATAAAAGCTGGCAAACAGTGAAGAAAAGAGGAAGTAATTCTCAAAGGTTGGAAGAATGGATTTAGATGTCTGTTTCCTAAACGGGGTGGGGTAGGGAATGGGGTGGATAAAAATTCAGACAGACAGGGCTCTCCAGTTCTGTGGGAGCTGGACCTCGGAGGATAAAGCAAAGCAAGTAGGGAGAAGAAAAGAGATTGCTGATTGTTGTCAAAAAACAAAACAACAACAAAAACACCTCAGGTGCCCTCTTCCCTTCCCTGACTCTTTAACCCGTGGGTCCATGAAATGAACAAGAGATGCACAGACGCACACGACAGGGAGCTTGGGCATGTGTCTGCACTCGAATGTTCCCCGCGTGTCCCAAATTAGTCCCTCTGATTCTTCTAGCCACTTATTTCCTCGTCTGTGAAACAGGAGTAAATAGATAGTCCAAAAGTGTGATCCATGGGAACAGCTTAGAAGACCAGCAGCGTTCAGAGCACTTTGTCTCATGTGCATGGTTATTGTGTATCTGGTGAGTGCCGGAGGGTGCATCTGCCAGGGTATGTGTGGAAGTCAGAAGACAACTTTCGGGAGTGGGGTCTCTCTCTCCATCCAGTAAGTTCCAGGAATCAAACTCAGTTGCCAGGCTTGGCCACAAGAGCCTTTACCCACTGAGCTGTCTCACCCCAATGCTTTTTTGGTAAATAATACAGATAAAAGCTGTTCTGTGGCGGCTGAATTCAACCCAAGTCGTTTGCAGAAGCAGTTCTCAAAGCTACGTTTGGAGAATACCTTTTCCTTACAGCCTAACAACTAATATTTGAAGAGGGCAATTAAAACTTGCAAAATGTTTCCATACACATGATTTTACCTTATTGCATGGCTAAGCCAATAAGAATTATTAACCCCATTTTACAAATAAGGAAATTGAGGCTCCAAAAGGTCAAATAATTTGCCTAAGGTCCTAAAACCAAAAAAAGGGAGGATCTTGTATTCAGCGCACGGGTGACTAATCACCCATTCATAAACACCTGGCACCCTGCAACGTGCCCGACTACTGGCGATGCTCCCTAAGCTCCTTAAGCTCTGTAAATCCCTAACCCTGAGGTCATGTCGTCCCCATTTTACAGATGAGGAGGCTGACCTTAGAGACCCAGGACCAAAAAGCAACCGAGTTGGATCTGCCTCCAACCAAAGGGAAGCAATTCTTCCATGTTTGATTTATTTTTACATCCATATGACTTAGGCTAGGGAACTTATAGTGGGAATATGGGTGCTACAATAGGAGGTATGAGGAGGCCGGGCTGAGTGCATTAGGCATTGAGATCCGATACCCGACTCATATTCAACGCTCTTCCGTGTCTGCCGCGGTCATGGTCATGAGCAGGGCATTCTCTTGAAACCTGTTTCCTTGGGTGCAAACATGCAACACTGACGGTTGGAACTACATTGAGAATTAAAAGGGGCAGGCTGTGTGCTATGCAACAGGAAGTGGCTGTCAATGCAGTGGGTGGTTTATTTTCAGTTTTCCCTCTGCAGTGTTGTCACAGTCACCTTGGACTGTCACCGGCACATTCTTCCCTGTCCTCACTTACAGTGGGAAGGTACTGCTGAGGGCAAAAGGAAAGGGCCCTGGAAGTCCCTGGAGGGCCTTTGACAGAGCACAGGGATGGGGGGAGGGGCCCCAGTTACACAACTCTTCTCTTTGCAGGTGACTTGTCTGTCAATAGGTGGCAATCTCTCTCTTTGTCTCACATAGCTCAGAGCTGCAATGCAGAAGAGCTTTCCTGGCTGCTGCAGCTCTACCCAGCTCTGTCCTCCTAGTGAGAAGTGCAGGAATGAGGGAGAAGAGACAGACAGACAGGGACATGGGCAGAAGGAGCTGCCAGTTTGGGGAGGCTGTCCCTCCTGGGGCACTCAATGCCCTTCCTCTCCTCACTCACAGGTACGCTTGACTGCAGAAAGCAAGGTCAACGATGAAGGGCATTCTCTCTAGAAGTGTTTCTCTGTGCTGTTCAGAGCTATCCTTTAAGGCCCAACATTTTGGGGAGCCAGAAAGGCTCCTGGAAAGTTCCTTGGGGTCGGAGCTTCTGCAGAGTGGCTGATTCCATCTGGAAAGTCTAAGGCAGTAGCCTTAGTTGGGCGTCGCCACGGCCTGGAGGGCTGACGTGCTGCGGCTAACTCAGTACCTACAGCTGAGCATAGCTCTGCCGACTTCTGTCCTCACCATCTCTGTGCATCATCCAGTGGCATGTAACAGATGCAGGGGCGTTTGAGATTCAGAAAAGCTCCATGCAGCACTGGTGACAGGCAAGTCAGGGAAGGAACACTAGCTGACCCGGTCCCTGAGCCTCCAGGCTCCCTTCTCTGGTAGGACAGAGGGAGGGCGCTGCCGGCAAAGGGCCAGTTTTGAGGCCTGGCACAGGGATGACATATAGAACTGTCGCATTGTCACCAACCATAGTGACTTTAGGGATCGTTAGCCACACTGGCTCTTGCAGGGTCACCGTGCAAGGTCTCCGGCATGTTCATAAAAGCGTGAACAGACACATAGATCTGAATGCACTCGTGTGACGGACTGGGTGTGGGTGGAGGTGTGCTCTTGAAAAGCCAGCAAATCATCTGGACGTGGAGGCATGTGCTTATCATCCCAGCACCTGGGAGACTGAGGCAGGAAGACACTGAGGTCCCATGTGGGCTACATAACAAGATATTAAAGATACTAAAACAACAACAAATAAATCCCAAACTACAAAACAAAACCCCAAGCAACAGTAACAACAACAAAATATCTGCCTCTGTCTTAAGGTTACTATTATTGTGATGAAACACCATGACCAAAGGCAACTTGGAAAGGAAAGGGTTAATTCGGCTTAAACTTCCACATCACTGTTTATCCTCAAGGGTCAGGACAGGAACTTGGAGGCAGGAGCTGATGCGGAGGCCACCACTGAGGGGTGCTGCTTACTGGCTTGCTCATCATGGCTTGTTTGGCCTGCTTTCTTGTAGAACCCAGGACCACCAGTCCAGGGGTGTCACCTCCTGAGCTGCCCTCCTCCCATCAATCACTAATTAAGAAAATGCCCTATAGGCTTGCCTACAGCTTGATCTATGATTTCTCAATGAGGTTCCTTCCTCTTGGGTGACCTCAGCTTGTGTCTGGTTGACATGAGCTAGCACAGTCTCCAATGGAAACCACCAGGAGTTCCAGCGTGGGCCTCTCTCTTCTCACTTGTCTCCATACTGCTCTCTGGACGTGCGTGGTGAGCTAGATTTCGAAGAGTTGGTCTCCCGGCGAATTCCCACCCCGCACATCCCTCTTAGCAAACGAATGCACAGCAGTTCCACCTTTTCCCAGTTGAAAACTTGCCCTGTCCACTCACGCATGAGAATGCTGCTGCTTGCTTGCACAGCAAACTTTTAAATCAATTTAAACTTAATTTTTTTTTTAAAATTTTGCATTTGTGGGTATGCATCCTGTGTGAGGGATATGCTGTAGGTGCCCAAGGAGACCAAAAGTGGGTACTGGATCCCCTGGGGCTTGAGTCACAGGTGGTCATGAACCAGCAAACAAGGGTGCTGGGAACTGAACTTTGGTTCTCTGGAAGGGCAGTGAGTCCTCTTAACCACCGCTTGGAAATTTGATAGGCTTTTTTTTTCTTTCGAAAAGAAGCCCAACTCTAGGCTCTTCCAGATGTGAAATCCGTGCCTGACTGCCCTCAGATGACACCAGACCCTGGCCTCCAGCTCCCAACTCCAGCCTCTTCCCAATGAACCGCTCTCTCTGGCTGCAAATTAAAGTCAAGAAACAGATCATCTTCAGCCCAAGGTCTTACAGACCTGCAATCGGTTTTTTTGCCAGCAAAATGATAAAGGAGGTTATTTGTAAAACCGGTAGAGGTGATCCTGTCTCAGGGCCAAGCAGCACAAAATACACATGGAAATGTTTCTAAAAAGCCTTGCAAAGTGAAACAGTTTCTACAGGAACCATGTGTGCTGGCAAGGACGGAAGCTTATAAGCAAAGTCATAAATGTCAGCTTAATACATCGCCTCACTAATTGGAACTGGGTCAGCATCATCTTAGTTCTTCTCCTCTTCCCATCCCCCGCCCCCGCCTTCACTCCATCCTTGGCTTATGCCAAGGTAGAGATCCGGCCCCATTTGCCACTGTCCTGTAGTAGAGCGGCTTGGTTGACAAGGAGAAGGGCTCTCCTTGCTTTGTCAGAATGAGCCATGGGGACCTCACGAGACTAGCAGGGCCTCTCTAATGCAGAGCGCCATGGTGCTGGGGACAAACGGGTCTACAGAACTGGGCAGATGGGATCGGGGACACAGGGGTGAGGATGCTGGCTTTGCAGGCAGTCCTCCTGGAGTACAAGCCCATACATAATGAAGCTGTAGACCGTGATGGAGAAAATGAAAGCTCTTCCAGCTGCTAGAATCTAACTGGAGCATCCATCACATGACCCCATGCAGTCTCTGCTCCCCTGCTTTGAGAAGGAACGGGCTAGTGCACCACCTCGGGTGGGAGGAGAGGAAGAGGGAGAGGTGCTCCGCAACAGTAGTTCTGATTGGCTTGGCAGTCAGCAAAGCATTTGTGCCAACTCCATGCTTAAGTGTCCTTTGCCTGTGTGTGTTCCCAGCCAACGCCTTTTGGGTTCTGAGCGGCCCAAAGCTTGACTGTTTGGTGGGGACTTCAATAAGAGCAGGCAACTGGGAATGTAAAATGGAGCCCAGGGTTCTGGGAGGGACCTGGCAAACAAAAGCACTGAAACAGATGCTTAATTAGCATCCAGGACAATCCAACTCTCCATTTGTTTCATGGGTTCCTTCTTTAACAAGAGCTTTCTAACAAATGGTTCTGGGCCTCTCAGCCTGTCAGAGTCCTGCAGAATAGCCTGTGCACATATGGCTTAGCTCAGAGAAGCACTAAATGGCTTGCATACTTGGGCTGCCCACAGACACCCCCCCACCCCCCTACCCTCACCTCCCCTCCCCCCGCTCAGGGAACAGCTTTCACGTTAAATGGCATTTGGGAATACAAAGTTTCAATTATACAAGATGAAAAGTTTCTGCAGATGATGCTTTTTTTAAAATTTAAACTATACTGTAATGGGTGTTTTTAATTTGCCAAGAAAAGGGACATTTAATCTTCTCGGGGCACACACAAAATAGTAACTACATCTTAGAGGTAACAGTAGCTTGATTGTATATGAATATAAAAACACTGGGCTGGAGCGATGGTTTAATCACTGAAGGCTAAGGCTCACAACCAAAAATAAGGATGCAAAAATCATCAAGTTGCTTTGATCAAATACATACAATTTTTGTATACCAGTCAAAGTTTAGAACGCCTGGGTGAAACTTCCAAGCACAGAACACTTATGTATTCCAAATTTATCCTAGTGGATTTGCACAAGAGATTCATTTTCGTTCTTCAGGTTCAGCCAAAGATTTGTCCACTTTAACAGTCACTGTGGGGCAGATACAGAGTTCTGCAGGTTTCTTCAAATAAGGGAAGTAAATTATTTAAATGAATTTAAAATGAAGAAGGCCCGTATTAGTTAGAGAATGCTGACAGGGACAGAGTGTGAGAGCGCACACCTGCAGTCCCAGTGCTCGGGAGGCAGAGGCAGGCGGATCTCTGTGAGTTCGAGGTCAGCCTGGTCTACAGAGGGAGTTCCAGGACAGCCAGGGCTACAGCATTAGACCCTGCTGGGTATGGTGGTGAGCACACCTGCACCCCCAGTTCTGAGTGAGGAAGTCACCCAAGTCTAGTAGTTCCATGCTAGTTTAGGAAACAAAGGGACACTCTGCCTCGAAACAAGTAAACAAAGGGGGAGAAAAAACTAATCAAGATAACAGTCTGTGACCAGCATGGCGTGAAGGATATAGAATATAGTGGTATAAGATGGGGCTTACACCACTCCCTGCAGGGTCTACCCACAAACCCTGTGGACATGTGGAGAAACAGAGAAGAAAGGATTGGGAGCACACAGAGATGGCCTCATGGGAGGAGAAAGACGTCTAGAACTTTCTAAAGAATATTGAGGTCTGGCAATATACTGGGTGTAGGGGAAGGAAGGGATGAGCCTGAGAGATGTGGAGGCCTTTGGTTTTGGGGGACCATAGTCTGTCAGAGATACAGCCATGACAACAGGGTAGGGTGAGCACAAGGTAGGAAGGGACGAGTCAGGTATGGACAAGAGTCTAAGCAGATAGTAGGACATCCCATTGACAGCTAGAATAGGGACAGGGATGCACATCTGGATGCCATCTGCGTGGGAACGAGAGGTGGGGGAAGAGGAGCTCGGACTCAGGAGGAAAGGGTGAGGTAGAGGCTGAGAGCAGCGGGGGAGGGGAGGAGGACTCGGAAACAGGGTACAGGGATGGCAGAGCGTGTGCCCACCAGCCCACAGGGCAATCAGAAAGGCACCTTTGCTCCAGGCAGATGCAGTGCTGGGCCAGGGTACAGGGTCTGACAAGCACAATCCGGATTGGGTAGCAGACACTCTCGTTTCTCTGCCTGCCCACAGCCCAAGGGCTCTGAAGGGAAAACAGCCAAAAGAAAGTGGCAGTGGTGGAGGAAGATTCGGGAAACTGGGGAGAAGCCCAACTAGCCCAGCACTCCAAAGAGCTCCGGAGATGGACACAATGGTGTGAGAAGGGGTCTGGTAAATGTTAGGATGAGGCAGTGGGAGAACTGCAGCCCTGAACCAGTCACCAAGAGACACACCTGAAGGAGGACCCTGCAAATGTGCCTGCCTCCGGTGTGGTGTGACCTGGGAAGAAGTTTAACATCTTCAAGCCTCAGTTAATCAGTCTATAGTACGCAAGGGTTGGACATGATGCTCAACTCATGTCCCTTGAGTTGCTTGAATTCCATTAACTAGTGTTATCATTCATAACGAGGGTGACCCAAGGCCAGTCCCACGAGGGGCAGTGGCAGGTGACCCGAGGCCTTGGCGCGGGAGGCAGAGAGATATATCAATGCGGAGAGAGCGTGGGTATAGAGTTTATTTAGTGGGTATTGGGAATGGTATATAAGAGTAAGGGGTTATGGAGAAGGGGAGAGAAGGGATACAGAGAAAGAGGAAAGAGAGAGGAGGGAGGGAAGGGGAGAAGGTAGAGAGGCAGTAGTTACCTCTTTAGAAGAGGGATGAGGGGCTGGAGAGGAGGCAGGTGGTCCCCTTGCCTTGGTGGTGGGAAGGGAGAGATTGGGAGTGGGCGGGGATTGTCTCTTAAAGGGACAGGGTACCCAGGTGACAGGCCAGCAGGTTACAACTAGCTCAAGCATTTTACCACACCATGTGATCCTCCCAGTAATGTTTACCTCCCAAGTAAGCTCACAGGAATGCCTACACTAAGAGAAAGATTGCCTTCAGACTTTTTGAGACAGGATCTCACTAAGTAGCCCTGATTTACCTCAAGCATGTTAGGTATATGTCAGGGCTGGTACTGAACCAGCAGCCATCCTTCTGCCTCAGCCTCCTGGGTACTGGGATTACAGGCATGTCTGTCATGCCCAGCTTGTGTGCACACCAGCTTGCTGGCATTTCAAGGCTTTTTGCTGGAGGCATTAGAGTAGGTTCTTAGAGTCTAAGGACTTCATAGGAAAGGCTTTTCTGTTTTCTCCTGGATCATTCTAGAGCAGTGGTTCTCAACCTGAGGGTTGTAACCCCTTTGGGGGTCAACCAATCCTTTCACAGGATCGACCAATCCTGCATATCAGAGATTTACATTATGATTCATAATTTTGTGGTTGGGGGTCACCACAACAGGAGGAACTGTTTTAAAAAGGGTCGAAGCATTAGGAGGCTGAGAACCACTGACCTAGAGGGAAACAGTGGGTACCAAGTGGGTGTAGTTCCCTGGGGAGGAGCCTGCTGGAACTTTTTACTCCACTAGAACGCTACTAATAAAGTTTTAATTCTACTTATGTTTGCCTTGTATGAAAAAAGAGTGGGGGAAGAAAGAGAAAATGGCTAACGGAAATTCACTAGCGATTCAGAGCCCCCTTTCCTGCCAAGAACCTGTCACAGAAGTATGTCTGGTGCTGCCAGGCCTCACATTTACTCTGCATTCATGCTCTAATTATTTCCACATGCAGTTCAAGAAAAATGCCTGATCAAGAGTTTCTTTTTAAAAAAAAAAAAATCCCCCCACACCTAAATCCCCAATACTCTCAATTCTGGGTGGCGAAGGCTCCAGCTCAGATGACTGAGCCATCCCAGACAGCCAGTTTTAGAAACATCCCCAGCAGCAAAAGCCACATCTGGACCTCTGACATCCCTGTTTGCTCCCAGCCCTCCCTCCATCCTGAGCAAACTGACCCTCCATCTCCGGAGGCTTCCCCAGCCAGGAACGAATTAGCATCCATTCTTCAGAATTCTGAGTGGAATGCAGAGTTCGTTGTTCTGACTTGGTGGGAGGGAGTGCAGACAGGGATACAACCAAGAGGCATCTTGCTTGCTCCATTAGCCAATTCCAGCAGTACCTGGGAGGTGGCTGTTGGCAACACACACTTGCCAGGAAAGGAATGGGCTGTGGTAATAACCACAGTAACTACCGTGGTTGGGGATAGTGAACTCTACTCCTCACCCCTATCTGAGGCTTAATTCCATTATCCCAATTCACACTGGGCTCCCTGTCTTAGTCAGTGTTCTACTGCCGCAAAGAGACACCACGACTAAGAAGTCTCTTATGAAAGAAAGCCTTTAAATGGGGGGGCTCACTTAAAGTTTCAGGGGTTTAGTCCACTATCACGGCAGGGGGCATGGTGGAAAGCATGCATGGTGCTGGAGAAGCAGCTGAGAGCAAGCCGCTAGAAAGACTCTGAAAACCCACCTCGAGACACACTTCCTCCAATAAGGTGACACTTCTTGGTCCTTCTAATCCTTTCAAATAGCGACCAAGCATTCAAATATAAAAGAGCCTATGGGGGGCGCTCCTATTCAAACCACTCTACTGCCCTAGTCTCAGGAGAAGTCACTGTGCTGCTGAGTGGTTCCCACGTGCTTGGCTGCCTGACTCTCTTACCAGCCCTTAGACACATCCACAGCAAATGGTCTTCCCCTCTCTGGGTGACTAGCCCTGTTTAACGTGGCCTTCGCATCCTTGACCTCGTCACTGCAGATGCCCCTCTTTTCAGACTGCTCGACTATGAAGAGTGGGGGGAGGGACCTGTGAGCAGAGTAAGTGGCCAGGACAGGTTAAAAGCACAAATCTGGGCTCCTGAGGTTTTCCAAGTCCAAATGAGAGCTCATTATTACCCTTTGAGAATAATGGTGCTAGGAGATATTGCTGGATGCTTCTTTAGCCTTCAGATGGGCAGAGAAGGTCCCACAAGACCAGCTTAGAAAACACTACCACCTAAATTCTTCCTGTCCTTCAAGGTTTAGCTCGGGCCATGCCACTTCATCCTCAGTGAGCCTTTCTTTTTGATGGTTATAAGCTCCTCCTTCCTCATCTGACTTGTAATTCTCCCTTGTATGAATCCATTTTGATTATTTTTTTTTTAAAAAGTAATTGACTGTCTATATATTTTCTTTCCAGCTGAGCTACAACCTTCTAGGGGATAGAAGTCAAGCTTTAGCGTCATTTTGTAGGTCCTAGCATATCAGCCATGTCACTCAATCAACCCTAAGGAAGAGTTAAAGGGCAGAGTTGGGTCACATTACTATGGGTTTGGGCAGCAAGACACAGTGACAATACCAACTCCTCACCTGGAACTGACCCAAGGGTGGAGTCTTCTGCAGAAAGAGATTGAAGACCCCACAAATCTCCATCAGACCATTAATATCTAGCCTGGAATTTTACCAATCTGAGATTGTCTATAAGACCCACCATAGACACCCGCAGGTGTGTGTCTATGAGCCCGTGTGCACTGATGAGGCAGCTTGGGAGGCAACGGGTGGCAGGGATGGCTTTCCGGGTCTATGATTCCTGTATGCTCCAGCAGAGACAGGCTGAATGAATAAGAAAGGAGAGAAGGAAGGTGGACGGAGTCCGGTGGGACTGCAGGGCGTACGTTCAGACTGGATAAATGCAGCCTAACACCTTGGTGGCCTAGTCAGAGAAGCAAGCAAGACAAGATGAGAGAAAGAGTGGAAGGGGCTGGTTCCTTGGGGCCGCTGTTTGGCAACCTCTCCCTAGGAACCCCGCACCTTCATTATCCTAGGACGTAAAAGCAACTGGGCTGCTCAATAAACTGCTCTGTCCCTTTTGTGGCAGAACATCCGAGTCTCCTGGCTATTGGCAGAACATCTGGGTCTCCTGGCACCCCACTTGGGTTCACGGCTAGCCTGGTAATGGGCTGTAATTTACTGGAAAGAGAACTGGGAGGGAAGGCCCAGACTTAGCTGGACCTATGGAGGGTGTTTTCCCCGGGGCTGGGTACTGTCAAAGAGATTGTGAGGCCCAACCAAGACCTTCTGTCAATGGAACTAGGAGACCTGGGATAGGAGGAAGCACGATGAGGCTTCGGTTTAACGAGAGGACAGAGCTCTGAGACTCTTTTGGAGGATGTGTGGTTGCAAAACAGCTGTCAAGATTCCAGCATCCTGACAATTTTTTTTTTCTAGTCTAAAAGTGTTGAACGGGTTAAAACTTAGAAACTCCCAACCAAATGAAGTCTCCATATGTGTGTGGCTCAGGAGGGTTCTAGGAGACACAGACAGATGTAATTAGAAGTGCGCAGACACTGTGTTGCCATGGAAACTGCTGGCCAGGAGAAACCTTCCCGGGAACTGCCTGAGGCTCCCAGCCCCTGGGTCCCTGTCCCACCCTTCAGTGATGCTAAATGTGAGCCAATGGCTCCCTTAGCGTCACCCCAAGGAAGGGAGATGAGTTTCTGGGCTGAGGGTCAGACTGGGAGGCCACACGCTCCAGTGCTGTTTATTGCAGTCAGCGACTCTGAGAAGACCAGTGATAAAGGGCAAGCAGAACAGGGTCTGTGGGTGCGGCTTTCAGCCATCTGTCCTATCCGCTGGGACAACTGAAAGGGGGCAGACAGCAGGCACCAACCATGGCCCTAATCACACTGATCATGAGGTCTACAGAGGGGGGAAGGGGGAGATTATTTTATAGAGTAGGAACTCTGACTTGATGTCTGCGGGTCCCCAGAAACTCAGGTACAGATTTGAGGACTGGATTTCAATGGAACATACAGATACTAAAAAACACAACTGGAACTCTCTCTGTGCTAAGAAATTACTACTCAGGGCATGGGCTGCCTCTTGCGGCCCTGTATCAGCAGTCATGATGCTGGGAAGCTTGGGAGAGGGGAGCACCCATGTTTCTAAACCTAGGTCATTATAAATCCTCTCACCTGCTTCTCTAAAAGAGAACCCATTCCATACACTGTCACCGGAAGATGGTGCCTCTGAACTGCTTCCTGGTGGTAAAGGGACCAGGAGTTAATCATTTTCAGCAGGGAGGCTTAAGAAATCTCCCCAGAAGAGAGGACATTTCTTGGGGTGCATTCTTACACATTCCTTAACCAAAAGCAGCAGCTCTAGGTTCCTGTGGTCAGGAAGTGCAGGGAAAGGTCGGGGTCCCCTGGGAGACCAGCAGAAATGACTATATTTTAGGCATAATAGAGCCAGGCTGAATACTATGAGCATCTGGTTCAGCCACAAGCACAGTTACAAAATTGCAGGCTATTTAGAGGGTAAGGCCCACCCAGGATGCATCCTCTAGTAATGTCCCAGACACTGCCAGTCCCAGCCATCTGTATCTAGCAGGAGTCCTGCTGGTCACTGCACAGCCACGCCGGCGGTGGACCCCATCTCCAGTCTGGCTTTAGACCAGAAGCTACTGAGCTAACGTCCTCATTTATCTGTACTCAGGCTCAGACTCTCAGACTGGAAAAGTGGGGTACAGCTCTCTGCCAAGTTTGGGACTTCCCCAAGACTCCTGAGGTTAAGCAGGGTGCCTTAAGACGTACAAGGATCAACCTTTACCCATTGCTCTCTCTCTCTTCTCTGGCCATCCCCAGGATTTTAACAAGTCTGATTAGAGAAATGTGTCTTTCTAGAACAAATTAAGAGCTACATGAAACCAGTTCCTGTGGAGAAAGGTAAGACTCTAAACAGAAACAAATCTTTGAACAATCCTTATTTCTCCAAGGTAAAATGTGTAGACTCCCTTTCTAAGAAAAGTGAAAAACAAAAACAAAACAAAACAAAACAGGCCAAATAACCAAGCAGTAAAATAACACATTCACACACACACGTACACACACACACACACACACACACACACACCCCTTCATCCTTTCTCCCCCAAACCATGTTGTATCCATGTGCTGGAGGCTTGAAGAAGAACAGAGTACAGCACATGTCTGAACAGCTCACAGATAGGTGAAGAGCGAACATGTATGTGGGCTTTCAAAGAACAGAAATGCCGTGGTCTAATAGTGTTGACTCCTATGGCTAAGTGAGGCTGTAGCCAAAATGACCTCCCACCCCAAAGTCATGTTTCAAGTATTTTACCCTTGGCTTGCAGCACTGCTTTGAAGGTGATGGAGCCTTGAGGAGGGAGGGCCTGGCTAGGAGCAGGTCACTAGGGGCAGGCCTTTGACGATCAGGCCATCCCTGACTCGATCTCTTGTCTGCTCCTTGGTTGGTGGCCATGTGATGAGAAACCACAGGATCAAGTTCCCAGCACCAGGGACTTTGTCATTCCTGTCACCTCTTTTGCTGTCAGACTGAACTCTCTCTGCAACTATGTGACAGAGGAAGCCTGTTCTCCCTGAGTTATTGTTGGAATTGTTCTGATCTGTCAGGTTTGTTTGTTGGCCAGAAAAGCAACCAACATAAGTGACAGTTGTCTGGAGAACTCTTAACTAACAAACACGGAAGACCAGCCTCAGGCCGTTAAGTTATCTATTTATTTAATACCAGCCACTTTTCTATAAAGCCAAAAGAAGTATTTTGTAAAAACAAATAGAAGCAAAAAATTATTTTAAACCATATTTCCCAAATGTTACCCTTTCAATGTACTACTAGAAAAGCTTACATATTTTTTTTCATACTGTCTTGACTTAATTGGATTTTTTTTTCCAAGACGGAGTTTCTTTGTGTAGCCTTAGGCTATCCTAGAATTCCCTCTGTAGATCAGGTTGGCCTCGAACTCACAGAAAGATGTCTGCCTCTACCTCCTGAGTGCTGGGATTAAAGGCAGGCACCCCCAATGCCTGGCAGTTAACTGTGTATTTTGTAAAAAAATAATTTTATTAATTTTCTTTTCTGACAACTTCATACAGGAGCACAATGCATTCTGGTCATCTTTCCCTTCCTCCCGTCCTCTCCTCTCTGTCACACTCCCAATCCCTTAAGTCCCTTCTGTGGAGGTCTCTCTGTTTTGCTTTGTGATCCAAGTTTAATCAGGGTGAGCTGTGTGACTATGAGTTTGGAATTGTCTGCTGGAACCTGAGAGGATCATGGGTACAGACTGAAGACAATGTGCCCTTCCCCCAGAGTCTCCTGGTTGCGAGGAACACCTCTGCCATCCCTGAATGACGACTGACAGACCTCGGCTTACGCAGGCCCAATGGCGGCCACCTTAGCTGCTGTGATGTCATGACTGCCATGGCTGAATCATGCCCAGAAGACAGCATTTTGTAGGTTCTACCCTCCAACTTCTGGCTTTTGCTATCTTCCTGTCTCCTCTTCTACAAAGTTCCCTAGGAATTACACAGGGGATATCAATGTCCTGGTTAGGACTGGGTACTCGGCTGCTCCAAGAACCTGGAGTAGTCATGGATCTCTGCAGTCAGCACCATTCACTGCCATAGGATGACTCTTGGATACAGGTGAGCAGCATGTGTCTATGTTTACAGACAAATATTTCTAAAACAGTTCAGGAACATGTCAATCTAGCTACACAGTAGAGACTCACCATCTAGGACCTCAGAACTCCTCAACCATGGATTTTTGACTGGGATTACAGTGCCAGGCAGGAATTCCTACTTGACAGCCTATCGTTGACGTTTGCAGGATTCACAGTTGGTTCAAGTCATGGATGCCTATAGCAGTCTGTAGGCTTTTTGGGAACTCTGAAAGCTAGAGAGCCTGCAGGAAGCATCCACCTTAGCTCCAGTTTGATCTCTCTTCATCTTGCAGTGAAAGTGTGCGGTGTCTTCAGCAATAGGATCATTTCAACCAGTTCTAGTAGGAAAGGCAGTGAATGGCAAGAGCCTGTGTTGTTTCGGGGTGGGTGGGTTCTGGGCTCATCTGATGAATAACTCGTAAGGAGATAATTGGGTATTTCTCTTATATTTTTGGTTGTGAGCCTAGCCTTTAATGGCTGAGCCATCTCTCCAGCCTGAATATTTCTCATCTGAACTAGCCACACTGGATCTGTTATAGCTCCTTGGTGGCTCGAGAAGCCACTCATACTAAAGAGCACAACTCTCGACAGTGCTCAGCTCTGATCTTACTGAATCAGAGGAGGAGCTTTGAATGTTCTAGAAGGGTATATATAACTGAAGTCCACACATGATATGAAGATATGGGCAAGGCAGCAAACTGAGCTGTGTCTAGGAGCAAGATGTGGAAGGAAGGAACAGACTTCACAGTGGACCAGTGCCATGGGCACACAAGCCTCACTTTGACTCTGCTGTAAATGCCCAGAGTCCAGTTCCAGTCACAGGATGGTTTCCTCTATGAGCAAAATGCTGACTTCAGTGGGACAGCACAGCAGGTAACGGAGCTTGCAGACAAACCCGATGACCTGCGTTTATCCCTGAGTTCACATCGTCGAAGGAGGGACCTCACCAGCATATTGCTTTCTGACACGTACACACATGCCAAGGCACACACACCAATCTTTCCCACATAAGGAAATGAAAATGTCCAAAAATAAAAAGTTTGCTATTTTCTACGGTTAAACTTTGAGCAGCTTGGCTTGTGAACTGCCCCACGTGGATCACATAAACAAACGGCTAAATAAGCAACATATTTTGAGCTTTCATGAACATATTAGACAATAAGGTGGCTATGTGTTGTCAAAAACTTCCCTCTTTGTCATTTACGTGATTTTTTCTCTCTCCCTTTCCTTCTCTCTCTCTTTCTCTCTCTCTCTCTCTACACACACACACATACACATACACACACACACACAGGCACACACGCACGCATGCACATGTACACTATTAGTGTTTTGAGATTAAATCATTGAAAACACACGTTTTACTATTGGAACATTTCTGCCTTGCATTCTTCCCTTGGAGCAGCTGGGAAGAAAAAGCTGGAAAAGCGACGTGTGCTGCCCAATCAGCCCAGGCCCCAGCTCACAGGAAGCCTACAGAGCGATGGTGAGAACTCGGTTCCATTGCAGTAAAAACCTTCTATTTTTTTTTCAGGGAACAAAATCCCATGAGACCCTCATGTTGTACCAACAATGCACAAAGACCTCCTTCTGTGCAAAAGGCTGACGGCGGCTGTACTGGTTTTAGCTGCTACGGTCAGATCTGCATTTATGGAGGAAAAATATCCCAAGTACTATGTAACAGGAGAGTTCCAGAAACCACCACTCATTGCTTCTAACTGATCAACTCTGGAGAAATGCCACATATTTGACTGCTTTTGGTTACCCTAAGAGACCTCGGACGCCACTCAAAGGTGGAGTGACAGGCTGTGATAAGACAGGAAAAAAACTGATCTGTGGGTCAAATGTAAGAGTCTGGAAAGCCCGCTACCAGGAGAGCTGGGGGTTGGGAGGGGCAGCTCCCTGCTTCAGTGCTGTTCACTGTGTTGGGGGAGTCGTTTCCGGAATAAAGGAGTTCTTCCACGAGACCCACATGTGTCCATCTGGCAGCATTGGATGCTTTGTGCTTCTTTGTTTGGAGACATCACGCTCATGGCTGCAGTGACATGCGAGTGCCAGGACAGGAAGGACTTCCCCAAAGCGAGGGTCACAGTAAGTGGCAAAGTCAGGAGAGGGAGAGGGACTCGTAGGCTGCAGGAAGTCAGTCCACCAACAGCGGAATGTCACGCTTTATGCTGTACTCGGGGAGCATGCGCTTCCTCTGGGAATGGTGCCCAGTTACACCAGAATTCCTGAGCGTGGAAGTTAAAGAACAAAAATATTTACTACTCAGCTAGCCTCTGCTAAAATTCCAGCTTCTTTGGGACCCGAAAGGATTAGAATCCAGGAGTCTGATTAAGCAAAGTCACCATTGCTAGGATGCTCAAGGTTAAACAAAAGGGTCGATGGGGCAGGATGGTCAACCACTTCCCTTGGCACAGAGATGATGACACTGGGATTCAGAATAAAAGGCAGGGCACCACACTGCACAGGACCACAGCCTCATTAATCGTCCAGTTGGTGAGCAATGCCACCAGCACTTACTAGGCATCCATTGAGTAAACCATTATTCAATAAACACAGTTCTAGGGGGAGCTGGGGACTCTCTGGTAAGAGAAGCCAACAAGGGTTCTGTTTTAAGGAGCACGTGTTCTAGGAGGATGGAGAGTAAACAAACAAGAACAAGTCCATGTCACCTCGATGATGGAGGGCCGCATAGTACGGGTTACCGAAAGCTGGGGAAGAAGAGACCTTACCTCGTATGGACGGTTAACATCTGAAAACTGAAGCATGAGCAGGTCATGCACAGGGAAGGGAAGGTAAAGCAGGATGGGATGTGTTCTGCCTCCAGAGCAGGAAGAAGGCCACTGTGACTATGGTACACAGTACCACAGGAAGAGAAGGGGGCAAGGGGCTGGCAAAGGCCAGCGCATCGAGGGCCGTAAGGTCACTGAGAAGATAAATAATACAATAAGGGACATTGGAGGGCGGTGCACAGAAAGTGACACTGCAGATGGGGATTTTACCAAGGCTACTAGAGATGCTGTGCAGAGAAGCAGATGGCCAGGCGATACAGAGAAAACACAGAGCATCTAGGACGCTCCCGTAGTGATGCAGGCATGCAATGAGGGTGGCGGTGGAGACAGAGGACACTCAACACAGGTGATGCAATCCGACAGGAGAGCCTGTAGCAGGATTTGTTAAGAGACTGGTAATGAAAATAAGATACCAGAGAAGGCCGGATGTGGCACACACACCTTTACCCCTAGCACTGGGGTGGGTTTTAGATCAGCCTGGACTACACAGTGAGCTCAGGACAGCTAGAGCTACAACTTGAGACCCTGTCTTAATTCAGAGAGAATTCTTGAATATTTTCACCTACAGACAGAGCCATGTTGTTGGCTCCAACCTGAGTCATTCCCAGAAGACTTTTCCCCTGGACTTGCCTTTTCCAGATAGGTCCTGTATCATCCTCATGAAAGGGGTTCATTAGAAAGCAAGTTCTGCAAGGCCCAGGGTTAGACACAGATAAGCTCTGCTTGCAGAAGTTCGTTTGGATCACTCCTGGAGCATTAGCTTTGAAATATTCATGGCAGTAGGGCTCACACATAATCCTAGCATTTGAAAGCTGAGGTTGAAGGATGTTCCGTGAGTTTGAGGCCAGCCTAGGCTACAGAGTAATACCATGTGTGTGTGTGTGTGTGTGTGTGTGTGTGTGTGTGTGTGTGTGTGTGTTGGCGCTCCAACGTGGTCGGCTATCTCCACACAAAACCCGAGAAAGCTTGAAAAGGAACTCTAGATAAAAACAACAAAAACAAGAAAAGTTTAGCCGCATCACCTCCCCCTCCCCACCGGGTTTTGCTTGTTGGCGGTATGCTGCAGCTCCTTTAAGAGAGGTCTTCCTGATTCCGTGTTAGGCAGCTTCCTGGTTCACAGCTCTGACTCTTTTGGATGGTTTGCCTACAGAGCACTTGAATGGAGTTTGTGGGCCCAGATGCTTGTATGCTTGGGGTTAGGAGGAAAAGTAGCTGAGACCATGCCTGTGGCTCAGCGCCCCCCAACCTGGGTAGGTGACTGGATCAGGTCTGCTAGGAGTGCACAGGCAGGAGAGCATGGCGGATTCCAGCTGTCATACACAGAGATATGTCCAGGTCGCACAGTGCACTGCGTGGCAGATTTGGCTTTTACTCCGATAAAAAGGGTTTATTTGCTGCACGGTACTACCCAGAGTTGAGGTGGTGACGATGGCACCCACCCGGCGATCCTAGAACCTGCGGTGAACTACCTCCACCATATTTAAAGCCTGAGAGAGGTGAAGCCAGCACCCAGGGCCGCTGAGACCAAGTTGCTTAGCATTTTAAAAAGTACTCTTGGACAGAAAATGATTTCAGATACACAATAGAACAGATTCAGACATAAAAGACCTCTAAACGAGACACAATGTGTTTAAAAAATGTACACAGGCGGGGCTGGAGAGATGGCTCAGTGGGTAAGAACACTGATTGTTCTTCCAGAGGTCCTGAGTTCAATTCCCAGCAACCACATGGTGGCTCACAACCATCTGTAAAAGAAATCTGGTGCCCCCTTCTGGCCTGCAGGCACACATGCAGACAGAACACTGTAAACAAAATAAATAAATAAATAAATAAATCTTCTTTAAAAAAATGTACATAGGCTTGGGAAAAATAATAAGCCACATAAAGATGTAATATACACAGAGAGTCTGGATTGTGTATATTATTGTGTTTTCTTTGAATTTTTTGACTGTTAAAGAGACAAAAGACCTTTTATTGTATGGGCTGCTAAGCTAAGCTAAACCAATATATATATACTTTAAAAGTATCCTGTCTTCAAAATTTGGGTCTAAGGATATGTTGCTTTGGAAAAGAGGTTCTTCTTTTGTTTCCACAGAAGATGAAAACCTGTGAATTCATTCCAAGCTAATGTGGTTTGATGGATCAAGACCCCCTGAAAGGTCGTCTCTTGAATGCCCCTCAAAAAATTACTTCTCCCAATAAACAGCAGAAAGCAGTTTGAAGAGAACCACACCCATATTCCCAAAAATTGTTTATAAATGTTTGTTTATATTTAAAGGGGGATATGCTATAGAGATTTGCATTAGTATGGATTTTGGTTTATTGATATAAATTTAAGGTCAATTTTGTTATACTGTGTGTATATATATTTCTGCTCTTGATTAAGGTATTGTGTTTATGCAGCTTATTTAAAAATGTAATGTATAATTAAGAAATATAGGTTAATAAATAATCACTTATAATAGTCAAGCTTGTAGTCATGTTAGTTGAGTTTTCTAGATATATAGATATATTTCATTTAGATAGGTATTCTTCAAATCTTTTAGAGACCTTCAGAATATGTCATTTAAATCTTTTAAGAAGTTAGAACTTTTCATGACAGTGAGACACATCTGCTCCTGGCAGCACCAATTACTTCAAGAGGATGATGGGCATTGAAGAGGCTCCTTATGGAGTTTGTTAGCCATTTTGGAAAGAAATTGCTCTTTCCTGGACTGCTTAATGGTTATGTTGGGTGGACTGGACATGCAGGACCCACAGAGAAATGACTGCTGAACTTGCCTAAACAAGAGATGGTCCTTTGGGGTTCCTGCTTCATGGAGTCTGCTAGACATTCTGCAAGACACAGAAGAAAGTGACTGACAAACTGCCAATACAGGCAGAACTGTCTTTGAAATTTCCTGCTTCATGGAAAAATCTGCTGGGTACTATGGGCCTGCAGGCTGAAGATGGATGCCCCAATGGTACAGAAGAACTTTGGGTGACTGTACAGGCAGTGGGATGTCTCTGTCAATTCTAGAGTTTTGGAAGTTGCTTATAATGCACATCCTGTTTACTTAGTTAATATCATATCCTTCTAGAATCTTTGATGGAGTTGAAAAATTTATAGTTAGAGTTTTCCTTAGTTTTTATAAAAGATAAAGTATATATAAGTATTGTAGGGGGCTGGAGAGATGACTCAGTGGTTAAGAGCACTGGCTGCTCTTCCAGAGGTCCTGAGTTCAATTCCCAGCAACCACATGGTGGCTCAAAACCATCTGTAATGAGATCTGGCGCCCTCCTCTAGTGTGCAGGCATATATGCAGGCAGAACACAGTATACATAATAAAAAAATACATCTTTAAAAAATATAAGTATTGTAACTGTAATTCTTACTTGATACCTGTTTTGCTATGTGTAATTCTACTATGTTAAAATTAAAATCTTCCTTTTTATATTGACAGAAAAGGGGGGCTGATGTGGGATTCCCCTCTGTATGCTGTGAATACCATTGATTAATAAGGAAATTGTCTTGGCCTGTTGATAGGGCAGAGTAGAACTAGGCGGGAAAAACTAATCTGAATGCTGGGAGAAAGGAGGCGGAGTTAGGAGAAGCCATGTAGCCTGGCCAGAGACAGATGCCAGATAGAACTTTACCCAGTAAACCATAGCCATGTGGTGATACACAGATTAATAGAAATGGGTTAAATTAATATGTAAGAGCTAGTCAATAAGAAGTTAGAGCTAACAGGCCAAGCAGTGATTTAATTAATACAGTTTCTGTGTTATGATTTCGGGAGTCTGGGCAGTTGGGAACCAATAAGTGGCCTCCATACTACATGTATGCATGTATATATGTATCTCTGTGTGTAATTTATGCTAGGTTTTGAAATGGTGTTCTGTGGAGAAACGGTTGAAATCATTGTAAAGCACTGCTTTGTCTTCCTCTTCACATATTCTGATACTGGTGAAGTTCTGTAAAGTCCTGTACTTAAAAACCATTTAGTGTAGCACAGACTTTAACATCGCACAATACAGTCCAGGGTTAGGCTTCGTGCCTTTTCCTGCAGTTCTACGACCTGCCAGAACTGAAGAGGTCTCAATTGTCTACCTTCTACAAGACACTTTGGATCTCTCGCCTCCCTGGCCACACACCATACTGATGCTTTTTAAATTCCCAGAAGCATCATTTCTCCTTAAGCTTCCTCTCAGACCCTATCTTAAC
Source organism: Myodes glareolus (assembly GCF_982192425.1). Lineage (NCBI taxonomy): Eukaryota > Metazoa > Chordata > Mammalia > Rodentia > Cricetidae > Myodes > Myodes glareolus. Next base: position 44,932,964 of record NC_142027.1, on the reverse strand, counting down.
TTTGCAAAATCAACCCACCCGCCCAGGTATCATTCCAACCATTCATCCCATCCGCAGTGGTCAGTGTTCTCACAGCTTATATCAGGAAACACTGACGGCAGATCAGCAATTCTTCACTGGAGCACTCCTCCTTTGCCACGGCAAAGGCGGCAATGGCGTTTCCGTCCTGCACCACAACTGCTCTCCTTTTCCCCATCCTCCTCCTCGTCATTTTCTACTTTCCCGTTTTTATTACTGTGTAAAGCATTGGCTTTCACTACGGCAGCTTCATACAGACTTTGACATTTCTGTTGCTCCTCGCTCCCCCCCTCATCCTCTTCTGTCATTCTCCTTCCTCCCCACAGCGGTGCCCATTCTGCCTTCATGCTTCCTCTCTGAGCTTCCAAGCCCCCGTTTCTAGGACAAGACCATGGAACAGTTGGTGCTTTGGATATCCCAGCCACCGAAGTTCTTAACCTTTCTTTCTCCCACAAAGGGAACTTTATGGCTTTCTGAATATGGCTCCTATCACATCTGAGGTCACAGGTCCGCAGTCTAGGGCCTATGATAGCATCCAGGTGCCCAGGAGCCAAACACACTCTCACTCCACATGAATGAACACGCACTCACACACACATCACACACACACACACACACACAGTCAAAACACCAGCCAGCCACGCAGAAAGCCAGCCCTGCCCCACTCTCTAGCACAAGCAAAAAGAAGACATTTCGTATAATTAAAACCAACCACCTGAGAGTAAGGAGGTCTTTACATCCCAGGTCCCTGTGACATGAGTAATTAAGGTCTCCAGGACAATGCCATTTACAATGAGCACAATGACAGCAGCACCTGTAAAAATAATCCAGCCAACCAAGGGAACAGCCTGTGAGGAGAGCAGGCTCCTAATTAAACCACCATTCAGTGGAACAACTTAAGACATGAGGAGCCTTCTGTTTGATTAAATGTGTAAGGGGATTTTGAGGGGAAATACAATTTCCTAAGCTGTAAAATGACTGAACCAGTTCAAAATCCGTGAAAGTTAGTTATTCTAATGGGACTTTATATCACCACTATGGCTTTCAGGGGGGATTAAAAATGCCTAAAAGATGATATTGAATGCATAACAAACAGTCAGTGCCGCATCTCACCCAGATCAAACTATACAGGGCCCTTTTGTAGAAAATAAACAGACCTTTCCCCAGTTATATTTCTAGGAGAAAGCTGTTAACTTTATAACTGCCCTGGAAGTAATATGGCCCCTTACAAAAAATAGGAAATTTTATCAAAAAATAAGGAGCTGGCTGGGAAGTGGTGGCACATGCCCTTAATTTCAGCACTCGGGAGGCAGAGGCTGGTTTATCTCTGTGAGTTTGAGGCCAGCCTGGTCTACAGAGTGAGTTCCAGGACAGCCAGAGCTGTTACCCAAAGAAAACTTGTCTCAAAAAAGAAAGAGAGAAAGAGGGAGGGAGGGAGGGAGGGAGCGCTGGAGAGAAGGCTCAGCAATTAAGAGTGCATGCAGGGTTTTCAGTTCAAATCCTGGTACCCATATCAGGTGGCTCACCTGTAAGTACAGCTTAGGGAACCAACGCCTCTGACCTCCATGGTCCCTTACACACAGAGACACAGACAAACACACACACACATAAATAAATAAAATTAGAAAAGGAATAGACTGAAGTTATTAACTGGAGTTATTAGGGACATAACCTCAGCCCTGGCAACCCCTAAGATATGCCAGGCTGGGTCTCCCATCCTCAATAAGCCAATCAACAAACAAGCAATAGTGGAAAGTAGAAAAAGGAGATTTCTTCAACGAGGCTACATTAGGAAGAGTATCATTACCCCCCCCCCGCCCCTGCCCCGCAAGTCCACTGTTAGGGTCCTAGTGATATTTAGGTTTTAACAGATGACATAAGGTGTGCTAAGGAGTCCAGATAAAGATGGGGTCCTTCTCCCCATCACTGGCTCCGGACACTACCACCAAGTGATCTGACAAGTTGTAAGAACTGTGAAACATCTCCTAGGAGACAAGGTCCCCTCCCTTCTGGCTACCACCAGGCTTCAGCTTTTCCCACCATGAGCTTCCTGGAGCAAGTCCATTCTCTCAGGGCCAGTTATTTCAGCATTCTCATAGCCAAAGGGTAACGGTCACACAGGGAAGACTGCACGTGACACATCCAACCTTAGCAAGCGCCTGGACTCGAGCCTCACTCTCCTTCTTTTGCTATCTTCTGGAAGGGAACTGAGGAAGCCAAAGCCAGCGGGTCTTCCTTGGCCGGGGTCCTCCTGATCCTCAGCCAGGTCGTGCTGCATTGCAGCAATCTTGCTGAGCAAGATGCAGACACTGACTGATGCAGAAAGGGAAAGTCTTGCCTTTAAAATAAATGCCTACCCAGGGATTCTGATTCCGTGCATGCCTGTCAGCAAAGTCAAGGCAACACGGGCTGAGACAGGAAAGGAAGTGGAAAGTGAAGGAGAAAAGGGGGAGGAACCAGGCATATTCACATTCCTGAGATTCTCAGGACCAGAGGAGCCTGGAGCTTCTGGGTAGCCTGGTCCTGCCCTAGTTGAGTGCAGCATTATAGTTGCAGCATTCTGAGAAACCTGCTCCCACCAGGCACTGGTGCATACATGTTCTCTCCGAAAGACGCTTTTGGGAACTAAGCTGGGCCAGCGAGAAGCTATGAAGCTTCCCTGGGCCCTCACGGCCGAGGCTGCATCAGTAAAGGGGGCTTGGGTGTGTGAGCATCTGTACATCCGCTTTACTACACAGTAGCTGGTCCAGCAGGAATCCCTCCTCTATCAGGACCACCCCAAGTTTTAAATGATCCAAGCATCCCTGTGACAGTGACCAGGAACTCCTCTGGGCAGTCTTTGAGTTCCTTATCCATTTTCATGCTGTCTTATAAATGTTATGCCCCAAACATGGATCTCTCTCCGAACTTAGTTGGTTTAACTAATTGCAGGCATTTTTGGTTAAAATGGGATGATTGGCTGACTGAATGAATGACATCTGGGTTCACTAGTAGTCAAGTTTCATAGTCACAAAAGTAAGCACTGTACCTAGGCTTGGAGTGATGACATGGCGGTATAGCAGCAGTCACACAGTGAAATAACTAAGCAGAGGGAATTCCAATACACACTTGCCCCTCTCCATTAGTTCCCATAGGAACTTGTTGTCGAGGCTAAGCCTTACTATGGGATACTGGCAGATGACTGTGCTCCCCCAGGGGTGAAATTTAAGTCAGTATGCATGGGTGTGCATATGACAGTTGCATGTGCAAATGTGTGTCCATACATGTTCTAACCTGTACAAGAACCCTTTTAGGAAGGACACAAACAGTGCATGAGTAGTCTCTATTCTGAACCAGAAGTCGGGGCAATTGAGCACCTGGCTATCTACTAGGGCTTGGAAACAGGAGCCAAGACAGGGCACCAAACATCAGTGGGACTGAAGCATCCATGTTGACCTTGGCTTCCTTACTAAGGCCATCCCAACAAGTCACTTGATTTCATTGAGTATGTCAGAGGCAAAAAAAACCCAGTGCCTGAGACAGCCACAAACACTCAACACTGACTCATAGATCAAGGCCAGGGGACCAAGGCAGGAGGCAAGAAGAATTCCAAGCAACTTTTCTACACAGCTATTTTGTAAGCCATTTTTTTTTTTAAAAAAAAGGAAAGTGTGAAGGTTTGAAAAAAAAATCAAAAGAAAGTTGTTTGTGTCAAGAAATCTCACACTGAGCAGTGATGGTGCACATATCTTTAATCCCAGCACTCAGGAGGCAGAGGCAGGCAGATCTGTGAGTTCGAGGCCAGCTTGGTCTACAAGGCTACACAGGCTCTCTGTGTAGAGAAACCCTGTCTCAAAAAAACCAGCCAAACCAAACCAAAATCTTAAATTGTACTCTTTGGAATTTGTCTTATTCTGTACTTTTTTTAAGGATTTTTTTCTCGATCCCAAGGGGATTTGGCACCTCTCATTTCTTTCTTGGTGTTCATACATAGTTGACACTTGAAGTAGAAAACCAAATGACTTTTATTTGTGGAGTAATCAGGATTCAGGGTTCTGGGGCACAAAGATTCTTCAGACACCAACCACATCCTGGACCTCTACGCTGCACTCAATACATAAGAGCAGGACCCAGGGGGTATCCTGTTTCCCTTCATTCTGTGTTCTTACTCCTTAGCCAACCTCTTTCCAATGGTCCCCAAGATGGAAAGTTAAGGCAGGAACTAATCAAATACCCTTCTTCCTCTAAACAGAGTATTTTGACAACCCAAAGTGGGTGGACTGTAAACTGCAGTTCACTCTCACTCCTTTTGGGGGATGGGGTAAATGTCTGTCTCAGTTCCCCCTTGGGGTGCCATTGAGTTATTCACTCCAGTCTCCTCTGGGCAAAGACAGAGGCTTCCTCGAGCTAGCTTCCACCAAGGGCACTTCTCAGCCACATCGTCAGCCAGTACTTCTCAGTTCAGAACCTCACAAGGCAGCTGAGTCCTGGGCAGGCTCATAGCCAGACACTCACTGGCTTCCTACATGTGTGGGTACATGCCAGTCCCCCAAGACAACTCAGGGCTGACTTTGAGAAAGGCAGGAAATGAGCAAGGAGAGGAACCAGTACGAGCACGGCTGAGGCAGTCGGGGCTGCAGAGCCCTGTGGGCTGCTGGGAAGGCTCAGTGCCAAGCAGACGCTGTCTAGACTTTAGCTGGCCTCTCCCAGTGGAGGGGCGAGTGAGGGAGGAGGGGAGCCAGGCCAGAAAGCCTGTAGCTCTTTGTTCAGCTAATGCAAACATATGACACAGCCTGACAGGCTCCAGGCTGGGGGCTCACTCTATCTAAGACACTTCCTTCAGGGGCTGGAATCCAGCTATAGGCTGAGGGAGGTTCTGGCAATCCATCCATCAGAGGGGAGCTGGGGGTGCTTCTCTTCATTCCTGAGGACCCCTAGTTCCCCCACGGAAACTGAAGTGAGCAACAGCCAAAAGAGGCACACTGTAGGGGTGAAGGGCCGTATTTTAAAGTTCTTTCCAGTGTGTTGTTTTAGCTTGTCCTTATGAAGAACTAGCTTTTGATGGAGGTCTCAAACCTCTGATGAAAACAGTTGATTAAAACTGGTACAGATGTAGAAATGGCCACCGCTGTCCCATAAGCTCCTGACTCTGAGGTAATGCTGGCTTTAGGAGGCTTTACTAACCAGTCGGTAGGGGCCGGGGCCTTTTCTGCTGGGTGGCAGAGGGGGTCTGTGTCGGGAGACATGGCTCGGTGAGTATAGTGCAGGATAGAACTGGCCCCATCGGCCCCTCATCCAGGTGTCTGCGTAACAGACAATCATACTTAGCAACTAGATTGGAGGTCAGAGCTGTTTCAGTTAGCCTCATGTGGTATGGAAGTTCTGAATACATCTCAAGGACACCGAGACTGCCTGAAAATATCTTGAGTCACTGGTCATTAGCTGCCAATGTTCCCACACAATAACTGCAGTTCAGCATGCGTCCGAGAAGCAGCTGGGGCTGGACTCAAGCGCGGATCATGACCACATCCACGTGGTTGGAGTGGGTGAGGCAGCAGCATCAACTCAGGTACCAAAGCCATCCAGCCACTGGGACTGTGCGGAGTCCACACCACCAGCAAAGTCCTGGTGTTTCAGATTCTGACTTCCAGAAACAAGACACAGTCGCAGGGGCTTCAAGCCCTGGGTTTACATCCTGCCCCTAGCTGATGTGGGGTAACTGAGTAGTTTCTTCATGGGTAAAATGAGGATTAGAATAGCTACTTCTCAGTGTGTGAGAATTAAGTAGAAGTTCCTTCATTTTCTGCCCCTTTCCAAGCTCAGCACGGGGAGATTCTTCTCAGCCCGGTCTTACTGTTTCTCACACTGGACCATTCTGAGGCCGTGTGTGACTGATGGTCCGCCTACTTCTCCCACTAGACCGAAGGCTCCTGTGACCAGGGCCTTCACCAGCATGAGCTTAGTACCCCACAGGGGGCACAAATGTGAAACCTTTGCCTCCCCTCTTTCCTGTAGACATTGAAAAAACAGACTGTATCGGACGAGTGATAAAAGCAGTGTGTATGGCTTTGCCGGTTTAAACTGTGTGAAGGCAAGCAGGAGGTCTGTACAGATTTTGTCAGCTCCTAACACAGACCAGGCCTTTCAGGGTGATGTAGAAGGGAAGCAGGGGGAATGTGAGAAGGAAAAGGCTAGACAGAAAGGAGGAGAGAGCATGGGAAGATGGCAGCGAGGAACCCTGGCCTGGGACTAGGTAGCTGTGAGGGCAGAAGGGGAAGTCAGGCTGGGCTCAGATGAAGCCACGCTTTTGTAGTAGGACTCTGGGTTCCCTCAGAGAGTCAGTGCGGTATTCCTCACTATCGGGGAACACTTCCCAGGACCCCCATGCCACCAACTATTTTACTACTCTACACTGTCATTTAATAGCAAAAGCACTCTGCAATAGAGTCTGTTTAAAGAACAGGTTTGAAGGCCAGACATGGTGGTACAGCTGTCATCTCAGCATTTGGGAGGCAGAGGCAGGAGCGAGGCCAGTCTGAGGTGCACAGCAAGATTCTGCCATGGTGTGGGAGGTCCTTCTGTCTATGGGTTGCTTTTATTGGCTAATGAATAAAGAACTACTTTGAGCCTATAGCAGAGCAGGGTAGGGAGGAGCAGAGATAGGCAGGGAGGACTAAACTCCCTGGAATGCTGGGAGGAAGAAGGGCAGAGTCAGAGAGAGACACCATGGAGTCGCCAGAGTCAGACATGTCGAATCTTTGCCGGTAAGCCACTGCCACATGGCAATATACAGAGTAATGGAAATGGGTTAAATAAGAGTTAGTCAATAAGAAGCTAGAGCTAATGGGCTGAGCAGTGTTTTAATTAAAACAGTTTCTGTATGATTATTTCGGGTCAAAGCTAGCTGGGCGGCCAGGAACCAACAAGCGGCCCCCTCCTCCAACAGATTGGCACCCAACGTGGGGCCAACTGTGTAATTATTTCGTGGCTGGGCAGCCAGGACCAACTCCTTGCAACACTGCCACATGGGCTGGGGGACAAGCTCAGTGGCAGAGCTTTTGGCTAGGTTGGGCTAGGCCTAGGAGTCAATGCTTTAGCATAACTAAAAACAGGTAAAGAAAACAGGCAAAACAGACTTGGAGATACCTAGTTTGAGAACAAGAGACAATGAAGGAGGAAACTTGAGGATCCAATGACAAGGAAATGGGAAAACACCATAAAGAAGAGACAGCATCTCAGATAGAGCTCTCTACAAAATGCAGCCTCAGCTGACATTCTGATATAGAAAACAAGCTTGGGAGGCAGAAAGGATACCGACTGCCTGGGGCAGTCTCTGGAATTAGGGATCGGAAGGGGCCACACCTCTCACGGCTGCATTTCAGAACTGTCTAAACCCGAGGCAAGAGGTCAGGAAGGGCTGGTACTCATTCCAGGGATCCCCGATGGCTGGCCCCATTCGGGCTGCACACCATTTGTGAGGGAGGCAGCACCTCCAGGAAAAGACCTGTGTAGTCCTATGAGTCTCACACTGCTGCTAATGGAAAGACACGTGTGAAGTAACTGATATCACACCCCAGCAAGGGCCCGAGGCTTCTGCAGATTAATAAGTCATATTTATTAAGTATCATTGACGGATGCAGAAAAGACTGGGAAAAGGCAATTTTTTCCTTAGATGCAGGATTTTAATTTAAAAAATAACAAAGGAGAAAACAGCCACTTTCCCTAACATGAATTCAAATATTCCACTAAACACAGACAGATAGACACACACACACACACACACACACACACACACACACACTATGTACACATGCATGTGCTTGCAACACAACATAGCTTTTGCCATATATTACGTGATTCATTTGGCAATGGCCTGAGTGGTCACAAACAGTGCCTTGATTATTCAGGACACAGGACGTATCAGGCAGCATAAATTCCAGCTTATTCCTGAAAATGGTGAAATAGTGATTACTTCCAAATGAGGACATAAAAAGTCCGTGAAGAGATTACATGAAAATCTTTCAACCATGGCAGAAAATGCAAATTTATAGGCTATATTTTTGCATTATAACCACCCAGAGAACATTCTATTAGCAAGTTATTGCCAGACTCTGCTAATGCAGAAGCTGCTATCCGTGACAGTAGCCTCTCTTCCAGTCTGAAGCAGAGCAAGCGTGTATTTCACCAGGGCAGCCAAGAAAACTCTTATTGCCAGTCTTCGCTGATGGCCAACATGATGGGCTTGGCTCACTTTAAGGTGTTTACAGTAACTCAAACAACGTAGATGCTTGGGCCAGAAACCAGTAAGGGGCTTCTCTTGACACTTCCCACCTCAGGTCCACCATCTCTTGTTCTCTACACCAGTCACACCGTTCTGAACTCACCCTTCCTATTATCCTAGTTTCGGTTCAAATCTGTCAGTGCTTGCTAGACTAGACTGAGTATTCCAGTGGGGATGACAAACAGCTTTCACCTCACACGGAGACTGACTAATTGCTAGTGGCTGTACAGAATACTGTTGAATAAGATTTTCAAACCTCCTCTGAATTCAGCAGGAAAGAATTCTGTTATTGATTAGTAATGCCTGTCATGTCATGGATAGGGGCAAGTAAGGACTGCATGAAGGCTTTGCTCATGCCATCTTGGCAAGCCATTTATTCCAGTGTTGGGGGTACTTATTTTCACTGCCTATAGAGTTCATTAAAATCATCACGTTACTGAGTTGATCAATTCCCTGGGAGCTATAGAGCATCATCCAACATATTCTCTCAAAGCAAGCCCTGTTCGTTCTCCTCTTTCAGTATTTCGTCTAGGGTCTTGACGTCATGAGGATTCCTGTGACCATTTCCTTTTCCAGGGAGAATTTATCCTCCTAATGCTGTGCTGGGGAGGTGGCTCAGCAGGAAAGCACTGGCCATGCAAATGTGAGCAACAGAATTCAGATGCCCAGAACCCACACAAATGCTGGATAGACATGGTGGCCCGCCTACAAGCCTGGCACTTTGAAGACAGATACAGAATCCCTGGAGCAAGTCCTATCTAGTCCTAGCTTTAAGCTCTGGGTTTAATTGAAAGACCCTGGCTCAGTTCATAAGGTGGAGCGCAAAGGGGGAATACATCCGGCATTGATCCTGGGTCTCCACACACATACAGACACACACATATGCATGACATCCCATTAAGTGTTCACATACATGCCAACACTGACCTGTACACACAGATCACATGCACATAACATGAGAACAAAATCACCTTCAGCCCCACCACTTACAGGTAAGGTTTTGAGCACAGCTCAGAGGGGGCACCTATGCCTGTGCCCTCCCTCTCCTACCAGTTGTCATGGCAGTTCTAAGTTTACAGCTGTTCTAAATAACACAACTGGCATCTTATGAAGACTCGCCTTGAATAGAATAATCAACTACACATTCATGCAAATACTTCCATAACATCTGAGTTGCAAGACTCCTGAGAGAATTAATCAACCTTTGCACTGATTCATTAAAAACTCATTATTGCTAAAACGTGGACTAAAAATTTGCCAAATGTTGCTAGACACCAAGAGACTGATTGAAAGGAAACCCCTGATGGACAAGGAACGATGAAGTGTGCTCTAGGCCAAAGCCGTGCACACTGTTTCTAGTATGAGGCTTTTCTACCCTGAGCTTACAGCCTTTCTTCACCAACGCCGTCTGTCTTCACTGGGGAGTGGCTACCCGGGAAGGTCTGGATAGAAGTTTATCAAGTTACACATTATAGATGTGCCTATTTTACTAATGTAGAGGAATTTTCATGGACAGGGGAGATGGCTCAGTGGTTAAGAGTACTTGTTCTTGAATAGGACCCAGGTTTGATTCCCAGCACCTACGTGGTGGATCACAACCATCTCTAACTCCAGGACCAGGGGATCTTATGCCCTTTTCTGATCTCCAAGGTACACAGGGGGTGAACAGACATAAAGGCAGGCACAACAGTCATGCATATAAAATAAATATATCTTTTTTAAGGTGGGAATTTTCAAAAGAATTATGGAAGGACCTCTCAGATCCTTCCCCCCTCCCAATCCTCTCTCTCTTCCTCTCTTTTTGAGGTAAGTTCTTACCATGCAGGTCTGGCTGGCCTAGAATTCTCTATGTTGACCAGGATGACCTCAAATTCACTTGCTAATTATGTTATTCTAATCTACATTTTATCTGTTAGCACTTAAGGTTCCTGGACCACCAGTGGACCTCAAGGAATCAGAGGGCAGAGACCAAGCCTTGTACATCATGCTGGATTCTGCTCTGTGCACGGGTGCAGGACAGCTTGTCCTGAACCAGACAGTTGTCTGATGGAAACAGTGAAGGGAATCCCGGTGTCACTCATGGCTCACTCAGGGAACTATCCTTGCCAGAGCCACGGGGGTTGGAATTGGGCGATCTGGGAAGACGTCAGCATTTAACTTCCAAGGTTGCTCACCACCTCACTTACAAAATGAACACATTCTTTTTTCTAAGAGCATGATATCTGATATTATGGAGCCAATAAAATAAGTGTCTGTTCAAAATATTCCCCTGGATGTCCAGCTGTTTGGAGAGGGAAAAAAAGAAAGAAAGAAAGAAAGAAAGAAAGAAAGAAAGAAAGAAAGAAAGAAAGAAAGAAAGAAAGAAAGAAGCCATCATGATTCCAATCCATCAGTGTGGTCCTGGGTATTTATAGCTCATCTTTTACTTTTTCTTCTTGCCAAGACCTGTGCTGCTGTCTAGCTGACCACTTCTTTGGGATATACCTCTGGGGTTCTTATAGCCACCTGAACCACAGTCCCAAGTCTCTTCCTAGGACAGCTCTTTCAGCTTGCTCCCACGAGCTTCCTGCCACCATACTCACTTTGACAGGAACTGTAACGGGTCCACCTTCTAGAGACACTGGCAGCAGCGGCGCCTCAATCCGCCAGGTGCTTGCCCATCTGTTTTGGCTATTCAGTGGTGCCTCTGCCATGTTTTAACCGCTCAGTTCCCAAGAGTGCCTTCAGAATCACAGCAAGTAGTTTATTTGCCACAGGATAAACAGGAGACGATTTTGGTGCTCGGGAGCTGCAGCTGGAGGGTGTGGGTTACACGGAAAGCTCAAGGACAGTTCTACAGAAGGCAGAGGTGTTCCCAGCCCTTCCCATCCTGGCAGAGACAGCCCTAGGGGTTAACTACATGCAGGTGGAGAGGTGTAAATGACACTAGGCCCTGTGACTTCCAAGGGACAAAGCCCTGACAGTCTGCTAGCTTGGCACATCTACAGCTAAGCAGAGTGCATCTGTCTGTAGAACTGTTGCTGCTTCTCCTCACCACTGTCTCAAGAGACACATTCCCAGCTCACAGCTCAAGTATAGATGCCCTACTGGAATGAGTGATCTCCTCTGTAAACCTGTCCTTTGTATATATAGTTTACAATAATGAGTTTTTAGACCTTGAATGCTGAGAACCACAGCAAAAATACGCCAGAGCATGCATAGAGGGGAATGCATGAAGAAACATTTGGACACTTATTAAGACTGTCCTTCCGGATCAAGGAGATACAAATGAGAAAAGAAGTCAAACTCTCACTATTTGCTGATGATGTGATAGTTTACATAAGTGACCCCAAAAATTCTACCAAGGAACTTCTACAACTCATAAACACTTTCAGTAATGTAGCAGGATACAAGATTAACTCAAAAAAATCAGTAGCCCTCTTTTACACAGATGATAAATGGGCTGATAAAGAAATCAGAGAAACGTCACCCTTCACAAAAGCCACAAATAGCATAAAATATCTCGGAGTAACTCCAATGAAAGAAGTGGAAGACTTGAATGACAAGAGCTTTAAATCTTTGAAGACAGAAATTGAAGAAGACACCAGAAAGTGGAAAGATCTCCCATGCTCTTGGGTAGGTGGAATTAACATAGTAAAAATGGCAATCTTACCAAGGCAATCTACAGATTCAAAGCAATATCCATCAAAATCCCAGTAAAATTCTTTACAGGCCTCAAAAGAATGGTATTCAACTTCATATGGAAAAGCAAAAAAAAAAAAAAAAAAAAAAAAAAAAAAAAAAAAAAAAAAAAGAGGATAGCTAAAACAATCCTAGGCAATAAAAGAACTTCTGGAGGCATCACAATCCTTAATTTCAAACTCTACTATAGAGCAATAGTACTGAAAACAGGTCAGTATTGGCATAAAAACAGACAGGAGGACCAATAGAACCGAACTGAAGACCTGGATTTTAATCCACACACCTACGAACACCTGATTTTTGACAAAAAAGCAAAAAATATAAAATGGAAAAAAGAAAGCATATTTAACAAATAGTGCTGGCATACCTGGATATCAGCATGTAGAAGAATGAAAATAGATCCATATCTATCACCATGCATAAAACTCAAGTCCAAATAGATCAAAGACCTCAACATAAGGCCAACCACACTGATCCTCATAGAAGAGAAAGTGGGAAGTACACTTGCACACATTGGCACAGGAGACCACTTTCTAAATAGAACCCCAGCAGCACAGACACTGAGAGAAACAATTAATGGGACCTCCAGAAACTGAAAAGCTTCTGTAAAGCAAAGGACATGGTCAACAAGACAAAACAACAGCCTACAGAATGGAAAAAGATCTTCACTAATCCCACAGACAGAAGTCTGATCTCCAAAATATACAAAGAACTCAAGAAACTGGTCATCAAAAGGATAAATAATCCAATAAAAAAAATGGAGTACAGACCTAAACAGAGAACTCTCAACAGAGGAATCTAAAATGAAAGACACTTAAGGAAATGCTCAACACCCTTAGTCATCAGAAAAATGCAAATCAAAACAACTCTGAGATTCCATCTTACACCTACAAGAATGGCCAAGATCAAAAACACTGATGACAACTTATGCTGGAGAGGTTGTGGGGTAAAGGGAACACTCCTGCATTGCTGGCGGTAGTGCAAGCTGGTACAGCCCTTTGGATATCAGTGTGGCGATTTCTCAGAAAATTAGAAAACAACCTTCCTCAATGCCCAGAAATACCACTTTTGGCTATATATCCAAAGGGTGTTCAATCATACCACAAGGACATGTGCTCAACTATGTTCATAGCAGCATTGTTTGTCATAGCCAGAACCTGGAAACAACCTAAATGCCCCTTGACTTAAGAATGGATAAGGAAAGTGTGGTACATTTACACAATGGAGTACTACACAGCAGAAAAAAATGATGAAATCTTGAAATTTGCAAGCAAATGGATGGAGCTAGAAAACATCATATTGAGTGAGGTAATCCAGATACAGAAAGACAAATATCATATGTACTCACTCATAAGTGGTTTTTAAACATAAAACAAAGAAACCCAGCCTATACATCACAATCCCAGAGAACCTAGACAACAATGAGGACCCTAAGAGAACCATACATGGATCTAAAATACATGGGAAATATAAAATACACAAGCTTTCCTGAGTAAATTGGGAGCATGGGGGCCATGGGAAGGGGTTGGAGGGGAGGGGAGAAGCAGAAAGGGGAGCAGAGAAAGCTGTAGAGCTCAATAAAATCAATTAAAAAAAAAGATTGTCCTCCTAAAGCAGGCAGTTGGGCTATGTGTCCCCTCTAGCCTGCCATATGAAAGAAACTAAATTATACTTCTCACGATTCCAGGGGCACACAAGCTGATGCCTGAAATTCTCTAAATCACCCCTATATTGCATTACCAAAGCTTCCCAAAGAACTGTGGTCATTCCCAGTGGGAGGAGCCTGGAAAGAAAAAGCAGGCAGGTGTGATGGTTAATGCAAGTCCCCTCTCTGCTGCTGTCCCTCCCCAGTCTAGCCCTGTCCAATATGTGTAGATCTAGAGACATGCAGAGCTCTGAAGAACGTGTGTGTGTGTGTGTGTGTGTGTGTGTGTGTGTGTGTGTGTTCACATGGATGGGGCAGAATTCTGGTGGAGGCTGGCTGAAAAAAGACCCTGGTAGCAGAGACAAGGTGAAGGGAGGAGGGAGTAAACAGCCCCAACATTGTTACTCTGAGGTCCCAGGTATCATACCACTGGAAAATACTGAAAACAATGTAATACTTCTCCTTAGTGAGATTTGGTAATAGTTTTTCGAATGTAACCAAGTAGAATTTACACACTGGCCACCCTTCCTTAAAAAGGAACAGCTCTGTTTCTGAAAGTTGATTCCAAAGACTTTGGGTTTTTCAAAAGCCAACAGAAGTTGTAAAACCATCACAGTTTTTAAGAAGCGAATTAAATCCTTGGGTTTGATTATGACAGTGAAAAACACCAAGAAAGTTCACTTTATTTCCTATGTTTCATTTTTTGGGAGTTCAACAGTATTTGCACAATGGCCACAGATCTAAATTTTACTAAAATGGACTCATGCCAAAAGACTAGAAATACCTTATTTGAGTGTTTGCTGAATGTTCTTACGGTTAACAAGGGAAAAAAAATTGTCCTGCAAGCATCATTAACTGCAAATACAGTGTTTAAAATGTATGCCAAGTCACGTCTCCCATAGAGGGTTAATTTACTTTTCCGCCATGATTAGAGATGCCGTACTTAACACGTGCATTAAAACTTGCCAAGAGTTACCTGAAAGGTCAGGCAATAAAGGCTGGGTTGATTGAAAGATAATAATCCCTAATAAAGTGAAGTCATGAAACAGAGCATGGCTGTGGCTCCCGTCCGTGATCCGTCTTCATTGTGTGTGTGTCCGACTTCACTGCCTCTTTTCTGCATCAACTCCTTGGTTTGCATGCCTCAGCACCCCAACTCCCCCACCCTGCTGCACCAAGGTTTTGCCTGGGAACTGAATACTGGCTATTCTTCCATAGAGCTCCAGCAGGAAATTGCTGAGGGCCTGGCTACCTTGGTTGAGCGATTCCCTGCAGTGCAGTGGGTTGAGGAGGCCAGAGTGAAGGGCAGGTTACCTAGGACAGACCCCAGACCTTGGGGCACACAGCCTTGTGTGGAAGAGTCCCAGTCCTTTGCGGTCCTTACCTCTGCAAAGAGTTCCTGCAGCTTCACAAAGGGGTTGGCAATTCTTAACTGATTGTGAAACTAACCAGGGATTCACTTCATCTACCACAGAGCACAGCTGCCTTTTCTATATCCTCTATGTCATCACTATCGTATCGTCATCATCATCATCATCATCATCATCATCATCATCAGAGACAGGGTCCCACTATGTAGCTCTGGCTGTACTGGAATTTACTATGTAGACCAGGCTGGCCTCACAGATATCAGCCTGCCTCTGCCTCCCAAGTGCTAGGATTAGAGATGAGCACCCTGCAGGCCATCACAGGGATGGAGGAGTATTCTATAACCAGGACTGAAAAATATCGGGGCTATTTCCTCCACTCAAACTCTGAAGAAAAATGAATGAGGAGCAGGCTGGGGCTCAAGGAAGGTTTGCAGGGTAGTATGGGAACATACCGATCCACTTTCGGAGCGAATCAGTTATATGAACATAGACGGTTTAAGTAGTTCCTTAACTTTGTCCCTGCTCTGCCAGATGGAACTAGCAAAGCCCACCTCACAGGCTTTGAAAGGCTTTAGAAGAAATGATACAAGTGATACAAGCACCCAATGTCTGATGTCAAAATACCTGGCGGAATTCTAAGCCTTCATGATTACAAGTAGGGTCAGGCAGTGATTAAGAGTCTGGGGTCTGGAGCTAGAAAGCCTTAGCTCCAATCTTGCCCCCACTATTGTAACTGAAGGCATTTGATAAGTTACATAAACTTCTCTGACTCGGTTTCTCTATGATTGAAGTAGAATTTTCTTATAAGTAGTAGCTATCCAATAAATACTTGCTGCTTTTATTACAATGGAAGTAAAAATAGCTTGTTTCTACCTCAATCAATAATGCAGTGAATTAAAGAAAACATCAGTACAGAATGTGTCTTTTTTTTTGAAGAAAAAAGACTGCATGCATTTATGAATTCTGGGGCAGAATCAAGCTGTGATGTAAAGGGTGGGGCTAAACTGTAATATGAAAGAAAAACTCAAAGAAGGGCTATAAACCACCCACCAGGGAGCTATTTCTTTTGTAACGCACATTCCACTTCTTCTTTCTCATGCTTTTTAATTCCTTCCACATTTCCTGCCATAATTATCAAATGTTTAGTTTCTGACCTCACTCTTCTGGAGACTGGAGCCCAGGGAATTTAGAATTGTTTATTTTCTGCCCATAAACCTTTGAGTTAATGGAGGGGCTTGTGAGTGTAGGGTTTTGTTTGTAGTGTCTCTGGAAGGTCACTGGAGTTGAAAAGAAAACATTACAAGAAAGAAAGAAAGAAAGAAAGAAAGAAAGAAAGAAAGAGAGAGAGAGAGAGAGAGAGAGAGAGAGAGAGAGAGAGAGAGAAAGAGAGAGAAGAAAGGAAGGAAGGAAGAGGAGAGAGAGGGAGAGAGAGAGAGAGAGAGAGAGAGAGAGAGAGAGAGAGAGCTGCTGCATGTTTTAACTAGGAACCAGAGGCCCCGCAAAGGGCAGAACCCAGATTCTCACACTTGCTCAACAGAGTTTAAGGGAAAATTTGGACTGTAAAGGGCTCTAATGGAGCCCAGATAATAACAAAAAATCCAAGACATTTTACAAAGAGAAGACATTTTGGGGAATCACAATTCACTCTATAAAAGAGAAAGGAAATTTCATTCTGCTATTTTAAAAACCTTTTAAAACCTCCCCCACCAGGAAAAACTTGGAAAGGAAAAGTGCGTGACTATTCGCAGTTTCCTCTGAAGTGAACAGAAGAACTCAAGGCGCCTTTTTGAACTCTGGGGCTGCTCTCTGGCCGCCGCCTCTGCTTCTATCCGCCCAGTCTGTCCCCACTCTCCACTCCCCAGCCTCCCTCCATATTAGGCGTGGTGGGGCTCCAGCTTAATGGCCCAAACTACTTCAGAATTGAGATTTAAGTTTGTTAAGTAGAATTTCTGCTGGGAGCACTCCAGAATCCCACTCTATCGAAAAAGTGGGGATCCTCAGTCGCACCCCCAGAGAGCATCCCTGGGGCGCACGTCCGACCGCCAGGCGCGCAAACCCCAGAGATCAGTCACCTACCTCGCCGTGGACCAGGGCGACGGCCAACAGTGCTAGCGCCAGCCAGCGTTTCCACATCTGCGGAAGAGAGAATAGGGTGAGACTGAAGGTTCTGGGCCCCGCGCGGACCCTGGAAACTTCCTCGGGTCCCGCAGACTCGTTTCCTTCTCCCAGCACCCCAGCTTCCCGGAGCCACCCAACCTTCTCTCCGCACTCACCGTGCTCGGGTCCGGGGCTCCGGAAGGCGCGGAGCGGGGCAGAGAGCTGGAGTAAAAGGTGGGCTCGTCGCTGATCGCCAGGCTCCAAGGAAGTCCGACCTGGCCTCGCCGCCCCTTAAGACCCCTCCTTCCCCGCCCGTCGGCCCCCCAGCTCCTCCCCATTCTCCTCCCCTTCTGCAGCGCAACCCCGGCGGCTCCCGCTGCGCTCCCTCCTCCCGGCTCCCGCCCGGAGCCCAGGAGCTTCCAAGCACCGTTGGCATCCCTGTCCTCTCCCGGACCCACACCGAGAATCCTCAGGCACCTCAAAAGAAGACACGGGGTGTCTGTGTCTTGGGGGACCCTGCAACAAAGGCGGGGGGGGAGACGACCGCGGAAACCCCACCCCCGGGAGGGGCGCTGGCCTGCGGCAGTCCGGGTGACAGCAGGAACTAGTTGCGGGCTGCAGAACCGACCAGGTGGGCAGCACAGTGGGAGTCCATTCCCGGCCTGGGACTCGAACCTGAGCATTCCAGAGCCACCCCTCATCTCTGAAAGAGATAGAGAGAGCAGAGGATTCAAGGGTGCAAGTAGAAAAAAGTGGGCACTAGAGCCCAAGAAGGGCTGGTGAGCAGAAGGCTACTTTGCATTCATCTGTGAGTGTACTGGAGAGAGGGCATAACTGCCCCGCTTTGCTAAGAGCCTGAGTGCCACGTATTTCTATTATTCCCTCTAGGCCAGGAACGTGGTCCCCTCTCCCCCATCCACTCCTCACCAATGCCCCTGTTATAAGGCACCCTCGACATTTCTGGTCATGTCCATATTTGTGCATCCCGTGACTGTCTTCAAAGGTGTTCCACCTCTTTAAGGGTGCGGACCCACTACGTTAAGACTTCCCTGTCTTTGACCAGGAATGCATCTATGTCAACACTTCAGCCCCACTCCCCACCAGCTCAGGGGTTCCACTCATCACTCCTTCAGAGCTTGTCTCCCAACCCCTTGTGCCTTTCCCATAGCAGGGCTGTCACCATAACCCAGTCGGTTTCCCGCAGAGCTCTCCTATGCAGCCCTCGGTCCTCTGCACACGTCTACTTCCCTAGTGCAGCCTATCCTTCCCGCTTAGAAATTCAAGAAGCTGCCTCTGGCAGTGGATTGACTCCAGGCATACTCATTCTTGTCTGCTCTGAAAAGAAAAAATCGCTATTTTCTTTCACTCTGGGGTTCAGACACTACGGTTTCACGTCTTCATTCACATTCTTCTCCCACATCAAACCCAGACTCTCTGCCTTCCTGGTAAGCGCTCCATTCCTCCATGTCCCTACCTTATCTGGCTTACCTTCACCCTCTTCACTGGACACCCTCTGCTCACACTACACCAGGTGTCACGGTGCCCTCTGAGCATGTCAGAATTTGTCTTCTACCAAGGCCTGCTGAATGCTGAAGGGGTAGAAGGTTTCAAAACTATGCCTAAATTCCACACGGAGATAGCTGGAAACCAAAATGTAAACACCGTTACTGGTCAAACTGGAATGTTGGCCATGGTTGGAGAGCTGACAGGGCCATGGGTCTGCTAGTGCAGAACCCCAGAACTGAACAAACTTCATAGATATAGAGAGTTGGAAAACCTGCGTGTGTAAAATCAACTGCATGGGAAAGCAAAAACAAACAAACAAAAAAACCATTTGCTAGTCTCTATCCTTAAGAGGGATGACTTAGCTCACCTTGGCTGTTATCTAGGAGAGAACTGTCTGGACAAGATGGGCTTGTGTCTGTGGAGGCGCTGTTTTGATTCATCGTTGATGCTGAAAGACTTAGCACACTGGGCAGCACCATTCTTTGGGCATGTGGTCCTGACTTGTAGAAGAAAGCTAGGGATGTATGAGCCTTGCAAACAAGCTAGCGAGCAGCATTCCTTCAGGGTTTCTGCTTCAGGTTCCTGTTTGGGGTTCCTTCTGCCACGAGTTCCTGCAGAGATGGTCTATGACCTCTATGGTGAAATAATTTCTTTGCTAAGTTGCTTTTGGTCCGGGTGATGTATCCCAGCAGCAGAAAGGGAAATAGAGCAAGGGGAGAGTGACACATTTTTTGAAGCACACCAGTCAGATCGTGCGTGCCCCCCAACTTGCTGGAACAAGATGAGTAGGGAGGAACAAGATGAGTAGGGAGTAGACGGCCCCATCATCTACCCTACCTGCCGTTGTGCTAGGGTTGGCTAAGAGAGCTCTGGTGTGTCAAGCCTTGCTTCTGTCCTCTAATAGTTAGCAATGTTCCGTGCCCTTCAAAGTTGGCAAAGTCCTTCCTCTACTGAAATCTGCTTTCTCGTCTTCAGAACCCAAAGTGAGTTTCACTGCATCAGCTGCAGGTTTCTCGACAGCAGCTTGGGGTAGTAGAAAATACTGAAGTTTGAAGTCAGGCCAACCTGGCTATCTATCCAGCCACTAACCTTTGCTCTCTCCCAACCTAGGTCCCGGCATCCGATGAATGACAGTGATAATGCCCTTCAGGGGTTTGTGAAATTTAAAGTGGTTGGTTATAAGAAGTGCCTGGCAGATAGATAGTAGGTTTCTATAAATGGTAGCCATTATTGCTTCATCGATCTGCCTTGCATCTAAATTGTACCCGGGACTACGTGCCAGGTACACGATAAAATCCGACGTGCCATATTTTTAGTTAACTGTTTTAATAAACTTGAAGGCTTTTTAAAAGTGACTTCTACCTTCCAACAAGAAAACGGAAGATTAGAAAAATTCAAATATTTCCCCAAGGTTAGATAGTTTTGCAATTTGGTGTTTTATTTTACACTATTACTCTCTGTTTAATACTTAGGCCATAATTGTTCTTGATTTATAGTATAAATAAATCAACAAACAGAGTCAAAAAGAAATAAAAATAACAGCAAAACAAACTATAAGAGGGAGTTAACAGTTACGTAGGTAAGGGATATGCTTCATCGTGAGTGATATTTATGTGGTTTCTCTGTAGAAGCCAGTTTAAATAAATAGCTGTGAAGTTAACTGGAGCTTAGTGACCTGTGTAGCTGAGAAATCCCAGGACAATGACTGGATTTAGGCAAGTCTTCACTTAGGAGTTTAAACACATCCCCAGGGACCAATGTCTTACATCCTTTGTTTCTTCCTTCAACAGCCATCTCTTTCCTGGGTTTTACAGGGTGGCTCCTGAGCGCGGCCGTCTGCAGGTGATAAACTGACTTACAGTGGCCTCATGGAGGGAATAGAGTTAGCTTCTTTCTGGAGATGTCATAGAAGTCTTAAGACACACTTTAACAGTTCAGGAAGAGTTTTTTTTTTCTTTTTTCCTCCTTTCTCCCTCCCTCTCTCCCACTCTTTCTCTCTTTCAGGGCAGAGTCTCACTTGCAGAATACTAGTTGAATATGTGTTGTTACATTTGTTTATGCTGTGGAACATTTGTTTAATGATGCAAAGATGTGTTGCATTCTTTTATGTTACACTTGTTTAACTTTGTGAAGTTGTGTTACTTTGCCTGCCCTAAAACACTGGATTGGTCTAATAAAAGGTGAATGATAAATAACGAGGCAGGAGAAAGGAGAGGTGGGGCTGGCAGGCAGGCAAAGAGAATAAATAGGAGAAATTTGGGAAGAAAGATCAGGGAGCAAGAGAAGGAGAAAAAGAGGAGGCCAGGCACACAGCTACACAGCAATCTAGGGGAGTAAGACGTAAAGAAATGTGTACAAAAATAGAGAAATATAAAAACCCAGGGGCAAAAAGATAGAGAGGATAGTTAAAGAAAAGTTGGTCAAGAAACAAGCCAAGTTAAGGCTGGGCATTCGTAAGAAAGAATAAGCCTCTGTGTGATTTATTTGGGAGCTGGGTGACAGGCCCCTCAAAGAGAGAAAAAACAGACAAACAAAAACCCAGCTGCACTCGCTCTTTGGCCTTAAACTGGCAATCTTCCTGTTTCACCCTCCCAGTGCTGGGATTGCATGTGTGAACCACATAGCTCCAAACTGGCTTTCTTGGTGTCCCTTTCACTGGCCTCTGGGACTGGGGAAATTGGGTGACTCAGACAGGTGAGGACCCTCCCTCAGATCCATCTGAAAGCCAAGGCTAATGTTGGTTAGAGATGCAGGGAAGGATACTCAGGGTGAATCTACAGCTCACACTGAATTCTGTTCTTTGGAGTGGGTCATGGAGTCTCCAGAAAATGTGGGAAATAAAATTCTAACTTCTCATTTTACTTTTACCCATATAAAAACAGAACGTGGCTTTGGAAATATATAGATTAAATCTGGCCCCATATCCAGTCAGTGTGCCCAACAGTCAATTAAACCCTATTTGCCAAACTCCACGAGGAGAGTTAGTGGGGCTGATAAGAGCTAGTTCTCTGTAATAGACTGTGATGTACTGAGTTACAAGTGGTATTGTTTGGTTTAAACTAGATTAAACACCATTTCAGCTATAAACAACAACAACAAAAACCAAAAGACAACCAACCAATCAAACAACCACCAACAACAGCAAAAACCAGGACCTCTAAGTTGAAGGTAAAGCTTCTCCTAGAAAGCTTAGGGAAGAGTAGAGTTGACACAGGTCCTGCTTTTGAACGTGCTGAGTTCTACCCTCCCAGCCTGGTGAAAACAGCAGCAGTTAGATCTAGTAGGTCAGCTGAAACTTCAAAAGTAAATGCAGAGATTAGAGTTTATTTAACTCAGTGACAATGCACATTCATCATTACTTGTGAAGCCTGACTTTAAATGTCTTGGGGTCTACTAGCTAAATGTTGAGAAACCTCAGGGGCTTTTAGAACCTGGGTATCTGAACCAAAGTCAACCTCCTTTCTCTTTAATGATATTTAAAGGCATGTGATAGTCAAAACGATTCTTCGGGAAATTCCCCTCCATTAAGTTGCTTACAAAATACATACCTTTTTGGGAATCTATCTTCCTGTTTTACTCAACAATAGTAGAGGTAAGGGCTCAGACGGCAACTCAGTCTGCTAGCTTGCTGCACAAACTGGTGGGCCTGTGTTTGAATCCCAGAGCCCACGTGAAAAATATTTGGGCACAGTGGCACAAGCTTGTAATCCCTGGGCAGACGAGGCAGACACAGGTGGTTCTCTGGGGGCTCACCAGCAGCCTAGCTTACTTCAGGGATTTCAGGCCAATGAGAGATCCTGTTTTCAAAAGCAAAGTGGACAGTGTCTCAAGAATGTTATCAAGGTGGTTCTCTGGTTTTCAGATGCACTCACATACACATGCACACACATGCTCACACTCATGTACACCTCCACAGTGCATATTGCACAGAAGTATGGTAGAAATAATTAAATGAAGAACAATATGATGAGAAAATAAAATGCATTTCTTTGGTCCTCACTTGCGTATGGGATAATCGATCTCCCATGTCTTTGGGTTTTACACAAACAGATTTGACTAACCACTAAAAGAAATATTCAGGAAAATGTTTGCATTGGTATTGAACATATCACAACTTCTCAACCTTGTCATTGTTCCCTAAACAGTGCTACCTAATGACTAGTTGCAGTGTTTATAATTCTACTGGGTGCTCTAAGCAACATACATAGGATTTAAAGTATACAGGAAAATATAAAATGGGATATATGTAAACACTGCCCCATTTTACATAACTGATGATCTATAAATTCTGGACACTTCTGAGGTACCCTGGAAACACCTTTCCAGAATATCAAGGGATGACTGTATATAAATTGCTGTAGACAGGCCAAAATAAAGGAAAATAATGACAACAAATATTACAGCAAATTAGGCCTTGTGGGAGATTCAATGGAAAGAGAATGAAAACGCAATTGTCTCAAAATACTCGTGAGATTATTGCACTGGTTACATCCAGGTTCTGTGTGAAATCTGCAAAGAATTGCTATTTGATGAGCAGCTCAGAAAAGCAATAGTAGGGTAGATGTAGTCTTAATAATACATTGCATCTTTAATGGAAACAGTATTTCCTACAGGAGCTGTGGGAATATAGCTGCACAGGGGAGAAGGCTTCCCAGGAAGGGCTGGAGCAAGGCTCAACCACGAAACCTTCACTGCCCTGTCCATAGAGAAGGGACTGCACCCAGGACCCTGAGGCCGGAGCTGCACAGCGTGTGACAGAAATCACGATACGGTTAATGTGACAGATTTTATGCATCCCCACACAGCTAGGTGTTTGTCATACTTAGTCATGACGAGAAGTGGCTGGAAACATTTTGTCTGTATTGATGCTCCCAGATGATCTCAGGACAGAGGTTGTAGATGTTGTTAAACTTGAAAATCTGCATCTTTATTTGACAAAAGGCAGTTGTTCTCTATTTGTTATTGTCTGTTTATTGTCAGCACAGCACTCCCTACCAGACTGAAGCAAATCCACACACAATCTGTCACCTCAGGAGCAAGGACAACGCTAATGCAGACTGCTAAGGAGTGGTCACTTTGAAAGAAATATGTTATGGAGAAATGTTTTGAAATTGGATTCTTGGATGTATTTTATAATTAAGTGATTTTTGTCCAAATTAAGACTTTCATAGTTATGTATTAAAAAAAAAACAACTCTGGTATAATCTTTTGAGAGTCCCAGTGAGCTGTTTATTCTTTTAGTACAAATATAAAAATTCAGCAACTTTTATTTAAGTTGAAATATGAGTGGTTTATAGGGAAATTTACTCATTGAATTTCCACACAAACCTTTGCAAGACTGATTACCAGAGCTGAGAATTGAATACCTGAGACTGGGGCATGAGTGGAGGGCACCCATCTTCCTTCAGATCCGTGAGTCTGGGGCATGAGTGGAGAGGACCCATCTTCCTTCAGATCCGTGAGTCTGGGAGTGGATTCATCCTGGAGGGTGAGTAACCATAACAGAAATTGTGGAAGAAGGTGGCTTCAATCACCCAAACTTATTTCTCACCATTCTGAAAGCTAAAAATCCAGGAATCCAGATGAGGTCTCAATCCCAGGCTTGCCCATCATCCCTCTCCTCAGTGGGCCTCATGTGGCCTTTTGTCCCTCTTGTAAGGTAGGGTATCAGTGGTACCAGAATAGAGACTTTCGACGATCTTACTCGATCTTAATTCCCTAACCAAATATAATAAAACTTGCACACAGGTTTGGGGTGAATGCACTTCCGGCAACGGTAATGAATTCACTTCTCCAACTTTGACAGCTATAAAAGCCAAATGTGTAATAAAACTTGCCTTAGCTTTGCAACACTGCTACGAATTTTCAGCAAATATTTCTAAATGGGATGATGGACATCATACTTACCTACTTTTAATATTATTATTGTTGTTGTTCCAATGAACTAAAATAATGTTTTGACTGTTAAAAAAGAATGGGAGAAAGGCCTCAATAGTACAATGCATATGTAGCATTATGAAACACTAGGTTCAGTCCCTGGTATCATATATGCGCATACACGCATTGTGGTGGTTTGAATGAAAATGGCCCCCATGGACCCAGAGGGAGTGGCTCTATTAGGAGGTGTGGCCTTGTTGAAGTAGGTGTGGCTGTGTTGGAGGAAGTGTGTCACTGGGGCTGGGATTTGAGGTCTCAGATGCTTAGGTCATGCCCAGTCTCATTCTCTTCCTGCTGTCTCCAGATCCAGATATAGAACTCTCAGCTACCTCTCCAGCACAATGTCTGTCTGTGTGCCTCCAACAATGGACTAGACCTCTGAACTGTAAGCCAGCCTCAATTAAATGTTTTCCTTTCTAAGAGTTTCCATGGTCTGTTGTCACTTCACAGCAGTAGAAACCCTAACTAAGACATACACAAATGTTAAAAAGTGCTTTTTAAAGTGTGCATTGATTTATCTTTAATTCCTTGTGTCTTTTCTTGCTGGGATATGCTGTAATGTATAAATATCTCATAGCTACTGGTGGTGGTATGTAACTAGAAGTCTGAAGATCACCGGCTACAGAAAAAAAAAAATCTCACATGTAGGCCAAAAAAGGACTCTTTAAATACAATATTTTCATGGTTAGTTAATCAAACTCATGGTGACCTTTGACTAATCATTGAGAAGACCCATGACAAGATTCTTTGGTCAGCATCTTGGGGGGCAGTAAAGTATTTATTCAACATTTATACATTCATTGATGTGTCTAGCGCAGAATCTCTTTCTAAAGGTCAAGGGTATCTCAAGTCACATACAATGTCTTCAGAGTTATTTTTGGAAAGATCCATATGTCAGGTGTATAAATTTTCATACTGTAGTCATAGAACTATGATAGCCACATATTCCAGAGGAGCTTGGCAGGAAGATGCAGTTGGACAGAGAGCAGGACCCGGTAGGATATTTAAAAGTTATGACAAGCAGGACGTGCCCGCTCCTGTTCCTGCTGTGTGCTGTCACTGCACGTCCAGCAGCAGCACCCCACTTCATTCCTGCATCCCTCCAGCTGCACATTCTGCGCCCCCAGAGCCGCGGTTCTCAACCTGTGGGTCAGGATGCCTGCGGCAAACCTCCGTCTCCAAAAATATTTACGTCATTGATGTGGGGGTTTCCCTCTGGATGCTGTAAATACCACTGGTTAATAAAGAGACTGGCTTGGCCTGATAGGGCAGAACAGAGCTAGGCGGGGAAAACTAAACTAAATGCTGGGAGAAGGAAGGTAGAGTCGGGGGAGAAACCATGGAGTCACCGCCAGAGACAGACACGCTAAAACTTTGCCAGTAGGCC
Source organism: Myodes glareolus (assembly GCF_982192425.1). Taxonomy (NCBI): domain Eukaryota; kingdom Metazoa; phylum Chordata; class Mammalia; order Rodentia; family Cricetidae; genus Myodes; species Myodes glareolus. Next base: position 44,907,063 of record NC_142027.1, on the reverse strand, counting down.
ACAAACTTTGTGGTAAAATATAAAATAATAGAGATGGGCTAATTCTAGATATAAGAGCTAGCTTATATTGGCTAAGCAGTGATTTAATTAATACAGTTTCTATGTAGTTATTTCAAGTCTTGAGCAGCTGGGAACTAACTAGCAGCCTCTTATAGCACATTACATTTCATAACAGTAGCCACAAAAATAATTTTATGGTTGGGGGGTCACCCCAACATGAAGAACTGTTTCAGAAGGTTGCAGCATTAGGAAGGTTGGGAATCATTGCCCTAGATGGAAAGAAAGGCCTGGAGAAAACCAGTCAGTCCTTGTCAGAGCCCCAACTAGAGCTGAACCTCTTGATTTAGGGAGCATCTGTTTATTCATTTTCTTTTTGAAGCAATTGAGAAAACTGCAGCTGATCATCAGCCCACAGATATCCCTACGGAGTGTCTACGGCAATAAGATACTATCAACGCCTTCACTAGTCCTTTAAGCAGGACAGTTGTCAGGGTTTTGAACTAACACTTCCGGAAAAGGGAAGCAAGTCTTCTCGCAGCTTAACAGAAGAGCCAAGGTTCCATCCACAGCCCTCTGTGCCTCCTCCACTGCCTGGCCTGCTGCGGACACAGCCCTGTGTGATATGAGACACCTTTGACTTGACTCACTGAGCCCAAATCATGTTCATCTGAACCAAAGGGAAACTTTCTGGCGTGGTGAAAGGCAAGAGCCCTGGTGGCTCCTGGGACCTAGGGGAGCTGCCGGAAGTAAGTACAACTCAGAGGTCTGAATGAAATGTGTGTCAGGTTAAAGAAATGTTCCTGCAGTAGTCAGTGTTACCTTACATGGCAGAAGAGTGGATGTGGTCTTCAGTGTCAAATGTTCCTGCAGTAGTCAGTGTTACCTCACGTGACAGAAGAGTGGTTGTGTTCTTCAGTGTCACAGAGGTCACTAAGGCCCTTGAGCCGAGGAGGATTGTCCAAGTGGGCAGCCCTAAGGGCATCACCCTTAAAGAGGAGCAGAGTAGAGTGCCCCGTGCCCCGGCCGAAGAGGAGAAGGGAAATGCAGAGGACAAGGTGACCCAGAGATGAAAACGGAGAATGGAGTGCTGCAACCCCAACCCAGGAAATGCCAGGGAGTGCCAGGCACCAAAGTGGCACAGATGGAGAACAAGTTCTTCCTGGAGGGAATTGAACCTTAATGGCATCGTGGTGATTTGGGGCTTCTGACCTCTAGCTTTGTGTGAGAATGGACGTCTCCTGTTTTAATCCATTAACCTTGTGGTAACTCTTGGAAACCAATGCCAGACGTAATGCCGTGAGCCAATTAGCCTCTGTCTCTCTTTCCCTTCCTCCCTCTCCCCCCCACTCTTGTGTGCGTGTGTGTGCACGCACGCTTGCACGCGCACACGCATGCACACACACGCACGCACACACACACACATACACACACACGCTAGTCTCTTAGCTTATGCTGCTGATGTTTTGGTTTTTCCACATGGCTGTAAAGAAGGCTGATGTGTTACTGAATTTACATCTTCTCTCTTCTGTGGAGTCCTAACATGAGACAAACTTTTTTTCTTCTAAGGCGCAAGGATCCATCCAGGGAAGGAAGGGTTCTGATTATCCGTGTTTACGCCCTGTGCTCACCACTTGGACAAAGCATCCTCCCAAGGAGGAGGTTCTGACTTTGGCAATAGTCTTAATACCATCCTACAGCAGGATACCCTCCGTTATCAATAGCTTCACAGTCCACATGGAAAGGAGGAGAAGGGCTTTCCAAAGAAGGGGCATTGGACAACTAAGGATCCACTAAGAGGCAGTAGGCCGGAAGTCTGGGCTCTTTTCCAGCCTAAGGGCACCATGAAGACATAAAATATTATTGGTAAAACAACAACAAACTTAACTTGAATTGTCCCGACAGGTAAGAAGTGCCTTCTGGTGCAGCAATGGCAAATCAGAACCGGGCTGGGGAGGGAGTTGCCAACCACTTTCCGATTGCATTTGAGGTCTTTTCCACCAGAGGGATCCACATCCAGTTCTATAAGCCTAGTTAAAGGCCTGCAGCGTGTGTGTGTGTGTGTGGGGGGGGGGGGGGTGTTATAGGCTGTGTTGGGGAAGCTGCTGCTTTTGCTTTGCTAAGTGGAAATGTGTTCACATGATCGCTTTCTGAAGAGTTGTGTTTGTACCCATAGACTAGCGCTGCTATTTGCTTCATCAGGGAAACTCCCTTGGGAGTGGTCATCATAGAGACTCCAACGTCGTCAATTGTGAAGAGCATGGTAGGCTGGCTGCATAATGCTCCGTCATAAGCCAGATGTCCCCAGATGTCCACATCACCCCCTGACGAGACTCAGAAAACACCACAGAAGGTGAGGTGGACAGAATGTGAGAGTCAGAGACTGGAGCGGAGTGAGGTGAAGCTGACAGCATCATCGAGTACTGCACGCCATAGAAGGTGTGGCTATTAGCCTAACACCTGTCCCAGATTGGATCTGTTGGCGACCTGCCATGGTGCGTGTGGGGCAGGGATGGGAGTACAAGCCTTGCCCCTCCACGAAGAATGAGTAGATACCTATAGGTAGATAATGTTGGCTAGAGAGAAAGGGATCACTTAGTTCTGCCCTCCCTCTAGCAGTTAGTAGCCGGTAGGAAAGGAAGAGAGTTTGTCTGCAGTGGTCTAGCCATGGGTAGGGAGCAATGCTCTAGTAAATAATCCCTAACCAGGATTTCCTAAGAAGCTCTAATAAAATACAGTGGGTCACCAAAGCAAAAACCAGCGAACAAGCCTCCCACCCCACTTTGCCCTCCCCCCCAATAAATGAAAAGGGAAAGGAGAAGAGCTGGGACACAGAGGAAGATAAGCAGGGGCGGTTGAGGAGCAAGGAAAGGCAATGTGAGGCAAAAATGATAAAATATACATTGTGTAAATGTCTAAGATTTCATAGCAAACCCATTATTATGTATAACTAATGTACATGCATAAAAGTAAAAAAAAAACTGAAAGGAAAAAAAAGAAACCAAAGCACTTGCCCTGAGCACAGGGAAGATCTCTTTTCTAGAGCAGGGGTGAACAACTGCCTCTATAACCCAGGTGCCGACTATAAAAGCTGTTTGACCAAAATGTTGACCCTGCAGTCCTAAACACCCGGCTCTCAGAGTAGAGCTGTCCTAGGCCTGTTGAGTGGTGTCTTGGTGGTTCCAGAGGGCCCCTGGCATCATGGTCTCTCCTGGTGGGTTTTCCATGGTCAGACACCCACGACAGAGAGAGCCTTCGCCTCGCTCGCTAGCACTTAACTTTCCCTCCTTCTCCCCCCACGTTAGACTTTCTCCCTCTAATGTCTTCGATTGCTCCTCTTCCCCACTTCCACTCTTGGAGAAAAAGGCAGAATGCGAATACGCCAGCCTCGGGCTTTGTAGAAAGCAATTTATTCTCCTTTTCCCTACTGAAAAGAACACGCCTTCTCTTGTCTAGTTTAGGTGGAAGAGTCTGTTATCAGCATAATCACAGACATTTATCATAAAGCCGCACTGACTGTCTCCCAGGGTCTGCACAGCTCTTCAGGAGTGAGTGGGCACATGAGCCGGGGCGGGGCTTCTGTCAAACTCTCAGGTATCACTTTATAGTTCAGCACTGAAACCTAAAAAACAGATGAGATTAGATGTGGTTACTCAGAGGAACTGACTAGTGCGCAGGGTCGTGCAGAAAAACCCAGCTCATTAAGGATGTGTGGATGGGGCAGAAAATGCTCATTCTTACCAGCGTTTTATGGTGGGTAGAAATGCCGAGCCAAACTGCTGAGGAATGAGCTCACTCTGCGGAGGGAGCCTCTCAGGTGGCAGCCTTTCCTGCTGGGGTCCACCCTCCTCTCCCCTCGTTAAACTTGGAGTTGCTCACATTTGCTTTCAGAGAGAGCTTCCTTTCACATTGCTGTCAATTAAACAACTGCAATGAATGCAAGGACTGGAAAGATATTTTTGCAGGGAACATGTAGTCTCTCTCTCTCTCTCTCTCTCTCTCTCTCTCTTTCGTCGTTGTTGTGAGGAAATGAAAATCTCTACATCTGATTGGACGTATACAGGGGTCCCCCAGGCTACACTGAGTACTTTAGATTCAGTGGACCCAGCACGCAGGACTATGACTTTTTGCAGTGAGGGGACATACAGCAAAGGCAGCAAAGGAAGAGGTGCCGGGACAAAGAACAGGAAGCTTGGTGCAAATGCCCAGGAGTCTTTACCCTTGGGGTTCTATGGGAGGTGCCTACTTCTAGCAACAAATGGGCACAAGTGCTGTGTGCTGTCAAATGGGCGAGCTTGGTACAGATTCTGTGCTGGAAGGTTTCACCAGGAGCTGGTCATTTAGCCACCTTCTCTCTGCCGCACGCCGGAAATCCTGACGACTTGAAAGAAGCCAAGATTCAACGTAAGTTTTGTGTGTGCACAGACAGATCTGGGGTGGTGGTGGGTTGAAATGCTTGGTCTCCAATTGGTGGTGTTGTTTGGGAAAACTTAGAAGGTGTGGCCACGCTGAAAGAAATGTTACTGGAAGCCGGCTTGGGGAGTTAAAAGATGGACATCATTCCAAGTGTGTTCTCTGTTTCCTGCTTGTGATTCGAGGTGTGAGCCCTTAGCTTCGGCTCCAGCCTCCACGTCTGTGGTTTGCTTCCATGCTCCCTGCCATGTGACTCTGATCCCTCTGGACCTATGAGCCAGGTAAACTTCTACTAGTTGACTTGGTTGTGGCGTTTTCTCAGAGCAATAGAAAAGCAACTACCACAGGTACACTTGGAGAGTGTGTTGACTCTGTGATCCTAGCCACAAATGATCTCTCTGTGAGTCGAAGCTAATGGATTTAGGCTGAACAAGACAAAGACCAAGAGTCACAGGGTCTGACCAATCAGAAGAGGGCTCTAATGGGATGCTGAAAACTGGCTCAGTGTGCTCGCTTTGTAAGAATATACAGACCGGTAGAGGTGGGAGTCTCAAGCACAGACTGAGGACGGTGTTGCTGTCCCAGATGCCTATGGAAGATGCCCGTGAAAGCTACCGTGCCCTTCAACCTTGAAATGGCGCTTTAACACGTACCGAGACCTCCTTGCTTACGTTCCTCAAGTTGCCTCGCCGCAATGAACACGTTCCCTTCACTAATACGGTTGTATCTTTTCCAAGAAGACTGAAAGAGCCTGTTAACGCGGCCGTTAATGTTCTCTTCCCTGACAGACTCAGAAACTGAAGTGAGATTAGTTCTACTAGAGGGCATTTAAAAAATTTTGGAACACAGTCTATCCCATATAAACCAGAAAAGCCGAGTAAATTTAAGAAGAGCTGTAAAATGTACCCAAGTGGTTGAATTATAAGGCGTGGCATTGGGAAAAGCGCTCTGCTCCGTGTCAGGCTATTTCCTCTGCATCACAGTGAGTGTCAGGAAAGAGCCAAAAGCCCACCACCTAGCTCTGCCGTCCTTGTCACCTTCACACGTTCAGGGTGAAGAGGACAGTCTGAGGCAGGACTCCTCTGTGTGTGGGGCTCGCCTCTGCGGAGGCTGCTGCAGGGCCTGAGGTACGAAAAGGGCCCCTGTGGAGCTGCGCCTCTGACTGCAGCCAGACTTAAGCAATAAGGTGACCACACTGAAGGGCCCCCTGGGAGGCAATTGTTAACTCCGACCCCCAAGATGGGCTCTCAGGCAGTCGCTCAGTGTACTTATCAACGTATGGACTGTGTATATCTCAAGAGCTAACATCCCATAACTGTAAGATGAGGTGGTTAGAAATGCGTCAGAAGGGCAATGTGCGGCTGTAGAAGGAACCCGAGGACCAGCGGTTGGTGAGAGGGACCAGACCTGGTGGCTGGCTCTGAGCCTCCAGAGATGCACGCTGAAGCTGTTGGCTGCTGCCAGAACGTTATTTGGCAGGAAGGTTCTGTCCCAACACCATCATCTTGTTTCAGAAAGGGTAACGCTCCTTTATCTGGCACGTAGCCTTTTAGTCTGACTGGGAGTATCTCAGGGCTTTAGCACCATCTTGGAGATAGTACTATTTCTCTTTCCGAATGAGTCCCTAGCGAGCTTCCTGCAGTGTGCATGATAAGGGTTGTGGGGGACTGAGTATCTGGTTATGGTTCTGGAGTCATTTCCATCCTTTGTTTAAAAAATAAGCTTGAGTTGTCTTTCCCTGGAATAGGGGTAAGAAGCAAAGCTTCGCTACAATTGCTGCTTTAAGGGCTTTCAATAAACAAAGGGCCCTGGTTGAGCCAGCAACGTCTGAACTACTAGTGACCTGCAGTTTGCTAATAAACAATTTTTCTTTTCATTTTACATACGAATCCCAGTTCCCACTCCCTCTCCTCCTCCCACTCCCTCCACTTTCACCCTACCCCATACCCCATTCACTCCTCAGAGAGGGTAAGGCACATTGCTTTGAGGAAGGTCCAAGGCTTTCCCTTCTATATCTAGGATGAGCAAGGTATCCATCCAAAAGAGAATGGGTTCCAAAAAGTCAGTACAAGTGGTAGGAAAAAATCCTGGTGCCATTGCTAGTGGCCCCACAGTCTGCTCTAGCCATACAACTGTCACCCACATTCAGAGGGTCTAGTTTGGTTCTATGCTGGTTTCTTCCCTGTCTGGTTGAAGTTGGTGAGCTCCCATTAACTCAGGTAAACTGTTTCAATGGGTGTATCCATTATGGTCTTGACCTCTTGGCTCACATTCTCACTCTTCTATTCTTCAACTGAACTTTGGGAGCTCAGTCCAGTGCTCCAATGTGGGTCTCTGTCTCTGCTTCCACCAGTTGTTGGATGAAGGTTCTATGGTGACATTTAAGATATTCATCAGTCTGACTACAGGGCAAGGTCAGTTCAGGCACCCTCTCCTCTATTGCTTAGGGTCTTGGCTGGGGTCATCTTTGTGGATTGTGGGGTTTCTCTAGTGCCAGGTTTCTTGCTAGCCCCATAATGGCTCCCTCAATCAAAATATCTCTTTCCTTGCTCTCCGTCTGTGCCCTTTCTCCTTCTTGACTATCCCATTTCCTCATGTTCTTCTCCCACCTTTGCTTCTCTCCTCCTCCTCCCCCTTTATCTTCCCTTTTCTTCCCATGCTCCCATTTTTTCAGGAGATCTTGTCTATTTCCCCTTCCCAGGAGTATCAATATATGTTTTACTTAGGGTTCTCCTTGTTACTTAGCTTCTCTAAGGTCATGAACTATAGGCTCAGTATCCTTTGCTTTACAGCTAGTATCCGCATATGAGTGAGTACATACCATGTTCATCTTTCCGGGTCTGGGTTACCTCACTCAGGATTTTTATTTTATAGTTTCATCCATTTGCCTGCAAAATTCAAGATGTCATTGTTTTTTTACCACTGAGTAGTAATACTCCATTGTATAAATGTACCACATTTTCTTTATCCGTTCTTTGGCTAAGGGGCATCTAGGTTGTTTCCAGGTTCTGGCTATTACAAATAATGCAGCTATGAACAAAACTGAGCAAATGTCCTTGTAGTTTGATTGAGCATCCTTTGGGTATGTGCCCAAGAGTGGTATTGCTGGGTCCTGAGGTAAGGTTGATTCACAATTTTCTGAGAAATCACCACACACTATTAATAGAAGACTTCAAAACCCCTCTCTCCACAGTGGACAGGTCAACCAGACAGAAACTTAACAGAGAAATAAGAAAACTAACAGATGTCATGACTCAAATGGACTTAAGAGACATCTACAGAACATTTCACCCAAACACAAAAGATTACACCTTCTTCTCAGCACCTCATGGAACTGTCTCTAAAATTGACCACATACTCGGTAACAATGCAAACCTCAACAGATACAAAAAAACTGGAATAATCTCCTGTATGTTATCGAATCATGATGGTTTAAAGTTAAAATTTAACAACAATACTAATTGCAGAAAGCTTACAAACTCATGGAAATTGAACAGGGCTCAATTGAACCATCCCTAGGTCAAGGAAGAAATAAAGAAAGAAATTAAAGACTTCTTAGAATTCAATAAAAATGATGGCACAATGAAAAGTATCCACCCTTATGGGATACTATGAAAGTAGTGCTAAGAGGAAAGTTCATAGCACTATGTGCCTATATAAAGAAAGTGAAGAAATCTCATGCTAGTGACTTAACAGCACACCTGAAAGCTCTAGAGGAAAACGGAGCAGACTCACCCAGGAGAAGCAGAAAACAGGAAATAATCAAATTGAGGGCTGAAATCAATAAAATAGAAACAAAGAAAGCAATACAAAGGATCAATGAATCAAAGAGCTGGTTCTTGAGAAAATCAACAAGATAAACAAACCCTTATCCAAACTAATCAAAAGCCAGAGAGAGGACATCTGAATTAATAAAATCAGAAATGAAAAGAGGGACATAACAACAGACAAGGAGGAAATCCAGAGAATCATCAGGTCATACTACAAAAACATGTAGTCTACAAAATTGAAAATTTAAAAGAAATGTACAATTTTCTGGATAGGTATCACATACCAAAATTAAATCAAGACTAGGTGAACAATTTAAATAGACCTATAACCTGCGAAGAAATAGAAGCAGTCATCAAAAGCCTCCCAACCAAAAAAAGCCCAGGGCCAGATGGTTTCAGTGCAGAACTCTACCATAACTTCAAGGAAGAGCTAATACCTATACTCCTCAAAGTGTTCCACACAATAAAAACAGAAGGAACATCGTCAAACTCTTTTTATGAGACTACAGTTACCCTGATACTGAAATCACACAAAGACTCAATCAAGAAAGAGAATTACAGACCAATCTCAGTCATGAACATAGATGCAAAAATACTCAATAAAATATTGGCAAACCGAATCCAAGAACACATTAGAAAAATCATCCACCTTGATCAAGTCGGCTTCATCCCAGGGATGCAGGAATGTTTTAACATATGAAAATCTATCAATGTAATCTACCGTACCAATAAACTGAAAAAAAACCCATATGATCATCTCATTAGATGTTGAAAAAATATTCGACAAAATCCAACACCCCTTCATGATAAAGGTCTTGGAGAGATCAGGGATATAACAAACAGATCTAAACATAATAAAAGCAATATACAACAAGCCAACAGCCAATATCAAATTAAATGGAGAGAAACTCAAAGCGATTCCACTAAAATCAGGAAGACAAGGCTGTCCTCCCTCTCCACATCTATTCAGCATAATTCTTAAAGCTCTAGCTAGAGCAATAAGACAACAAAAGGAGACCGAGGGGATTTAAATTGGAAAGGAAGAAGTCAAACTTTCTCTATTTGCAGATGATGTGATACATAAGCGACTCCAAAAACTCTACCAGGGAACTCCTACAGTTGATAAATACCTTCAGTGATGTGGCAGTATACAAGATCAACTAAAAAAAAAAAAAATCGGTAGTCCTCTATATACAAATGATAAAGAAACTGAGAAAAAAAATCAGAGAAACTCACCGAAGTCCTTCGCTTCTTAGCTTTTTCTATCAAATGTCACTAATTAGAGTAACAATATCATCCATGGTTTTTCTGAGGACAGAACTGAATACTGAATAAAACATATATAAAAATATAAATTGTAATATTCTTTTTTTCTGCTACAGCCTTAGACTGGAGGTCTGGATTATAATTCTCTGAATTCCCTCAGTTAGTGTTTAGGGCACACTTGCTTTTAAACTTAGCTCTTCATCCTCATTAGACTGTCTGCACAGAAGTAGCCCTGTTCCCCTGTCTAATTATAGAATAACAAAAGCTAGCAGGAACTTTCTGTGCTTCTCTTTCAGAAACAGAGACTCAGAATTTAACACTACATTCCATGGCATGATTTTAGTCCTAAAGTTTTGGCGGTATTAGCTTTCAAATCTCAAAATCCTATTCTTGCAAAGGTTAGTTTGAAACCCAAAAGTAAAGATTTGACTTCATTCTCTGCATTTCTGCCATAATAAACCTATTGTTGGGCAATGATCACTTTAGGTCTAGGTCAGATGGAGACTGGCGGGGTGGGGGGTATAAGGGACAGGGAGGGAGAGCACCTTGGGCTACACTTGCTGTCCTTCCTGTCATCTCCAGATTTCCACACGGATCAGATTCAGGCTGTCTGCGGACACTTCTATCACATGTATTCAAGTCACTTACATAAAATACCGTGGCATTTGCTTATTACCTGTGCACATCCTCATATTACCTTAAGTCATCTAGATTATTTATGAATTTAATATAACATATGACCATGCACATAGGAGTATGTACCACGTTGTTTAGAGAATAGGAATGTGGTAGTTAGTTTTTTTGTTTTTTGTTTTTTGTTGTTTTTTTTTTTTGTCAACCTGATACAAGATAGAGTCATCTGGGTAGAGGGAACCTCAATTGAGAAAATGCTTCCACCAGTTGGCTTGGGGGAAGGACCATGAGACATTTTCTTGACTAATGATTGATGTGAGAGGACCCAGTCCACTGTGGGTGGTGCTGTTCCTGGGCAGGCAATTTTGAGTTGTATAAAAAGTCAATGAGCCATGAGAAGCAAGCTAGTTAGGAGAATTCCTCTACTGTCTGTGCTTAATTTCCCGCCCTTGCTTCCTCCAGTGATCGATGTGACCTGGGACATGGAAGCCAGATAAGTCCCCTTTTCCCAAGTTGCTTTTGGTCACAGTATTTTTGTCACAGCAGTAGAAAGCACACCAAGACAGATGTCAATATATATTATTATATATGATATAAATATAACATATAAAATATACATGTATTATATATATTATATATTTACATGTGCACAGCAAGCACTATGGATGTAACTGCATTTTCCCATCTATTTCAATCCACAGATGCAAATCCCACTCCGATGAGGGACCCAGGTACACCAATATGTCATCCATGAATCTGGAAATCTAAAAGGATTCTAGAATTTCCCTGTCAAAGTAAAGGTTTTCTTCTATAGAGAAGCAAGGTATATACCCTTGCTGAGTTTTACTAGCCTGTAACTTCTCACGTACCTGAGACTCGAGTTGGTTGGAGGCAGCTTCCACAATCCAAACTGCTGGGTCTTGGAGGTATCAGTCAGCTTTGCTAAGTCCCCAAGATGGTTTGCCGTGAAGCCATACTCTTCAGAGGTCACTCATAGGTGTGACCGTCAATCCTCCAAATCAAGCCTATTTGTTATTATTTACATATCCACACGGTCCAGTTATTAGTTTCTGGGCTAGCACAGGGCTGGAGAGTAGCGGAAGGATCTGGCTGTTGTAAACGGAAAAGCTACCGATAACATAATGGCCATGAAGGGGTCAGATGAATAACAAATAGCAGGTGCAAACATTTAGGGCATGAATGTTGCCTGGGGACTCAGTGTGCATGAGCTTTTCCCTTGTATATAAATCTCTCTCTTGCACCAGTTCCTATGTCTTTAATCGACCACAGTGTCTTAGAGATCAGTGGGATTTCAGAAGAACCCGATGGAACTAAGATACATGAACATTATAATCTCACAGTCTGACATCATCATAATAGAATTTTATGCCTCGGGGTATTGGCTTTTAATAACTAAAATTCAGCCTGTGCTTTCTAGTTTTGTAAATGTCATCTTGACATAAGATAGAGTCATTCGGGAAGAGGGAACCTCATCTGAAAAACATGTCTTCACCAGGATGCACTGTGGGCAAGACTGTGGTGTATTTTCTTAATTAGGGATTGACCTGGGTGGGCCCAGCCCATTGTGGGTGATACCACCCCTGGGCAGTTGGTCCTGGGTTGGATAAGAAAGCAGGCTGAGCAAGCTTTGGGGAGCAAACCAGTAAGCAACATCTCTCCCTGGCCCGTGCTCGAGTTCTTACCTCCAGGTTCCTGCCCTGCTTGAACTCCCATCCTGCTTGCTTTCCTACCCTGACTCCCCTCAGTGATGGGCTGTGACACGGAAGAAATAACCCATCTCCTCCCCACGCTGCTTTTGTCCATAGTGCTTCATCACAGCACTGAATAGACAGGAATGATCTCAACATTTTGTCTTTCCCTCTGAAGATCATAAGGGTTGTCCCTTCGAAATTCATGTTGAAGCTCTGACCCCCACGTACCTCAGAATGTGACTATGTTTTCCCTAAAAAAGTTATCAAGCTAAAATGAAATTGTCAGCTGTTCTAACTCATTGTAACGTGTGTCCTGTCTATAGGGGGACATTTGGACACAGAGACACCAAGATGTGTGTCCACAGAGGAAGGGCCATGAGAGGACAGGGGAGGAGAGCTGCCTCAGAGGAAACTCGGTCTGCTGACCTCTTTATTTGGACTTCCAGCAAATTTCTGTTGCGTAAGCTACCAAGCCTTTGGAATTTTATTATGGTAGATCCAGAAAACCCATGTAAAGGTTAATTGTGAAACGCACACACTAAGAACCGACTTCTCTGTCATTTACGTCATGAGATGGGAAGATCTAGAGGATTTGCAGTTTCAAGGCTGTCCAGTGTGTTTGCCGTGGTCTCTGGAAAGACACGGGATTGAAGCTAGACCTGTTCACCTGGGGACACGGTTTGACACAGCAGGAAGAACACGGGCTTCATCTTCCAAGCCAGGCCCTGTCATGTACATCAATGGGTTGGGCTTGTAAGGGCCATAATGTGTCTGAGCCTCAGTTTGCTCGGTTATGCAACACAGGTGAGCTGTACACATGCCATGAACTGACGTTATCTCAGGTTCCACAGTGAAGCCCCTGCACAGGAGGCAAGAGGCAGGTGACAAACCCAGTTCTGTTACTTCTGTGGAGCACCAGCGTGTCCTTAGGTCCTAGAGAAAAGCTGCAGTGGCGGCTTCCTTTCTCTGTTAAAGGAAAGGAAGCTATTTTATAAATAGCCTTTTAGCCTTCTGGGCTGACTCCAGTGACTTGGTGATGACAGGGACAAACATTTGGTATCACAGCGCTTGTTATCTAGGGGTATTCTCCGAAGGCTGTCAGTGGCTGAGATCAGTGTGCACATTCCCTGTCCTCCAAACTGTTCCCAACTTCTATTTTAGTTCATTCAGAGAACCTTAGCTTTCTCATGCATGCCCTTTATGGTGACCTTTAAAAAAAACCAAAAAAGGGTATTTTACTATTTTCCTATGTTTTCCAAAATGTCAGTGGCTTGTGGGTGTGTGTATGTGATTTTTAAACCAGGAAAAAAATTTCATAAATCAGAAAATGTTCCAGAATAAGAGAAGTATGCAGTGAGCTTGGTCATTTGGGCACTGCTGACCGTAGGGAAGTCATCTAACGACAGTGACAGATAACTGGATGGCAGAGAGTCTGGGAAGCAAGGAAGCGAGGGCACACAAGACAAATGTGTGAAGAGGAGCCAGGTCTAGGCAAGCCATGTGGGGCTTCATTTACAGGCAGAGAGGAAGTAGGTCCTGAAGAAGGTGAGACTAAAAATCCAGATGGGAGAAGCGTCAGCAAACGGGTAGGAGGGGCCAGCTGTCGAGGCCCACCCAGGGGGCAGGTTAGCCAGGGTCAGGCAGCTGGGAGGAGAGTTAGGATCATTTAGGTCAGTTTAGAGGAAGAGAGGGAGAAAATGGTGAAGAGTTCCTGTCTGTTAAACTATTTACGTGAGAAGAAATGGTCTCCATTGCTGAGATGGAGGGGCGGGCCAGAGAAGAGGATGAGGAGACTGTTGGGATGGAGGGATGGAATAGAGATGAGGATGAAGGAGACTGTGTGGACCAGACAGTGAACAAGGCAATTAACTTGGGACCTAGTGAAGTTATGGCAGGTCAGGGCTGAGGTGCAAAGAAAATGGGCATATAGAGACAATTATGTTACTAATTTTTAAAAAGAATAATATGAAGAAGAGGTATTTGGGAGCTTTTTTAAAAATGGAGTTGGAAAGATTGTCAGAGCCAGAGGACCAGGCTGTTTCCTGTGAGACTGTGTCTCCTAGCCGTATCAGATGCGATACACCTACGGTCTCATTAACATGACTGCCCAAATGTGAACCAAACAAGTACAACCCCAATGGACATGCCAAAATGGACAGGAAACGCCCATGCTTCAACTCTACACAAAGAACTATAGGCCACCGAGGGGAGCCGGGAATGGGAGAGGTGGCCTTTCCCCGGGAAGAGCACCCTAGCTGGTTGTCCAGTGCCAGATGGCCAGCTCTGAGAACGTGCATATTACATCATACAAACTGAACGGGTTATAGTTAGGAATATATACGTACACACACATACACACAATAATAATGAGTGGGAAAGATGCCATGAATTTGAAGGAGAGAGGGGAAAGCTATAAGGGAAGCTTTGGAAGGAAGGAAGGGAAAGGGAAAAGATGTAATTATATTATAATCCCCGCAACTAAATAAAAACGTAGAGCTGAAGTGTGGCTCAGCAGCTTAGAGCACTTATTGTCCTTGCAAAGAATCTGGGTCTTGTTCTCAGAACTCACATGGTGGCTCATGACCAATTATATAACTCCAATTCCAGGAGACCCTTTTCTGGCCTCTGCAGGCACCAGGCATGAACGTGGTACACAGGCACACATGCAAGCAAAACACCCATACATATAAAATAAAAATAAATCTTGAAAACAAAATAAAGAACCAGATGGGCAAGTGCACTTGTTAAATTCTAATTCTAGGAGGATGGTTAAATGCAAGGCGTTCACATCTTGGTGGGTATAGAATGAAAGCAATAAAAACCCCCAAACATAACTAACCAATAAGAGAAGAGTCAGCCACGGTGGCACATGCCCTTAAGCCCAGCACTCTGTCAGCAGAGATCTTTGTTCATTCCAGGCCAGCTAGTGAGAAGGAGGAGGAGAAAGAGGTAAAATGGGAACGATTTCCAAAGCTGTATCCTCCCCAAACAAAGGAAGCTTGGGGACATCTTTGGTGAGTCTGTATGTCCTCATTCACCTTCTGAGCCCTGCTTAGCTCAAGGTCACAGGCAGAAATGTGTCCATGGTGGACAGGAATACTTTGGGGCTCTTCAACTTGCTTAAGCTTGTTAGAAACATGGCAGGCACGAATGCCTCCAGGCATGCTTGGTTTTCTCCGAAGTGCTTTTAGTTGAAATGAAAGAAAGGCACTCTGAAGGGGCGTTCATGAAGGAGTTTGCCCACAAGGGTGTCTGCTTCACAAAACAGCTAGCAGGGTCATGAAAAGGAGGCCCTAGCAAGGGATGCTAAATGGGGTCCTCTTGACAGGATCCCTGCCGAAGTGTTTATTAAAAGGGAAGCGACAGCAAGACACATCTGTCTGTTTGCCCCCGCTGGCTCCCTGGAACACGCTGACCACAGACGTGAAGGGGACACGAGTCTGCAGGAGAGTCTTCAGACTGTTGTCTTCTGCTCCTGTCAGGGTGTTCAAGGAAGGCTTCTGGAGAAGATGTGTGATTCTTCTTCCCATGATTTTCCTGGACATCTGAGCTGAAGCTCTCAGCGTTCCCCTGGAGACAGGCAGCCCCCAGGCTGGGCCCCACTCAGCAGGCCTTCCCTGCTAACAGCCTGGACCCAGATAACGTTGGCCTCTCCTTTTCCTTCTCTGTCTCTGGAGAGTGTAGCTGCCTCCTGCAATTTTCAGTGCCAGCCTTCTCCTGGGAAGTCCTCCAACACCTGCTTGGCTGGCTTGTTAAGTTACTGTCTTCCTGAAAAAAGTAACTGCTATGGCTTTTGGTTTTCTTCCTTTCTTTTTAAAAATTAAAACCTTTGCAGAGTGTCACTTAGGTTTTTTTCCCCCAGGGCCACCATAACCAAGCACCACACACTCAGGTGGCTTAAACTACAGACATTTATTGCCTCAGCTCTGGAGGCCAGAAGTCTGGACTGATGTGCCCACAGGGCTGGCTTCTCCAACCGTTGAGAGGGAAGAGTATGGTATAGGCTTGTGTCTTTGATTTTGGGTAACCATCTCCTTCCTTGATTTACTCACACAGTCTTTGTAGCTGTATCTCTCCAGATTACCCCTTTCTATAAGGACACCAGCTTCATCGCATCAGCGCGCAGTCTGGCTTTCTCAGTTCAAGGGGATTACCTCCATAAAACAGGATAGCATTCTGGGCTAGAGGGTCTTTGGTCCTGAACATATAAACAATGGGGCCAGGGGACTGGTAGTGAGGACATAATCCAGTCTGTACCATTCACCTTCAGCCTGGTGACTGACAATAAGACAAAACTGTTTAAATTTAGCTGGCCTGCTCACAGGTCCTCAAGCAAGTGACCGAGTCTTTCCAAGTCTTGGTTTTTTTTGTTTTTGTTTTTTTTTTTTTAGCACCTATGAAATGGGTAGAGTAGTTCCTAAATCAAAGGTTAGAGGCTATCTGTTTTTTTCATTTTTCATTTCTGTTCCTTTCTCTTGCCCAGCTCATTCTACTTTTCTTCTTTTATTTAGATAAAAAAAAATGGAGTTTTTCCGCTCATAATTCACCCTGAGACCTGAACACCGAGGGCTGCATTGATCCCTGGAAACCCCCACCTCCACTCCCAGTTCTCTGCAAACATTGGCTCTTCTGGACTTCCTTCCAGCTTGCCTATGCTCATCACGACTTATTTCTTCCCCTCCCTTTGACACGCTCTGTGTGTGCCTCTCCCAGAGACCCCCAGGCAACACTCAGCCAAGTTACTCATTGTTGACCACACCCCTGCGTCTTGGGGGAGAGAGTGCTTTTCCACACACTGCTTTGTTAAGAAAGACTTGCTCCTGGATACAGGGCTGGGAGTTGTTTAGAATATAAGGGTTTGCTGGTGAGCAACATCCTAAGCGTAGTTGTGTGATACTCACCATTTGAAAACAGAAGAGCATTGTTTGAATGAGATCTTGAGCGGTTTCCACCATGTAGGGGTGAAATGAATGGCTTCTGTAAATGTACGTTTTATAATTTGAAAAGAAATAGGATTTTAAAAAAAGAAAACAAACAGCATCCTGAGCTCCTCTGCCTCCTTAGTGCTGGGATCACAGGAACGGGCCACTATTGTCCAGGTCTTCTCCAACTTTAACATGACTTGGAATCACCTGAGGACCTTGTTAAGCCTGAGTTCTAGCTCCCAGGGTCTCCTGGAGAGCTTGAGACTCTGCAGTTCTACACTGGATGACTTAACATTTCCGAGATCACAGGGCTGAGCTTCTCCAATGGGTCACACTTAGAACTATCCAGAGAGCTTTACCACAGATCTGTGCCTGGCTCCCAGCAGGCAGACCATCTGACAAAACAGGTCTGAGGTAAAACTCATGTGTCACCGTCTCTTTTAAAAGCATCGAGAGATTCATAAGTGCAGTCTGAGCTAGAAGGCATTGCTCTGGCCAATTTTAAACTTCAGTGTGTATTTGAGGTACCACTGGATGCTGTTAGAAGGTATCTCCTGATTCAGTTGCTCTGGTCTGAAGCCTGGGATGCTGGACTTTGGAAGTGCATGAAGGTGATGCAAAGCTGCTTGTTCGACTGGCCACACTGATTAGGCGGGATCCGATTCATGTTTCTCAGAGTAACTTTGGGCCAGCTGGCTGCTCGTGGTGGGGACTGTCTAGAGCATTGTAAAATGTTTAATGGGATCCCTGCCCTCTGCCCTCTAGGTACCAGTCACATTCACCCACCACTGTCATTTGGGGCAGGTAACTATGTCTGTGGACAGTGCCAGATATTGTAAGTGATCAGAGAGGTGATGGTGGGGCAAAGCTACTGTCACTACCATCTTCACCGTGGTGGCCTAATTCAACATGCTTATTGTGCTAGTTTTGAATATCCGCTTGTTACAACCTACGGTCATCTGAGAGGAGAACCTCAGTAGAGCAATTGCCTTCGTAATGTCTGGCTGTAGGCAAGCCAGTAGGGCATTTTTTAAAATTAATGATTGTGGGTGGGATCACCTTTGGACTGGTGATCTTGGGTTCTATAAGAAAGCAGGCTGAGCAAGCCATGAGGAGCAAGTCAGTAAGCAGCACCTTCAGGGCCTCTGCATCGGCTCCTGCTCCAGGTTCCTCCCCTGCTTGAGTTCCTGCCCTGGCTGTTTTTGATGGTGAACAGTGATGGTGTGGGACAATTGTCTATATTCTGTCAATTATGTCTTAAATAAACACTGATTGGCCAGTAGCCAGGAAGGAAGTATAGGCAGAACAACCAGGCAGGAAGTAGAGGTGGGTCAAAGAGAACAGGAGAATTCTGGGAAGGAGGAAACCCATTCCTCCCCAGTCCTGTCCAGATACCAAAAAAGCAGATCTGCCCGGCTGAAAAAGGTACCAAGCCATATGCCTAACATAGATAAGAATAATGGGTTAATATAAGTTATAAGAGTTAATAAGAAGTCTGAGCTAATGAGCCAATCAGTTTATAAATTACGTAGACTTCTGTGTGATTTTCTTTGTGACTTACTGGCTGTGGGAATTGGGCAGGACAGAAACCCCAACAAGCAGGCCCTCACATTACACAGTGATATGGAAGTGTAAGTGAAATAAACCCTTTCTTCCCCAAGTTGCTTTTGTTCATGGTGTTTCATCACAGCAATAGAAACCCTAACTAAGACACTAATTTTTTGGAAATGGGAGGCCAGAAAACTCAGTGCTGCAACATCCTTGTCTTCGAAGAAGCTCATGACCTCCAGGTGTTGGAAGCCTGACAAAGTTAGTTGTCTTAAATGGTAGATAATTACATCCCCTGAGAGGCCTGTGTTTAAGTCCTGTTTCTCTGTACTATAATGTGATACCTGAGGCAGCTAATTTAAAAAGATATGAGGTTTATTTCGATTCACAGTTTTGGAGGTTCCAATCCAAACTTAGGTGGCCCTCTTCTGTGGGTCTTTGAAGATGACTCAACATCATAGTGGAACACATGATTGAGCAAACAGCTGGCTTCATGGTCAGGAAGTAGAGAGCCTGACAGGGTCTCCACAGTACTCACCAAGGGCTCTGTCTCCTAGAGGACACAATACCTTTCAATACTGGCAGAGGCCAGGAAACGAAGAGGGCGGATGGACCTCGGAGACTTCAGGAGAAACACGGCCCAGCTTAGACATTGCTTCCAGCCTAGTCGAGGCAAAAGCATGGGGAACAGTGTAGCAGCCTGGGGAGCCACTTGGCTCATACACAACTGTTTTCTAATAACAATAGCAGCCTGAGCCTCTTCACTGCACACACTGCACACACACAGGCCACTCTGAAGGATGCAACTGCTGGCAACAGAGGACCCAGCTTGCACAGAGCTGCAGGCACAGCCCTATCTAAACAAGGAAATAACTTTCTCTTCCCCAGTGACACTCAAACTTAGTGTCTATTCAATCATACCCTCCTTGTGTCCAGGTAGGAGAGCAGAAAGACAATCTGGCCTGAATTTGTTTTGGGTGCATGCGCAATAAAGCAAAAACGGTGTCCTCCAGTGATCTTTTAACAAAAATTCTCTATTTATCTTCTTATGCCTATGTATAATTTTAAACTCTGAGGAATTATGAAAAGGGACATGCACAGTATAGAAATTGTCATATAACCCAATCTAAGCATCAAAAATAGAGAACCCAAACCATGTCCCCCAGTTCCCAGCCCCTCCTTCCTTTAGGTTCCTAGGCGGTAACCTGGGCCCGTGAATATCTTCAGTCTGTGGCCTGCTGCTCTGCTGCCGTGGATTCTGATCTGTCCCATAGCCTTGCTCTGAGAAAATGTCCTTGCCGTTTTGCAATTTGGCGGG
This sequence comes from Myodes glareolus, assembly GCF_982192425.1. Classification (NCBI taxonomy): domain Eukaryota; kingdom Metazoa; phylum Chordata; class Mammalia; order Rodentia; family Cricetidae; genus Myodes; species Myodes glareolus. Next base: position 44,887,481 of record NC_142027.1, on the reverse strand, counting down.
CTTTTATTTCTTTCTTTATTTGTTTCTTGACCAGAGACACCTGGTCAAGACCCCAGAGACACCTGGTCAAGACCCCAACATCCAGTAACAACATTGAAACCCATTTCAAAAGTTTGACTTTTAGAACGTTAAGAGAATAGATTTGTGTGTTGCTTAAAGTCAGTGACTTTGTAGTAAACAAATACACAGGAGAAGGTGAGCAACGGATTCATAGTGTTTTCTTGTGGGGGAAGCAGAAGTAAGTTTACTTTGGAGTAGGATGGAGTCAACAGTAAGGCAACTGCAGGATGTGGGCAGACCTTGATTTTGGAGGAAAAGACAGCAGCGTGTTCCGAGTGAGGAATGATGAATGGCACCTCTGTGAAGGCCATCGAAGGGCTGATGGGTGCGGATGGGCAAGGCAAGTACCTAGCCAATCAGAGAGCCTTGGTGCCTGTGGGGGAGCATCAGCTAAGTGACTCTGTCCACTGCTTCTGCACCGGGGGCTCAGCATGCATGGAGAAGGCTTCTCTGTTCTTAAACTTCGATGCTTATTAAAATCACTCGGGAAGATTTAGAAAACCTTCCTGCTGGGGCTGCACCCATAATAAGTCAGAACTCTCCTGTGATGTGATGTTCCTGGAGGGCGACCATTGAGAACCTGTGATACAGAAGATGAATGGGCAAGAAAGCAGCCTACACTGAGTTTCACACTAATTCCCTTGCTCCTGGAATGCTAGTCCTTTGATGCGTGGAGGTGCTTATTTCTTGGAAAGGCTGATGTGGGTTGGACACCTGGCACCACCTGGTTGCCAATAGTTAGTATGTGGTGGAACAAAGATGGAGACCCAGGCAGGTCCTAGGTAAAGTGGAGACATGTGGCAGCTTACAGTCATCATCCACTTGGAAGGATCTTGGATCACTTAGGGAAGGAGCGGCTAGACACCCTGGAGGTGTTGTCTTGGTTAGATTACTGAAGGAGTAACACCTGCCCTAAATGTGGGCAGTGTTGGCTCATGGCTGAGTCCTGGATTGAATTAGGGAGGAAGGGAGCTGAGTACCAGCGTTCATCTCTCTCTGTTTCCTGACGGTCGAGGAAATGTGACCAGCTCACTTCCTATTCCTGCTCCAGCACCTTTTCTGCCTTCAGCCACGTCTTCCTCACCATGGTAGAATGATTGCCCTGAACTGTAAGCTGGGATAAATGGCTTTTTCCCTTAAGTGGATTTTGCCAGGGCGTTTTATCACAGAAACAGGAAAAATAACTAAACGCAGACCTTAGCAATAGTGCAGGAAACACGAAGAGGAAGCAGGGAATATTTGGCTGAGTGTGGGTGAGGTTATTTATCTAAATCTTGGCATCCAGAGAAAGTCACAAAATTCACACTTTTGCTGGACTGAGATCAATATTATAGAAAAAAGGGAAAATCTCCAGGAAGCTGTGAGTGAGTGCAGCCCACATCTCATGGATTTCCATGAGATGGGCAGGTCTTGAGATACTTCTCCCTGGAAGTTTTCTTTACCCCTTATCTTAAGTTGGGGTCTCTCGGTAAGTGCTCCTCTACTTTGTATGGGGACAGGATCTTTCCAGGCTGGCCTCACACTCATAATCCCCCTGCCTCTGCTTCTTGAGTGCTAAGGTTACAGGCCCTATGCCTGACCTTAAAGCCTTTTTAATAGTTTGAGTTCTACCTGTAGATGCCAGTACAAGTTGTGAAGAACAAAGATGTTCACTGGGGACACGAAATCCCCCACACGGGAACTAACAATCTAGAGTAGCACAAGGCATTGGAAAGACAGCAACATGCATGCATAGCAGATGCTCTGGGCTCTGGGGGTCCATTGGCAGGTTCTTCCTCATTGTCTCACAGCCCCTCCTACCTCCCATCCTTTCTCCATCCAAGCACACGGACATTAAAAGTTACAATGAGTAGAAAGAGGACTTATGTTTCTGTTGCTTAGTGAGAAAGTTTTACTTTCAGCCCAGCAATACTGACTTCTTCCCTGGGCTTTGTTCTATGAAAAAAAAATCCTCTTTCCAGGTAACAGTCATTCCCTAAGGACCTTCATGGATCTGCAAACATTCTGGGATCTATACAGAGAGAATAGGTCTGCAGAGATGACCCCGAGGAAGCTGTTGGCATGGACAGCATAAAGAGACTACTTCTAAGTTCTCATACATCAACTCATTTTTTTTTCAGTGATGTGGGAGTCCCCTCTGTGTACTGTAATTACCATTAATGAATAAAGAAACTGCCTTGGCCTGTTGATAGGGCAGAACTTAGGTAGGCGGGGAGGATTGGATTGGATGCTGGGAGAAAGAAGGGCAGGGTCAGAGAGCCACCATGGAGCCGCCAGAGTCAGACCTGCCGAATCTTTTCGGGTAAGCCACTGCCACATGGTGCTATACAGATTACTAGAAATGGGTTAAATTAATAAAAGAGTTAGCCAGTAAGAAGCTTGAGCTAATGGGCCAAGCAGTGTTTTAATTAATACAATTTCTGTAAGATTATTTAAGTTCTGGACTGCTGGGATGAACAAGCAGCTCCTCCTTCTACAACTTTGGAAAGTATGAGCTGAGTAAAACACGCAATAGCTCTTGTCAGGCCACTAAGTGGTGTTTCTCACGGTGGATCTGCTTGCTGGAGTATGATACATAATGAGATGTCTCAGGAAGAATCGCTGTGCTTCCCACACAAAGAACTGTTATAGGGGGAGTGGCAGGCCACACCCCGCTGCCTGGCTAGTTTAACCCCCGAAATAACCACACAGAAATTGTATTCATTTAAACACTGCCTGGCCATTAGCTCTAGCCTCCTACTGGCTAACTCTCACATCTTGATTAACCCATTTCTATTAAATCTGTGTATCACCACGTGACTGTGGCTTACCGGCAAGATTCTAACCTATGTCTGTCTCCGGCCGGAGATTCATGGCGTCTGCCTGACTCTGTTCTTCTTCCCAGCATTCTGTTCTGTTTTCCTGCCTACTAGGTTTTCAATCTAGTTTGCCAATTTCTATCTTTAATATGGTGAAGTTATACTGTCTTATTTAATAGAATTGCTGATACGTTGAAGTCTAAGTGTTTTTTTTTTTCTTTTTCTGAAAACTTCTGATAAAAGGAACTTACGGGAGAAAGGGTTTGTCTGTTTCTTAGTCCCAGGGTACAATCTATCATGTTAGGGAAGTGGCAGGGGCTTGGGGCAGCTGGCCTTGTTGCATCCATAGTTAAACCAGAGAGTGATGCATACTGGTGCTCAGCTCACTTTCTCCTTTTAATACAGTCTGGGATCCCAACCTAGGGAACAGTGCCGCCCACAGTGGGCTGGTCTTCCTACCTCAATTCATACCATCAGGATAATCCCCCAACAGGCAGGCCTGTCTCCCAAGTTATTCTGGATCTCAACATGTTTCCAACTGAGATTAAACAAACAAAAAACATACTAAATCTTCCTCTCCTCTCTTCTCTCACCTCCTCTTCCTCTTCCTCCTCCTCCTCTTCCTCCTTCTCCTCCCCCTCCTCCTCCTCCCCCTCTTTCTTCCCCCTCCTCCTCCTCCCTCCCCTTTCTCGGAAGCCTGGGGTCAACCTTGGGTGTTGTTCCTTAAGAACTATCCACCTTGTGTTTTGAAACACATCCTTTCATCAGGGCTCGGGGCTGACCAGTTTGTCTAGGCTGACTGGCCAGCAAATCACAGAAATCTTTCTGTCTCCCATTTCCCAGCACTGGAACTGCAAGTCCATCCTATCATCATACCTAGCTTTTTAAAAATGATTTATTTATTTTTGCTTTATGTACACTGGCATTTTGCCTAAATGTACATCTGTGAGAGGATGTCAGATCCCCTGAAATTGGAGCTACAGACAACTGTGAGCGACCATGTGGGTGCTGGGAATTGAACCTGGGACCTCTGGAAGAGCAGTCAGTGCTCTTAAGCCCTGATCCATCTCCTCAGTCATACCCAGCTTTTAATATGGGTATTGGGGTCCAACCCAGGCTTCATGCTTGCATGTAAGTCCTTTATAGACTTCCCAGAGCCTCCACTTGACCAAAGACTCATGAACCCACCCTCTAGCATGAAAGACAACATTGGAGTATTTTTACTGGACCCTTGTTGCCAAGGAACATGGGTCTGATTACTTCACCACTCTACAAAGGTCAGCATTCGGGGCACCTGGCTCTTTCAAGTTCCCTGGTTATAGATTAGGGGTGCTGACTCGCAGCTCCTCAGCCCTGGTGGCCCTGTGAGGACAATAGCAGGACTGTGGAAAGATATGCTAAGTATCTGTGAAGTCGTATTTAGTGTGAGGTATATACTTCACAGTGGCTGTTTCAGAAATGCACGCAGGCAGACTGGTGGTGTGAATTAGTTCACTGTGGATATCTCAGAGGCTGTCTTGGGTTTTAGTTCAATTTTAGATTCAGTCTTAGAGTTAAAAGTGAATAGTTACTCTGTGCATTAAACTCTGACTGGGATCAAGGGTGCTAAGTTCCTATCAGCACATAGGGAATAGGTCAGATCTGTGACTCCCTAACATTATTGTAGTACACACACATGCACATACAAACATACACATGGACATATACACACATGCACACACACACATGCACACACATATTGCAACATGCTTGAACTAGGCTCAACAGGAAGGTGAATGAAATGCTTGAATATCTAAGAATATTTGCGTAATTAAAAAGTAATGACAGAGACAAAGTGACCATTTGTCTATTGTCTTCATGTATCAGATCATTGTAAATATCATTTGTAATTACATAACTTCTTATTTTTACTTGACAAAACATAGTTTGTGGCATGTAATGTAAGATTTTTAAACATGTAAATATTATAGGATGATTAAACCAAGATGATTAACATGCATAGCACTTTATGTATTTGACTTTTAGTTGTTGTGAGGACTCTGAAAATTAGCTTTGTTAACAATTCATTGTAATTATCCATTGTCACCATGTGGGACAATAAGTTTCTTAAATCCTTTAATACTTAAAAGTGATAAATTATTATCCCATTTTATAATAAATTGAGGCTTACCATGGTCAAACAAGTTGTTTGGTATCATATTTCATAACTGGCAGAACTAAATCCAAACCCTAAGCTGCCAGATTTGAAAGTCTGCTTTGGTCCTTGTTTCTCGTGGGAGGGGGTGGGGCTGGAGGGCAGTCGTGAGAGGATTCAGTAGTAGACCCTGAGTGGATAGGGCTGGGGCTTCCTCAAGTCTCCATACTCTCACAGTTTTGGTGTGTCTAGGCCTTAAGTATGTGGTCTTTCGTCCCTAAGATGCCCTTTTATTTCAAGGAACAGATCTGGGCTGGGTTCTGCTCTCTCCTGGGGTCTGAAGGGTGTTGGCGGGGTCTCTTTCCTGAGTGTGTGACTAAGAGCGGTGGGAGGGCCCGCAGCACAAAACCCGCCGCCAAGAACATCTTGGGTGGAGAGACTTCTGGGACATTTTTTCCACCCTGCATCAGACAGAGTAAAATTGATTAGCATCTAATTGGTTTCAGCTGTGCTTAGCGTAGTGCACAGAAAATTTCGATGGACTTTACTAGATTCAATTCCTTATGGTTAACAGATAGAAAGAAAAAAAAAAGAGCCTAAAACATCCCAAAAGAGAGAAGCCAGTGCTCTGACTCCCATTTCACCCATTTGGAGTCTGGACTACCTTGGGTCCAGAATGGAAACAAAGAAACCAAAGAAGGAAATCTCTGTCCTGGAGACTCGGGTTGTCGGCTGCCTAGAAATCAAAACATCTGTGTTGGGTTCTGGCTTTCCATGAACAGCCACACGCTTTTGGTTAAACCTTTTTATGTCTCTGCACTGTGCTTCGGTCTCTAGAAATGACGAGAAACTGAGAAGTTTGATCTCAGTGATCTCCAAAGCGCCTGTCTTCTCACAATGCATAATTGGTTTCCACCAATCGTCCTGATGAGCCGGAACAGTCCCAGAATAGCATGGCATGCAACCGCTTTCATGAATTAAGGACTAGAAGACAAATGAAGGGCTGGGAAAGTCTGCTTTACTGGGTGTTTTTGGACAAGGACACCTCGGTCCCTGCCCTTCCCATCTCCAGCCATGGAAAGGGATGGAGGACACTTTCTGTGAATGCAAAGTCTTTTGTTAGTAGGTTTGGACAGTGCTAGATGTATGGTTGACTAACCAAAGTGCGCACTTAGCATACACGAGGCCCTAGGTTCAAAGAAAATGAAATTTGTTTCATGAATCTTGGTGAAAATAGTCGATATTTGAAGCAGCTTGCCAGCTAACCTGCCATCTCAGTCCTTCGTTCTGCTTTGCCTTTCATTTCCTTAGTTCTTCCTGCTCTTTATTTGCCCCGTATCCCCCCCCCCACCATTTGTTACATTTGTCTGGCTTAAGTCATTTTTTTTCTGAGTTTTTTTCCAAAGCTCATAGATGACCAAGATGGCAGCTTGAAGTGTAAAACATCCTAGAGAACTTTCGCCCTCTGACCCAGGTGTGTAAGAGCCCTGAGAGGGAGCTATTTGAAGCCCTTTGTAACACCAACATTTCTTGGTCCCCATTACCAAATCTCAAATTATCTTTTAGCTAACTTGTAGGCTCAACCCCAAGATCTCAGAAACTTCTGACCCCCCTCTGGTGGTACTTCCAACTTCCCCACTTATCCCCAGGACCACCAGGCTTAGAGTAGATTTGTTGAGTAGAGAGAAATGAGGAGCACCTCGTGCTGGCTAGTATTGTGAGATATCTGTTCACGGTATTGAACAAGATATATTGCTGTGATTGGTGTAATAAAGAGCTGAATGGCCAATGGCGAGGCAGGAGAGAGTAGGCAGGATTTCCGGGCAGAGAGAGGACTCTGGGAAGAGGAAAGGCGCATTCGCCAGCAAGATGCAGAGGAAACGGGGCTGCAGTACAGAGATGAGGTAACGAGCTACATGGCAGAACATAGATTAAAAAATATGGGTTAATTTAAGTTATAAGTGCTATTTGGAAACAAGTCTCAGCTAAAGTCCAAACTTTTGTAATTGATAATAAGTCTCCATGTCATTATTTGTGGGCTGTTTGTCCCGACGAGGAAGCACTATTACAGGCTTGTTTTATGTCAGCTTGACACAAGTAAGAGTCATTTGGGAAGAGGGAGCCCCAAGTGAGAAAATGCCCCTACCAGACTGGCCTGTGGGAAAGCCTGTGTGGAATTTTCTTGGTCGATGATTGGTTTTGGAGGACCCAGGTCACTGTAGATGTGGACTGATGGATCTGAATTCTATAAGAAAGCAGGCTGAGCAAGCCATAAGGAGCAAGGCAGTAAGCAGCATTCTCTATTTCTTTGGTTTCAGTTCCTGCCTCCAAGTTTCTGCCTTGACTTCCCTGGATGATAAACAACAAGCTGTAAAATGAAATAACCCCCTTTCTCCCCAAGTTACTCTGGGTCAGGTTTTCTTACAATGATAGAAATCCTAACTAAGACAAACCATTCGTCTCCCCAAATGGGCTAGTGATCAAGACTGCTCAGATTGCTAGACCCAAGGTTGATGCTGCTGCATTCAGGGTCTATGGCTCTCAGGACACAGGCTTCCACTGTGGGTGTAAGAACAGAGCATTGCTAGGGTCCCACTATAAAGAGTAAGACCAAAGACCTGTTGGCCTTGGCTGCAGTAGGTAACTAGGAGCTGATGGGAGTAGGTTTGATAGCAATGCAAGGAGCTGTGAGACCGAAGGTGAGATAAGACTCAGGTTCCAGGTTATATGTAAAATCAAGCAGTATTTTCCCAAAGTAGAACTCTTTCTCAAGGATGCATTGTGCACTAGAAATCCGAGGTCTGGGAGAGTTTGGCATTACCTATCTGACTGACTCATGGATCTGGGAATGGCAGCCTTGTTAGACTGGAAAGTTTCCCTCTGGAAATATCGTGTATCCCCTGCAAAGGGAAGAAGGAAGGCTGGCAGGCAGCAAATGCTTCTTAACACTTCTGGCATCTCTTTTCCATCTGGGCATAAGACTTGCCTGTTCACCAGGGACTCCTGGGAACAGCACAGCGTCTCTGAAGTCTCCCTTTCTCCTTTCTTACAGATTCTGTGTCCCTGTACTCTCCTTGGGCCCCCAAATGGAACTGAGTCCACAGAGTGAGCCCTGTCGATCAGCGAAGCTCACAGTACCACATACTCATAACCTCCTTTACTCAAGGTTTTATTTTTTGGACCCTGTACCTCGGAGACTGCACTCTTTTTCAGACGCCGTTCCTCTTGCGTTTATGTGTGCTTAGGAATGCGGTGGAGTCCCTGGACAGACATGAAGAAAGGACAGTCAGGCTGGCGTGACAGCTCTAAAGACTTGGGCTTTTTTTTTTTCTTGCTATGAGTGCATAGGCTCCCTTGGATCCATCTCCTCTAGGCTGCCTTAGGGAACAGGGTCCTATCATCTGGTGATTTACATTCCCCACAAGTCCAGCCCCCTTCCTCTAGCCTCCTCAGTTTTGGCAATAAGCCCAGACTCACTTTATAAGGTCTTGATCCAGTGCTTTCTCCCCATGGCTTCAACAGTACCCAGACATGGACCCCAGGCGTTTCCCCTGGCTTCCCAGCTCCAGTTCACCTTGACTGAGCATATTTTAAAGCTAATTTTTAAGCTGTCCTAACAAAGACACCGTGAGGGAGTTGAGTCTCCTGCAGGCATTGCGCTCCTCAGGCACTGTTCTGACTTGGCTGTGGAAGAGAGGGTGTGGTTTGTGGTTAGACTTGTGCCCCCACCCCAAGCTTGCAACGCAAACTGTTTGTCCTACGGGTCCCTCTCTGAGCTCCTTTGAAGGCTGCCCTTTCCTTCTGTGGCATCCTGAGGCTGAACTCGGATGAGCTATGTAATGAGCTGGGGCAGCCTTATCTGACTTTTATAAACTGAGCGATGAGGGTTAAGAGAAAACCAGCCACGACTGCAGAGTGCCACGCATAACAACCTCTATGCCACTGCTCTTGAATCAACCTTATTAAAAACTGCTTATAATCCTGGAATCAGGGGTGCTGAATGTACTGGAAACTGACTGGGACATCGTAGACTTTCTAGTTTTCCCGTCTCAGCTTTATTTTCAGCCAGGAAATCGGATATATCTTAAGATCCACTTTTGCCATAGGCACAACTATTTTTAGTTGCTATAGAGGAATGCTGTTTATTTGCAGAAAAGATTTGCTTTTAATCAACCAAACCCACTTTATCAGTAATTGGGTCATCTATGGAAAACTCACACCCCCTCAAGTGGTGACTAAAACCCTGAGAAGTCTTATCTATTATAGTTCTACACGTATATATTATTATTCTAGAACACACCAATTAAGAAAACTCTACCCTTCCCTTGCCACCACCTCTGCTTTGGTTATTTGACTGTGAGCTCTTTCATTGTTGTCCAGGAGGGTTTGAATTTCATTTCTTATGAGGAGAAACTGTTAGGCACTGCTCCCTAACTGGAGATTTTGTGTGCTGAGGTCACTGAGTTCTTGGGCTTTGGTCCAGAGTGACTTCATTTCTGCCTGCTAAGATTTAAGAGGGACTGTTAATAGCAGGGCCTTGTTTGCGAGCCAATGATGTCCTTTCTTCTGACTCATGCTAAGTAGGACTGCATTGTATGTTAAGACACTCATCAAGTTCCTCTAAAACGTTAAGTATTGCAGAACTCTACAGGGTCAGTCCCAGGGATAATTAACACACATTCCCAGATCTGATCAAGCTTAGTGAATCGGGACTGGGATGGCATCGGTGTAGCTATTGAAATAAAATAACAACTCTCAATCTCAAGTTAAATGCATCAAAATGGATTTCAGCTGTATCTAACAGTTAACAAGAGAGTCCTTTCAGGGTGTGTTTTTAAAACTGGTTTGATGGAAATGGAAAAAACCAAACCAAAACAAAAACCAACTCTAGAGTTTGAAAGGGGAAACAAAGTGTTCACAGACCACAAGCTTGTCCATTAAGCCTGCTTACCCACGAGCATCAGAGATTCAAGTAATTGACACTTTTGTGGACCTGAATGGGAAGGCAGAGACTGTGAGAAGAAAATGGGCACTAAAATTATCCGCCCAGTTAGTCCCTCTAGTCTTTGGGAAGAAAAACATGTTTCAAAATTACTTAAAAAGATTATCCTAGATGCGCACAAGGATTGCAGAAGAGTGGCGTTTACATTTGTCGCAGTGAAAAACGAGCCAGACAGATTTCTCTAAAGGAGACAACTGGACAGACAGTGCTGCACTGCCACGGGAATCCTCCTAAAACAGTGTTACGCGTCTGTAGCGTGACTTTTCCTGGGATTCTATCTCTATTGATTCCAGAAAACGATGCCAAGGACAACCAAGAAATGATGCTATGTGACTAGTTTTGCAAACCCTTTGCAACTCCAGGACGTTGGTGGTAGCTTTGCCACCAGAGTCTCTTCCTCTCAGCTTTTTGACCACTTGTTTGTCTTTGGGAAGTGGGGAGCAGAGCTCCGGGAGCTTCCGGGGCTCAGGAGCCTCTCTCCTTCCATAAGGGATCATAGCAGCTGTGCTTCAAGTCAACAATAATCATATCTACCCCGAGGAAGCGGTCATGAAACAGCTTCAGCAACAAAGTTCATATGGAAACTGTGATCTTAAAACTGTAACGTTTTAAGAGAACAAATCAGGTTACAAAATGGCAGACTCTAAAACTTAATGGCACGCAATGCAGACCTGTCAGGAAAGATATGCCCGCTGGGGCAATAACAGCATGATTGTTACGGGTTAACTGACAGTGCTCTGATTGGATTTGAAACCTGATCCATAGGAAGAAATTCATGCTCAGTATTATTGTTAGCCTGGTCAAAAGTCTATGGTTTGGGGTTCCAAAGGCTCTAGGGGAACCTATTACTGTTTGTTAAATGAGCACATTGTCAACTGCCTTCTACTTAGAAGTATTTATGTTTATACCCATAGGTTAGTGGTTCTCTCAGTCTTAGTCGGAAACATTTTTCTCCAGTGGGCAACAGTTAATGCAGAGTTTTGTAACTGTCAAAGTGCTTAGAATAAGAGTCCATTTAGTGAACATCTGTATCAACTCTACCAAGACTCGGGAAATATCACAGGAGGGTAGAAAGAATGTAAGTGCCAGAGAATGAAGAAGAGCGTGTGAAATGCCTGTTAGACATGGCGTGGACATGAACTCCCTGTGGCTGTTTGCCAACATAATACCCACAAAAACAAGACCAAGCTGATGAGATTTGTCAGCATTCCGGGGGCAACAGTCATTGGGTCCAGGGTGTTACATTAAAAGAAGACATGGGGAGAGTGGAGGGAGAGTTGGTGATGTAGATGTGAAGATATGTCACATGTGTGCATAAGATTGCCAAAGAAAAGAAAATGTATTCTTTAAATAATCAACAGTGGGAAGCAATAAATGGGACCTCCTGAAACTAAAAAGCTTCTGTAAAGCAAAGGACATGCTCAACAAGACAAAATGCAAGCCTAGAGAATGGGAAAAGATCTTCACCAATTCCACATCAGACAGAGTTCTGATCTCCAAGAACTCTCAGCAGAGGAATCTAAAATGGCTGAAAGACACTTAAGGAAATGTTCAACATCCTTAGTCATCAGAGAAATGCAAATCAAAACAACTCCGAGATTCCATCTTACACCTGTAAGAATGGCCAAGATCAAAAACACTGATGACAACTTATGCTGGAGAGGTTGTGGTGTAAAGGGAACAATATTGCATTGTGGGTGGGAGTGCAAGCTGGTACAGCCCTTTTGGATATCAGTGTGTCGATTTATCATAAAATTAGGAAACAACCTTCCTTAAGACCCAGAAATACCACTTTCGGGTATTATATCAAAGGATGCTCAATTCTACCACAAGAACATGTGCTCAACTATGTTCATGGCAGCATTGTTTGTCATAGCCAGAACCTGGAAACAACCTAAATGCCCCTAGACCGAAGAATGGATAACGAAAATGTGGTACATTTACACAATGGAGTACTACACAATAGAAAAAAATGACATCTTAAAATTTGCAGGCAAATGAATGGATCTAGAAAACATCATATTGAATGAGGTAACCCAGACCCAGAAAGACAATTATCATATTTACTCACTCATAAGATAAAGCAAAGAAAATCAGCCTACATATCACAATCCCAGAGAACCCAGACAACAATGAGGACCCTAAGAGAGTCTATCTATATGGGAAGTATATAAAAAAAAAACAAGATCTCCTGAATAAATTGGGAGCATGGGGACCATAGGAGAGGGTTGAAAGGGAGGGAAGAGGCAGAGAGGGGAGCAGAGAAAAATGTATAGCTCAATAAAACCAATAAAGAATTTTTTAAAAAATCAACAGTAGTTATCTCTGGGGTGATGATAAAATGCTTGAAATTTTTCTCTTTGTCTTTTTGTGTATTTTCTTTCTAATTAAAGAAAATAGCAACAATTGCCACAATGTCTGTTAAAATATGCTGTGTATTTTAATTATTTTTTTAAAAAAATCTATAATTTTCAAGTGACTTGGCTTCAGAGATTAGTATGCTTGTAGTTTCCATCAGTTTTTAAAACTGTCTTTCACTTCCTCTCTTATTTGAAGTTTTTGACTTTCTACTTACTCAGTGATTCCAGGAAATTAAGTTTGCTTATGCTGAGTCATCAGAAATGTCCTGAATTTTGTTTCTGTGAAGTCTTTTTAGAAGGTGTCAGGTCGTATTCGTAGGCTATTAAATTGGTCAAGAAGCCTTCAGGCCTGCCATAAAACAGCTCTTTATTACTACGAAGATCTCCACGAAGAAGCACCCCGAAGAAGCACACAAACCCAGACAGAGCAGAAAAGAGGGCTGTTGTGGTGACCCAGGGTGCTTCTGCGTGTCTGGCCCAGAGCAGGTTACTAGATTGAAGGCGGGGAATTGAGGCTCCCACCAGGAAAACTATAGGCTAGGGAGACATCAGTTCTTCAGGGTCAGTCCATCTTTGTGGTGTGATGCCCTAACCACTGTACTGTCACAGCACAGGCGAAAGCAGTTCTTGGCTACATGGGACATTCTATTAAAGCTTTATTATCCAAGCCGTGTCCTTGTACCAGCTGATCCTGAATCCAGATGTGTGTTCAGGGAAGCCATATCTAGCAACTACGAACTCTCAGTGATCACATTTTACCTTCTCTCTCTGTCTGGCTGTTGTCTCTGTTTCTTTGTCTCTGTCTCTCTTTCTCTCCTACACAGTAAGGGAAAGAGAGAGACCTTTTAAGATGGCGAGTTATTGCGGTACTCTCTAGAACTCTGACTTCCCCTATGTCTCTTTGCCTTGGGCCATAGAACTCTTCCTCGCCTCCCAGGCTCTTGCCTCTACCCACGCCCTGTGCAAATTCAATTGTTTGAAGTTCAGTGAGGCAGCCTCCTTCCAAGCCTCCAACTGTAGACTGCCCCAGGGTTTCGTACTGTGTGTAAAGAGCGACTGGAGCAGACACTCCAGCCGCAGTGTGACCAGCTGGCCTCGGGTCGTGAGGTACAGGACATTATAACTCCTTGACACCCAAGCATGAGGTTATGCAGACCCAGGCCAGTAAGGAAGGTGAGATGGGAAAGGGAGGGCTAGTGATATGCACCAAAGCATAACCTCGGCAGGAAGAGATGTGGCAGGCTGGGGTGTGTGTGTGTGTGTGTGTGTGTGTGTGTGTGTGTGTGTGTGAGAGAGAGAGAGACTGCTGAAGCATGGGCACGAAGTGAAGGCAGAAGTGGTGGTCGGATAGTTCCATGGCAATATGTGTGTTATCAATAGTTTCGCGAGGCTTTAGGGTCATACACCGTTTACCCCATACACCAGGTGAAAAGATAAGTAATGGTGAAAAGCAGAGGACGAGGCTTTATTTGGTGTAATTGTGCTAAGAGAAGGAACACATAAAGTGTTCTAGTGAACATAAGTCAAACTTTGGGTACTGATGTGGGGTTTAGGTTTATGTACAAGGCAAGGAGTCTGCATAATTGAGTAGTCCTGATGAAGGCAGAGCCACACCAACCTTTGGCACTTTGTTGTCTCCGGAGTTTTCTCAGCCTGCTTATACAAACCAGGGCCGCCTGCCCAGGGGTGGTGTTGCCCACAGTCATCTGGGCCCACCAGTATCAATCTTCCACCAAGAAAATGCCCTTCAGATTCGCCCATGGGGCATTCTGATGGGGATGCTCCTCTGCTGAGGCTTCTTTCTCTCTGGCATCTCTAGTTTCTTGACAAAACTTGACCAGCATAGCTACCTTGGGGCCCAAGTGAGGACTCAGCGTTCTTGAGTAAAAGCAGCTTCTAAGTCCGTGTTCCAGTCTTAGTCTTGTGTGTCCCTTCCTTCATGGTCACGCACAGTGTAGCTTACGTAGACACGGCTCTTTGTTCCATTCCTTCAGTACACTGCAGACTGCTCCATTGCTTTCCAGAGCTCAGCGTTGTTGCTGAGAAGTCCAACACCTGCCCCTCCTCCTCCTTTCTCTCCTCCTCTTCTCCCTCCTGCTCCCTTTCCCCTCCTCTTTCTCCCCCACCTCCCCAGCCCCTAAATTAATGTGTGCTTCCTTTCTGGCACATTCAAGATTTCATTGTATTCTTTGTCTTCCTAAGTCTCCCGATAGTGCTCCCAGTGTGGCTTGTTTTGATTTGTCTTTTGGAATCAAGAGTGAATGTTCGATGCAAATCTTTCTGCCGTTTGCTCTGGGAATTCTTGACTGCCGCCTTTATTTTCAGCACTGATGTTGCTTCTCTGTGGTCTTTGTCTGGGGTGCATATTATACGCCTAGGACAAAACTTGCATATTTGACCTGTTTTTCTGTGTTGCACGTGGAGTGAACTTGTCCCTAGGATCCCCCGTGTCACCTGTTTTCTTTTTAGCGAGTCTAGAAATTGTTCCATTTATTAGCATTTTAAAAATAACTCGGGCTACATTTCTGCTCCCAAGCATCCCCGTTGCTTATGTTCCATACTCATCTGTTTTGCTTCATTTATGCCTGTTCTGTCCCACAATGGCTCCTCTTCTCGTGTCCCCTTGAGCTTTCATATTTTAAGCAATTTGCCACACTAAATTAAAATTAATTTCCCTTTGCAGCGAATGTATGTTCTGATTTCATGTTTACTGCCTGCATATATTTAAGCTTAGGCTTCATAATTTTGATTTGCAGGCTTATTTTAAGTGGAAATTGTTTCATGGTTTGTTTGTGCTCTGCTTTCTTTCCTGCCTCTCTGCTCTCGTTGTATCTGTTTCTCTACATCTAATTGGTTCTGGGCTGTGGGCTCTCAGGAGTTTTTGAACCCAACATCATAAAGGCAGCTTCGGACTGGGATTGTGAATGCTGATCTGTCTCTTAGGTGATTCTAGCTCCTGTCAAGTTGATAATCAGCACTAACCATCACAACCCTAAGTTGCCTTTTTGATGCTGAGTTCAAATCCTAGAGCTCAGAACCAATTAGATTTAGAAACAGATATAAGGAGAGCAGAGAGACAACTCTCTGATCATGACTGTGAGGACTCCATGGATGGTGTCAGCCTCTGGCCAGGCCTGCAAGGTGTTATTTTGATTAAGTTAATGAAATTGGGAAGACCCATCCTAAAATTGGCAACACCATTCCCTGGAACTGGGTCCTAGAAAGCATTTTTAAAAAAAGAAGAAAAAAAGGAAGGAAGGAAGGAAGGGAGGGAGGGAGGAAGGAAGGGAATGAGGGAGAGAGAGAGAGAAGGAAGGAAGGAAAGAAAGAGCTAGCTAATTATACACATTCATTCATTGCTCTCTGCTTCTTGGCTACCGACAAAGTGTGACCAAATCCTCAGCACCGTTCTTATGATTCTTCTGCCCGTTAGACTGTCCCCTTGAACTGTGTGCCCAAACAGATCCTTCCTCCCTAAGTCATACTAGTCAGGTGTTTTGTCATTGCAGTGAGGCAAACAGCTGACCTAGGACTCGCTCAGTGATGCTGCCGACATCTCAGGTGTGCACGCAAGCTGACACGTGGCTCGTGTCTTTTCTGGTCTCAGGTGTTTGTGTCTTCTCACCCTTTGGGAGGCCACAGAGTTCCCTGAATCGCAGCTCAGGTCGCCTCTGGGTAAGGAAAATGATCCAAATTCAAGTCCCCGATTATCAGTTGGGGAAAACATCCGCCCCACCCCATCCCATCTGATTCCTTCACACAATTGCCATTTTATATTCTGTTATTTTGTATTCTATATTCTGTTACTTTTTCTCATTTGTAGATACAGTAAATCCTTTTTCCTGCAAACACTGTGTAATTTTTGTTTCATGTTTACACCTTCCCTATACATCTGGGGAATAATAGCAAGGTCACAGTGTGCTTGTTTATGCTGTGTTGGGGATCAACCCGATCCTGTGAGCTTCTGTCCAACTGCACTGGGCAGTCAGCAGCCATGTTTAAAACTTTACTTGCCATGTATCGCTTGCTGCAACAAATGTGACCGTCAGTACATGGGCCGTCAACTGCCCTGCTAAAGAACTGAATGGAAATTTTGTATTTGGCACAGTTAAGATGACATGCTACATTGAAATAGAATGGAGCGTCGATTTCAAGGATAAATTTAGACTCCCTGAAACAAGAGCTTTATGTCTGAACTGATTTTCAATGTCTGTAGTCCCTAAAGTACAGGAGCAGCTAAAGGCATCCTTTAGGGATTTAGGATGGAGACAACGTCATAGGATTTGATAACTTAAAAGACTGCGGAAGATTGTGCATTTATTTCCACATCTGGAAGAGGGACAAAGAGAAATGAAAGATTTTCCTCAAAGTTACATACTAGGCAGGCTTTGCAATTGGGTCTTCTTAGGCTTGTATTTCTGCAACAAAGTTGTCCACAGCATGTATCAGAAGTGAAGGAAGAAGAAGGCCTGACAAAGGATTGCTTCCCTGATGTGTTCATTGTTTACACCGTGGAGGCACTACACAGACAAACCACATCCAGGTTCCTTAAGTGCTCAGCTTTAAGCTACTCTGTGTTTTTCAAATGTCGATATGCACATATCAGCTTTCCTTGTTCCATGCAAAAACCTGCACTGGTGAGGATGCTCCTAATTCTCTTCCATGGCCACATCCTAATAAATGTCTGTTTGGATAAACACAGGAGAAAACTCCAAGAGTAGTGCAAACATAGAAAACGTACATTTGTTGGCCAATGACCACAACCATTAAAATATGACTCTTTATTAAGCAGACTGATTAAGCAGAAAAGCAACTTATTACAGGAACTTTGTGTAGCTCGTAAAGTTGCTGAGAAGGCTAGAGAGTTAGACCTGATAGTGAGTTTATAAAACCAGTGCAAACCTTTAGGCATGTGCTCTGCCATGATCTATTTATTATTCTAACAGGTTTTTCTTTGGACCGCCAGCTCCCAAATAATGACATGGAGAAATTTTTTTATTAATTGTGAAACCTTGGCCTTAACTTAGGCTTGTTCCTAAATAGCTCTTGAATCTTAAGTTAACCAGTTTATTTTAATCTACATTCTGCCACGTGGCTTGTTACCTCTCCTCAGTACCGTATGCCCAATTTCCTTCAAGTCTGCCTGGCAAACCTCCCGTGCCTCAGATTCTTTCCCAGAGTTTCTCTCTCTCCCCAGAAGTCCCGCCTACCCTCTCCTGTCTAGCTATTGGCCGTTCAGCTCTTTATGAAACCAACCAGAAGGCAGGTGACGTAAAACAGAGATACAGCTTTATGCAGCCTACAGAAAGATTATCCCCACACAGCGCCTCTGCCCTTGGCCAGCACTTTGGGTCCGGCCTACAGAGGTAAGCCGCTTTCGCTGTAAACACTGTGCTCTAGTGTGAACTAGGGACTCACAGGAATCCGCCTTTACTGAAGCTACCATTGCCGCGAGCATGGCTGCCGTTGCTGCTGTAGATAATACTCGCTGGAGTCCTGAAGTTCCAGAAATGACCTCTGCTGGGCCTGAAAGTTACTCACCTCCCTCGCCACCTTCAGCTGCATGCCGGTCCCACGCAAAGCCTCCTCCATCGGGAGTAGGATTGTTACGCTTGGTTATCTCTAATCAGTAGAATCTAGTTCATGCCAATGAGGAGTAGTCGTCTGTCTTGAAGAGACAGTTCAGGTACACCAGCTAATGAGCAAGTTTGCCAGTGTTTATTACATTTAAAAATCAAACTTGTCAAAGTGAAGTAATTGAGGTGATTATGAAGTTGCATTTAGGGACAAATGGCCGATTGTGCTAGCCTTTCCCCAGTCACACTTCTAAATTCACTCCTTATCATTCTCTGCCCTGTGTGGTCCCCCATGGCCTGATGTATCAAGGGCAGCATTAACGACTTCCTCGTGTTCTGTCCCTGGGTGGGTTTAGTCAATGGGAGGGACAGGCAGGAGTTGATAGCAGCAGGCTGAGGTCTGGGCGTGTAGATGCCCCAATCCCCACCTGGCTGGATTGCAAGATGTTTTTTCTCTGGACAGAGAGCCTGTTGGGTGATCCTCTCCTACAGCTGGGGTTCTGGCCACCACTCTTCTCTCTTGCCCTTCAGGTCTAGTAGTTCCCACTAGGGAGCCTTGGGTCACTTTCCTGTCTCGAGTCCTGTATCCTGGTAACATCTTTAAACTCTTCTTGCTGACCCCATTTCCATGTACTTGTTCGGTTGCTGGAGGATACCTCTATCCTTACTATGTCAAGCATTTGGATCTAATGTTCGCATCTCACCCATCAAAGTGCTGGGATCCACACTGCTTTCTTCTGAAACCCAAGCCTCTGATTAATTAAACTGGGTCAAGAAAACATTTTTAAAATGTGACCATAAGAGAAATTTGTACTCAAGGTTTTAACAGTTGGTTTTCAAACAGTTCGAACAAATTCCTTTCCAGTCCCAGACATGTATCAGGAAAACACATATATTTAAAGGATGCTGGCTAGTTCTGAGGCAAATCACAGATGCTGAGGAAGATAGATTCACAGACGCAACAGAAAATGGTAGCTATTTATCCTGTCTGTCCACATAAATGAATAGACACATGGCCTCCATTTGGTATGAAGTACCAACATTAGTGCTTCGCGAGTGTGTGTGTGTGTGTGTGTGTGTGTGTGTGTGTCAATGCAGAGGAAATTGGTATGTGCCTGAGTCTTCATAAGACTCTAACTGACTTCTTGTTTAATAGCTGCTTCCTCTGGTTCTGTTGATTGACGGACAATTTCCTCTTACATTCTAGCAGATGTCTTAGCCGCTTCTGCCTCATGTAACATAAAATGTTCCACACGTGAAACTCTTACTGAGATGACCCAGCAATGAGTCAAGGGAAACTTCTATTGCCTTCTGATCTCCACGCCAAGCCCTCCCCAGCCTCAAAAATTCATAAAGTAACAGTAAATGAAATCAACTGGCATTGGAGGTTCAGCGCACCCTCCTTGTCCTTCTGGCATCGAAGTTGAGTAATCAAATCACTAAGCTTCACAATGATGAGCATAGGAAGGCATTATTTTCAGTCAAAAATATGAATTTTAAAATCACTTTTTTTAAAAGGGCTTTTTTGGGGCCAGGATTTCTCTGTGTAGCTTTCACTGTCCTGGAAGTCACTTTGTAGACCAGGCTGGTCTCAAACCCACAGAGATCCACCTGCCTCTGCCTCCCAAACACTGAAATTAAAGGCGTGTGGCACCACCACCTGGCTAAAAATCAGATCATTTTTAATGTTTACTAAATGCTTTAATTTGCCTGTGCTCCTCTCCAAAATGTAGCGTGTGGGGGCTGCTCTCAAGCGGCTTTCAATCTAAATGGAGATGGTGATAAAAATTAGTTAAACCCCATTTAATGCTAAGCTGCATAGTGCTTGATGGACAGATGTTTAGGGACAGACACTGTATGTGCTCCTGCATGGTGCATACCCCAGCAGTTCTCACTGGCCACATGGCTTGAAGCAGTGACCCTGGTAGACGACCCATTTGGCAACTGTGCTCATATTTCTCCTCCCAAGCCTTATCCCAATACAGTTTGAAATTGGTCTCCATTTGTAGCACCCACGTCCTAAGATATTTCTAAAGCTTTCACTGTAATGATCTAACCCTTGGTTCTTTGACAGCCTGTACTTAAAACAAAATTCACTTTTTGAACCTGCAAATAACGCCCCCCCACTCCGATTCAGTTATTCTGACCATTTGAGGCCCATGATTCTAATTAATTAAGATAATTTGGACTCTGGTTCTATGACTCAGCTGTTAGCTGTTTCAAATACGATTGTGGAAAGCATCAACATGAATAGGCCTTAATCATAGGGAAGTTTAGAGTCCTGAGGAGTTGGTGAGATGTTGCTGTCTGTCTCAGAGCATGGAGCTGGGAAGGTGGATCAGTCAGGAAAGGGCAGGCTATGCAAGCTTGCGGACGTGTGTTCCAATAGTTAGAACACACAGAAAGCCAGGCGTACATAGTGGTGTGCACCGGGCTCCCTCTGCTGAATAGGCAGACGTGGGAGGATCCAAGGCCAGCCATTTCCAGCCAGTGAGCTCCAGTTCAGTGAAAGTCTCAAAATGATAATATTGATCACAACAACAACAATAATAATAAAGTGGAGACTGATGATAAAGACACCTGACATCAACCTCTGACCTGCATGTGCACATGTATGCACAACCCCCACGTGGACATGTATACACACACACACACAGATAAACGACTGAATGAAGTCTCTGAGCAGGGGTTGCTCCCTTTCTTACAGGTGAGACCAGCGATGTCAGGGCAGTGAGCTGACTTAAGCAAGTGAAGATTCAGGGAAAGGGTGTGTCTTCAGATTGGTGCCGAGGTGCACTTGCTCTCTTAAAACAAAACAAACATATTTAAAGGGATCTGTTATTCATTTCTAATTTGTAAGCATATGTTAAGGTGATTAGGGCTGTGGGAAACGACACATTGTCTCTAAGTGGTAGATATAAAAGTCCCAAAGCATTTGGCTTAAGCTGTCCTGCACTTCTTTACTTGGGAAGCAGTTTGCTTAGCGGGCTCTTGTATTGTACACATTCTGAACCTTGCCTCTTCTGAACAGAACTTATTTAAGAGCTCTTCCCTGTGAAGATTTATCGTATTGTTCATCTCCTTATCTGACGCACGGTGTTCTGCCTCAGGGATGCACATAAGAACTTACAGACTGACTAAAGAGGCTCAGTCCCCTGATGGAGGACAGTGTGAAGACACTATGCACTCAGTAAGATTACGGTCATTAGTTAATTCTACTATTACTATGACCAAAATCCGCGCAGGAAGTACTGGAAGAGTGGAAGGATTTACTCTGACTCACTGTTTGGCAATAGAGTCCCTTATGGCGGGGAAGGCATGGCAGTGAGGATGGCTGTGGCTGCGGCAGCAGGGAGGTGGGGCTGCTTCCTCACATTTTAACAGACCATGAAATAGAGTCAGGACAGAATTTGGGAGCTGGGCTATACATCTCCATGTTCTCCTCCATCTAGGCCCCACCTCCTAAGAGTCTATAACTTAGAATCGCCCGATGGAACCACAAGAAGGGAATTCATAAGCCTATGGGGGGCACTTGACATTTAAACCACAACGCCATATTTTGAGGTTTGACTTTTGCCTCAGTAGCAGTCAGAACGGACAATACTGTCTGCTGATGCCAGACGAGCTTCAGATCCCAGTCAGCCAGCAATCAGGAAGACAGGCAGACCACACACAACCCAGTGTACTGTGTTGCTGACCATAATGTGTATTTGTGACATGACATGGTGTCTTCAACTTACAATAGGTTCCTAAGGATGTGGTTCCAGTGAAATTAAAGAACCTGTAATTGATATGACTTTCTGTCGATGGAGGAAAAGTTTGTTGTTTTTTTTTTTAAATCTTTATTACTAACACAGTGTTGTAATAAAAACCCTGTGCATGAATCTTTGGATACATAAGAGGCATTTCTCTAGCCTGGATCTCTGGAAATGGAATGACCATTCTATTAATGAAACTGTCTTCCTAAAGGCCATGGTAATGTGAACGAAGTCAGCATCTCCCCATACTCTCAGGAATATTGATTAGTCCTGGTAGCAATTTCCACTAATTTGAATTACTGAGTTACTAGTGAAGCTGAGCCTCATATATTTCCTAGTCAAGAACAGCTCATTCTTTTGGTTATATTATCACTACTGTACTCTTTTTAAATGAGTGTCTGTGTGTGCCTGTGGATACAAATGCGTGTAACCCACATGGGTGACGAAGCCTGCCAAAGTCAGAAGATGCATCTGATGCCCTGGAACTGGAGCTACAGATTTGTGAGCCATCGTGTGGGTGCTGGGAATGCAGCCTGGGTTCCCCAGAAGGGCAGCAAGCACTTTGACGCTCTGAGTTGGTTTTTCCAGCCCCGCCTACTATATTTTTTATAGCCCTCCACACACGCGTCTAGAAAGGTCTTCAAGAAAACAGGAATATGTCTAGAGCTGTCACCAGCCTTGGGGACATTGTTCTATGATGGACGTGGATCTACTATCGAAGGGTTGAATAAAGTCATTCCCAGCAGCAGCAGTCCTTAACTGGTTAGCAAACGGAGCAACGCCCCTCTGTCTTGTTCAAATGAACATCACAAGCATCTCTGTAAAACACTGAGCTGATAACAATAAAAGATTTGCTGCCTCTAGTGTTTCCACATTCCGTCTATGTGCTGGCTTTACTAGAAAAGGAAGTGCGGGTAGTGTCACTTGGTGGTCAGCTTCCAAACGTGCGCACAAAATGCCTTCCAGTTGCTGCATTCATGCTGTAGACTCCAAAACCATTTTCTTTAAAAAAAAAAGAAAAAAAAAAGAAAAAAAAAGAAGCAATCTGTGTTCTTGCCCGACTCAGATTCCTGGCCCCCACCCAGGTTTCAATTTCTCTGAGATGAGAGAGAGGCAGTGGCTCTGAAGCCTGTAATCTTTCATCCCGTCTGCAGGGCCTGTGCACAGACTTCCCCAGACTCTACCCTCACTTCACTTTACTCCCTGTGCTGTCCGGGTTACTCTGCTCAGTCTGCAGATCATGTTCCTTGCTGGAGAAGAAAGAGGCCATTGAATGGCTCAGCCGCGTTTGCTCTGTTATCGTTTAACAGGATCTTCTCCAGGCCGCGGCTTAGCCTTCCCATCATGCTCTTGCCTCAAGCGGTGCGTGTGCTTTGAGAGCTTTCTGGGGTCCTCCTCTTTCAGATCGTGGTTTGATTTCTGGGTTCTGTCACTTTCTTAGAGGGTTTGCCCCACCAGCCTCTCCACCCGGGGCCGTGTCCTCTCCCTCATTCTTATGCGTGTGTCATTTTATCTGTGATGTTGCATCATCACAGAGCAACAGTTTGGCTTCTGCACAGACTGTTATGAAGCATGCTTAAATTTGCAGTTTCACAATTAAAAATGGATTTATTTGTATTGTCTCTGGCCGTTGGGTCACATTTGTATTCAGTGAATTTGTTCCCTGAGGGCCTCATGGAGATGTCTTATTATGTTTAAAATCTCTCTTTTCATGTTACAGGAACTGGTATGGCACAGCTGCCCTCGTCTGCAGGAAGGCAAGGACTACATTAGATTCCACGTGGTTGAGGAAAGAAAAATTCCTGTTGTATAAACATGGCCAACAAGTCCTGCTGGCTAAACCTGGGTGCAGAGTAAAGTTTTCTATAATTCTTTTTTTAAATTAAAAAATTGTGTGTGTGTGTGTGTGTGTGTGTGTGTGTGTACGCGTACGTGTGTGTGCATGTGCGTGTGCATGTGTGCATGGCATACGTCGGAGTGGGCACAAATGCCGCAGCACATGTGAAGGCAGAGAACAATTTGTGGGCTCCATTCTCTCCATCTGCCGCTCTTGGGGGGCTCTACTCACTCAGGCTGCAGGAGCCTCTCCCCTCCGAGCCATCTTGATGGCTCTCATCATTTTCCCTTGTACCTTTGGAGATACGGACTCCTCAAGAAGGCAAGTCCAGAATGTATTAAATTCTGAGATTGTTGTAGAGATTTAGAGCTGCTGTCTAAAGAGCTGAAGTAACCCATCAATATCACACATTTCCTCTGTGACGTTTTGATCCTGAGCTTTTACAAAGACGTCTTCCAGCGCCTCTATTCAGTCTGGCATTCTTAGCACACTCCCACAAACACCGGCACTTCCTTGCTCTTGCTCTAAGTCTGCCCGCAAGCTGAGTACCTGGATCCCATAGTTCAGTTTTGACAGTGGTGGTACCCTCTGCCTATTTTTCATCAGATCTGTCTAATGTAGAAAGACACACACCACTGAATTGATGAAACGAATCCCCCTTTTCTAGTTCCCTAAGAAATCATATTTCTCTGTATGGCCAACACTACAGTGAATAACCTATTCCTCTTAAGGTACTTTTAAAAAATTGTTCCTCCAGAGACCTTGGGCGCCACTGAGGCTGGCTCCTAGCTGCCAGTCCCTTTGGAGATGGTCACAGATGAAGAGAGTGCTCTCAGCTCCCAAAGCTAAGATCTTGCAGGGTAGTTCTAGTTCATTAGTTGCCTGGTGAATAGGAGAGTTTAGGCTAGGCGGTCTCTTGGCCCAGTTCAGGAGAGCTCAGCAGAGTGAACGCCTGGGCTGTCTGCAAGTGCTATTTCCTGCCTCTTCCCTTCCCCTCCTGCTCAATCCTGCCTCTTCCCTTCCCCTCCGTGGATCTCCACCCCAAGGCTACTATTGCCTAACAAATTTACTACATGCAAATCTCTGTCTTGGGTCCTGTTTCCTAGAAGACCCAACCTGGAACAATCTACTTGTTTAAAAAGAACACCTCAGCTATGCTGGGTTGTATATTGTTCACTGAAGTATGAACAGGAGAGACTTGCAAATTACTGCCAACCTAGCTCTCTGTTATTTTCTCAGAATAACTGGACTTCTCTTTTTTCCTATGTGAATCATCCTTCTATGCCTCTTAGGTTAACTCCCATTTATGGATTTAGAAGTCTTCCTGACTCCTTCTATCCCCCCTCCAGACTTCATGTGAAACCCCGATGTCTCTTCCAAAATGTCCCCACTCTGATTTTCCAGACTTCCTGTGAAACCCCGTTGTCTCCTCCAAAGCATTCCCCCTCTGATTTTTCCATCATGTAGAAGACTATTTGCTTTGTTGGGAATCTGTTATTTTGGTATCAGAAATAAAAGTTGAGAAGAAAAACATACTAGCTGCATCTTCTGAGCTACCTTTTGTCTCAACACTCATCCTGGCCTTCCAAGGGCACAGTTTGTAACTGGAAGAGCCGAGGGAGCTGGTGCAGCTTGTCCGCCACCTGTGATGTTCCCTGACCAGCTGCTCCACACCCTCCATCTCAGGGGATTCCAAGAGAGTCACTTCCTCTCAGGGGTGCTGACTCAGGGGGGTCAATCCTTGGTGTAACTCTTCAGGGAAGGGTGTCAATGAGCCTTGAGCGTCAGTTGGACTCTCTGGGAACATGGTGGGAAAGACTTCAAGAATCAAGGTCAAAGGAGAGAGGACGTAGGCTAGGGCAGAGAAAGTTTTCAGATCATAATTTGACTCTTACATTAACGAAGAGAAAGTAACAGGGGGTGGGGGGGATATAGTGCTGGGCAGAGGAACGGCTGGAGGTCTAACAAGGGCTTGGCCCACCCAGTGGAGATATCTGCAGCTTATTGCAGGGATGGCCAGGCCTTTCCTTGTCTGCTGTGGACTGCTGGGAATGGCATGGTCTGGCTTTGAAAGCTGATGTGGTTCCTGATAGCTGATGCATTCTTGAGCCCCCTTCTTGTGGAAAGATGAAATGGAACATACCTTGGGGTCTGCACTGCCCCTCACTTCGAAAACACCAACCTCAGACACAGTGACTAACATCTAAGTAGTGATGAGTATCCAGGGACGGGCCTGAGCATATAGTAATGAAACATTAACCTGATTTACTTTACAATAATGAGATAGATACTGTTTTCTCCATTTTTGCAGATGGTGATTGTGGTAGTTTGAATGTAACTGGCCCCCATAATCGTATAGGCAGTGACACTATTAGGAGGTATGGCCTTGTTAGAGGAAGTGAGTCACTGTGGGGGAAGGCTTGGAGGTTTCCTTAGTTCGAGCTTCCCTTAGTGTGGCAGTAGTCGGTTTCCTGTTGCCTGTAAGATGCAGGGCTCTCAGCTACTTCTCCAGCACCATGTCTGCCTGCATGTCACCATGCTCTCTGCCGTGATGGCAATGGGCTGAACTGCCACCTCAGTCAAATGTTTTCCTTATAAGAGTTGCTGTGGTCATGGTGCATCTTCACAGCAATAGAAACCCTGACAGTGATACTGGGAAATAGAGAACCGTGTTGACTTTTGTGAGCTCATACACCAGCAAGCAGAGAGACCGAGTACTCATCTTTTATGTAGCAGTTTCCTCCCAAACCTTCCAATTTTGAGGGAAGATCGTTAAGACCCAGGATATGAAAAGGGAGATGAAACAATAGGAGGAGAAACTATGGGAAGGTAAAGCACTTCATTCCTCAGGAAAGGTTTTTAAACTCAAAAATAAAGTATTCAAAACAGATTCAGGAAGTCCCTGAAACTGACCAGATTCACTAGCGCCTTCCCTCCCTACACATACATTGGCACTAAGGACTGAGATGCTCTCAGACCAGTCAAGCCACCTGAAAGAGACAGGAGAACAGCCAAACTTCCTACAAGATCTTCATACCAGCCAAATTGCCTAGAAAAGACAGAGCCCAGCAGAACTGCCTAGAAGGGGCTCAGACTGTCTGCACTGTCTGAAAGGGAGTTCAGACTATCCAAGTTGCCTGAAAGAGACACTCTTCACCCAGCTGAGCTACTTGCTGCTATGCAGTGTACTGTAGGTTACCGTGCTGGGGTGGGCTTTGGTGATGCAACTGTCTTCAAATCCTTTCTTCTTCTGTAAGTAACCCATCACTGATACTGCTGGAAGTATCCCCAAGTAGCCCCAAGAAAATTCCTTGGTTTACCAATTTGGACTCTAGTCATATCCTTACTTTGGTCAGTTGTTGGGTCCGTATCTGGGATAAGTAGATACAACTGAAGGCAAAGACGGGTTTTTGCTAGGCTGCGTCTCCCACTGTCCTCCCCATGGGTACTCAGTACTGCTATACCTGGTCCCTGGCTGCAGATTCTGTGGCTGTGAGAAGGTTCACTGATGTCTGTGGGTTGTTCAGACCCAATGCTGCTACTTTCTCGGCCTTCCTTTCTAAATAGACTTGGCCTCTTTGCAGAGCAATTAACCCCTGAAAAGGGGATCACCTGCCCACTTGCAATCTACAAAAATTAATTTGTCTCTTTCCACTGTTTGCTGAGACTATTCCAAGGGCCTCTTGGCCTGGAACCTGGAAAAGGCCTTTCAACTCACTTTTTTCTTTTCTAAGTTATTGTTTTCCACCTGCAGGTAACAAATGAAGTGGAGGACACTTAGTAATAAACTCAAATGGAATCTAGTCTAACCTAGTTTAGAAAGATTTTTTTGTACTGGAATTTTTTTTCTTCAGTTAAACTCCATCTCCTACTACCCAGAAAATTAAATTAAAAGGATGTTTAATTTCTCAGGCAAGCTGGTCAATCTGTATTTTAGTACAAAACAAGGTTAATATTTATGATTGTTAATCTGATTTTTCTCCAGAGAACTTAATCATTTGATTAATCTCTCTCTCTCTCTCTCTCTCTCTCTCTCTCTCTCTCTTTTTCTCCCTCTCTCCCTTCCTCCCTCCCTCTCACCCCTTTCTCACCCCTTCTACCTTGTTAATCTCTCCAATAATTTTTGAGAATGGGTTTAAGAATTCTGCCCTTAGTATAAGAAAACTGACCCGTGAGGAAAATTACCACAAGGTTTCCATGGGAACTGAAAATCTGCATCCATTTTTCTCATGGTTTTCACTGGGCAATTAGCCATCTGTGGGTTTCTGTTTTGTGTGCTAGCACTGTTAGGACAGCCCTGACTTGCTGTTATATTGTGAGACGTATTTTCGCCAGCTTTTAGGAATAACCATGGCTAATGCCATGTCCTACCATGAGTGTAATGTTTATAATAGTTTCTGCTCCCTGGGAGCATTCCAAAGAAGTCACTTTCTGTGACCACCCACACCAGCTCACCAGCCACAGTCTTTAAAATGGAGATGCCACTCCAAGGATGGCTGGGTCAGAATATTCACAACTGAGACCAGGCACATGCGTTTTTATAATTCCTGAGTGTGTTAAAGTTTAAGAACTGTGGCTAGCCAAAACGAATAGGACAAATTAAGAGTTGGCCAAAAGGGGAATTTTTTTTGTAGCTAGCCAGAAGGTGACTCCAAAATTTATTCTAAAAGGAAAA
Organism: Myodes glareolus; assembly: GCF_982192425.1. Taxonomy (NCBI): domain Eukaryota; kingdom Metazoa; phylum Chordata; class Mammalia; order Rodentia; family Cricetidae; genus Myodes; species Myodes glareolus. The sequence continues at coordinate 44,859,281 of NC_142027.1, read as the reverse complement.
CAAATTAGAATAGTCAAAATAATCTATGAAAGAATAACAATGTTGGAAGATTAATATCACCTGGCTTCAAGACGTACTAAAAAGCTATAGTAATCAAAACTGGTTTTAGTATAAAGGTGCATATATGGGCAGAACAAAGTAGACACTAAAAATAGTACACACAAATACTATCGGCTGGAGTGTGTAAAAGCACAGATGCAGCTTGAAGGAGAAACGACAACCTTTCCAACAAATGGAGCTAGAACTGGATGATTGGGTGTCCTTAAACGTGAGAATGAACCTCAAGCCATACCCCAAGACAGTCTGGGTCAGCAGCATAAGCGCAAATCATGAAACTGTAGAACTTTAAGAGTAAGATGGCACACTGGGAGCCGCCTCTCAGTTGCTCCGTAAAAAGGGGGAGAGAGAGAGAGAGAGAGAGAGAGAGAGAGAGAGAGAGAGAGAGAGAGAGAAGAGGAGAGAGAGAGAGAGAGAGAGAGAGAGAGAGAGAGAGAGACTGATTCTATTACAGGATGGAAAAGATCTTTGCCAATATATATCTGATGGGATTAATGGTCGGTAAACATTACAAAAAAAGGGGTGGTGGTGCACACCTTTAATCCCAGCCCTCGGAAGGCAGAGGCAGGCAGATCTCTTGAGTTCAAGGCCAGCCTGGTCTACAGAGCGAGTTCCAGCTACAAAGAAACCCTGTCTCGAAAAAAAAATTACAAAATGTTTTGAACATCTTTAGTAAGTAGGGAGATGAAAATTAAAACTGTTTTGAAATTATGCTTTCAAATATTCAAGTCATTATCATACCTCATAATGACTACCATGGAAAAAGCAAACAACAAATGCTGAGAAGGATGTATAGAAGGAGGCCCTGCTACCTACAACCGATAGACTCCAAACTGGGCAGCCATTGTGGAAATCAGTGAGGAGTTTCCTCAAAGGAATCAAAAATAGAATTACCATATAACGTAACTGTATCACTCAAGCATATTCCTGAAGGACTCGGGGATAGCCTTTGTATGCGTGTTTACTGCTGCACTGGGGTGAAGCTATAACTTGGAACAATATTCCAAAGAGCAGGAATTTTACCTTCTTGAATTAATTTCTATTTAACCACTTGAGGTATTTCTGAATCAAAACTACCACTCGAGCCCAACCAACTTTCACTGAACATCTATCATGGTAAGGGCCTGGAAACAAAGCCACATACTGGGGTCCCCTTGCTCATTCTTCCACCATTTCACCAGAAAGTACAAGAAAGGGCACACACAACTGTTGTGGAGTATTATTATTATTACTTTTTTCAGACAAGATTTCTCTGTGTAACAGTTCTGGCTGACCTGGAACTTGCTTTGTAGAACCAGGCTGGCCTCGAACTCACTGAAATCCACCTGCCTCAGCCTCCCAAGTGCTGGAATTAAAGGTATATGCCAGCGCCTGGCGTGGAATATTATTGTAACTAGGCAAAGATGTGTTCCATTTGTTTATACTGCAGAGCATTACTTTAACTGTGTAAAGGTGTGTTCCATTTCTTCATGCTGCACATGTTTAATGATGTAGGGATGCGTGTTTAGTAACGTAACGATGTGTTGCGTTTGTTTCACCTTGCCTACCAAAGGCACCTGATTGGTCCAATAAAGAGATGAATGACCAATAGCTAAGCAGAGAAGGGATGGGTGAGCTTCCAGGCAGAGAGAAGAAATAGGAGAAATCTAGGCTCAAGAGGAAAAGGAAGAATGAGAGAATGAGGGACATGTCCGGGGCGAGAAGCCAGACAGATGACAGCCAGCCAGATGTAGAGAAGCAGTGAAAGTAAGAGATGCAGTAAGAAAAGTCTTAAGTCCTGAGACAAAGGGTAGATAAAGAGAAACAGGGTCATTCACGTTAAAAGAGCTAGCCAGAAACGTGCCTAAGCTAGGCTGAGCATTCAAAACTAACAATAAGTCTCTGTGTCATGATTTGGAAGCTGGGTGGCGACCTCAAAGGACAAGCCTGGCACAAGCCGCTGTGACGGAGAGGAGCTCTGAGGAAGGGTGGGTTCCGAGCGCCGGATTCGCAGAGAGAACGAAGAGCTCAGACAGTAGTAAGACTGAGCCTTTGCAAACGTCAGCCCGTTTGCGAGCCAAGCAAAACAAAACAGGAGACGGTAATGGGCATAGGAAAATGTAGTTATTGATCAGGGAAGGCAAGGTAATTAAAAGAAAACTCTAAATGTACCAAGACTGAATCCACGATGGTATCCTATTCCTAAAAAGGCAAGCCAAGTTATCCACTATCAATTCCCCCGAGAAAGAACATGCAGTTGTGCTGAGTTTAGACACCATGAGAAAGTTCGTTGTGTTTTTCTCACCTTCCACAGAAACAGTTTTATTCTCTGAGAGTGAAGGAAACTCTTCTGTAGGTGGAGCCTGCTGATGACTGTCCAAGGTGAATCCTGTCCTTCTCATATGGGAAGAAACCTGGTACCTAACCTTTGGTACCATTATGTGCTTAGGATGGTGCTTCTCAGACCGTGAGGTCTACCTGGACCAGCCACTAGGCATCATTTATCCCTTGGAAATGCAGAGTCAGAGGTTACTGCCATGCCAGCTGAGTCGGACACCCTGGCACGAGACTGGGCTAAAGAACACTAGGGAGACGTTGGGCACCAAGGGATCAAGACTGTGCTGTGCTTGATGACCGCAGCCTGCTAAAGCTATGAAGAAACAGGAGCCCCTCCTGCAGACCCTCGTCAGCCTGAAGACTCCCTGCTGATAGATAAACACCCGGACTGGCTTGGACCCCTCCGGTGAGATTTAGTGCTTGAGTCTGTCCTTTCCGAAACATTCGTTTTCAATGCTTAACTAGAACACCATGCTAAATGGTGCTCCTGAAGGTGAAAACCAAAGCTGTTCTCTGGCCTCTGCATGCAAGAGCACTCACATGTTGTGCTCATGTGCCCCCCCCACATGCATCACACATACACACACACATACATTAAGGAAGATAGAATGACTTTGATTCTATAATGACTTTCTATAATTTCCAGAATTTTAAATCTTTTCCTCAGTAAAATAGTCAGTGAATTTGGTTTATAACAAATGTGTTTTCTTTGAAAAGACATAAAGTCTTAAGTGTCCCAAGGCTTGCATGGTTTTGGGTGATGAACTAGCCTGCCTCTATCTTAGGTTGAAAAGTCATCTTATAGTAAAGGCAAACTAGGTTCATCCCTGTTTATGATTAAACCTCTGTTTCTCAAGGACTGTACTATGTCCCACCTGTAACCTTAACTCCAAATGTTTCTGTGCTGCCTACTCCGGGAAATGGGAACCATGCCTTTGTGTCAAAGTCTTATTCGGACCACCTGTTGTCATGACTACCTTCCAATCATGTCTTTGATTCAGGAGGTCATTATGACTAACTTGTTATGCTTATGTCCTGATTATGTAACCCTGCCTGTTTTGCCCACCAAATACCCCATTTGGAAAACCCCACCCCTGAGCTATAGAAACCTTGTTTTCCCTAATGTCTGATATGCTGACCTCTTGAATCCTACCTTATGATGGGCAGCCTGTGTACATGGATAAAGAAGCTTGTTTTAATTTGGTCATGATGATTGGGGTTGGTGGTCCTTCTCCTCACATCTTTGGGATTAAAATTTGGGGTTGAGCTGAGTGGAACAATGAGGAAGTGAAGAAAGGACAGACCCATGTACAGACATGCTGGGATAGGGTGGACCCTGAGCTCCAATGGAGACTTATCAGGAGCCCAGAAACTCAGCGGATTCATTTTATGCTCCTGATTTGAAGAGATGAGTTTATATACATAGCTGAACTAGGAGGCAGGCTTAGTTAATCTCAGCAGGCAGTCGCTAGAGGGGAGCAGTCTCTAGAGGGGAGCAGTCACTAGAGGGAAGCAGTCTTTAGAGGGGAACAGTCTCAGGCTGTAGACTTTAGGAAAGAGGAAGCTGTGGTCCTTATTTCTTGTACACACAATGTCAACATTCGTACAAAACAGGGGACGGCTTTGTCATCCCCTGAGCCTAACCCAGGGAAGGCTCTGCCATTCCCACGAGTCTGAGGCATTGGGGTCTTTGGCACGCTTGTGCTCACGTCAATAATTCACATCCACTCTGGATTTTATCTACTCCCCACACTTAAGCTTGTTTTTAGTTTTCATGCTACAAGTCTGGTAGATTTTGTTCTTTTGTGAACGGCACACAGCCAGCAGCTGAGTGAAAGAGATTGAGTGCATAAATTTACTTTTTAATCCTTGGATGAATGAATTAGGAGAACAATCAGAGGACCATTCCAAGCCTTGCGACAACTGGAATCGCTGGGTGCCCTTGGGCAAGCTACAGAGCGCCTCGCAGAGTCCGTTCCCAGACTGTAAAGAGCAGGAGAATAATTATCCTTGTCCACCCTAGTTCACACAATGACTGAAGTTAGGGCAGAGATGCACCTGGAAGTCTGATTGCCCCTCGGTGAGCCTTTCTCAGCGTTGTCTTCCTCCCTGCCATCAAAACACCCCCTCGGGAAAGTCTGCAACCTTGGGCACAGCCCAGACTCTTCTGGAAGCCTAACAACAGCACAACCATTATTCTTTTGAAACTACTCTGGGCAAAGGGAATAGCAGAAAACATTCCAGCCTAGGGGATTATGGATAAAACATTAGATGGTTACAGGAATACATTAAAGATTTTCCATCAAAACTGGGAAATAATATTGCAAATTGGTGTGTGATTCCACAATAAAGATTGCTCTAATCCTTGGGGTGAACAATTGGCTTAGAGCAAATCTTCTGAGCTCCCCCAAATGCCAGTCCCAGGAAAGCATCCTGCATGCTGAGTCTATTATCGCAGGCAAGAACTAGAGAGGGAACAGCTGATGTCAGTGTTTGCCGTCCTAGGAGATAAACTGCTGCCTCTGGTAAATGGAGGAAATTTATGCTGGAGTATGTGCTGAGGGTCAAATTGGTCCCTGTGGTATGTGCAGCATTTCTGAAGAAAAAAAAAAGTGGTTTTTTGTTCTAAATAATTTCCTGACTTAAGGCAATTATTTCTATAATGTATCCGTTATTGGGATGATCTGACATTTCCCCAGGGCCCATAGGAATAAGAGAATTTTTCTAATGTGTGCCAACACTGAAAAAGAAGGTAGAAATCTTGATTTCAGTTAAAAGGCAAGCAGAGGGTAACTTTTATGTGAGAGAAAAGATCATTTGTGATTTACCTAATCCCTGCTGTGTGCCAAAGCACCTGGGTAAATGCTGTAAGGCCAACCTTATCCGTAAAGTAGATCAGTAAAGACTATGTTAACCCCTGCCCCTGCTTTAGCATAACAGGGCACTAGGGTTCTGAGAAGTTCAGCGGTGTCCACAAAGCCCTGCAGTACACAGTTGATAGCAGAGCTGGCTCAAAACTCTGCTCTAGCCATGTCCTGTGCGTGGTAGCTCCCTGTGCATCTTTCTCCATCATCCTTTGTATCCCTGCAAGCTGGCCTAACTCACCTTCTGGCTTTGTGTTGTGGTTAGCAGGTGGGGCCTCCTGGCAGGGGACCAGAGGGCAGAGGCCCTGAGACCAGAGTGGGAATGCTTCCTGCAGCTGCTCCTGCCCCACCTCTTGTTGGTTTGAGCTCCCCACACAAAATGCTTACTCTAGGTCTGGAGAATTCTCCTCTTCGAGGGCCCTACATGTCACTCACATCTCTTCAGGTCCCCAATTTGAGTGTGCCATGAATTGATAATGCATTGGAACTGGTCCCGTGTGCAAGATCCCAAGGCTTAGAAATGATCTCCCGTCCGTATTGTTACTTCTAATTTAAGTAAAATTGTTGAAGAAAGAATAAGTCCTGGTTCTCCTTCAGTGTTTCATCTAAATAGCTCACGGTTCAATGTTGGGGGCATCTGTTTCTGCGTTCTGCTCCCTGAGAAGAACAAGAGGGTTTTTAGGACCAGAAGCACCCTGCTGGGCCATATGTGGTTTCTGAAAGATGACATTCAGAGTGGAGGGAAAAAATGCCAAGCTGACATTAGTATAAACTTCTATCGCTTTACTTCCATTACTTTCTATATAAGGATATATTAGGAAATGGATGTGCATCCAGGGGATAAAAAAACAGCTGAACACGAATCAACAGTAAAGCTATCTTTAAGTAGACAAGGCAATAGCTGAGCCCCTAACAAGACACAGTCGCTGCCCCCTGAACTATCTCAAACAGCCGGTGAGCCGGGAGGCACAGCGTGCTAAATCCTTCCTCTGCATGACTCATCACAAAAGCTGTCAGGACAATGACGATGAAATAGAAGCTGCATATTAAACAGGACTGATTTGAGGAGGATTATTTTTTTCCTCACACATGAATTATGTTGGAATGAATACAACCTTTGACGATCAGCAAATGTAACAGTCCTAACATTGTCGAGGGCGTCTCTCTGAGAGGGCTAATGCCATGCATAAACAGGCAATAATTTTTTTAAAAAAAGATCAGTTTTGTCGGGCTTTTCAATTTGAGTGACAAGACGTTTTGGGATCACCATATTTCCAGAAGGTTGTCATTCTATTATTAGATAATTACAGTACTTAACATGAAAAAGGATGGTAGAAGTGATATTTTAATATATTTCCATGATTATGAGATGTCTCTTTTCATTGCTAGAAAGCTGTCTTACCTCAATATCTGCTTCAGCTGGTATTAATTTTACCACACCAAATTTACTTCATGATCCGTACTGGAAAAGCAACCCTTTGTTTTGAACCTTTCTCTAACGTCTGACTGGAGAGGCATGTGTACCCGGGTGGGTTTTACTTTTCAGCCAGGCTGGCAGATGTTGGCTTCTCATCGATTGCAGATAGGTTTAATTGCAACACAGATAAGACTAACATCTTGCTGCTGGGTGTGGTTCCTTTCCTGCCTTCTCTTGAATCGTGAAAGCCTTTTTTATTATTGCTTTATATTTGCGTTCCAGTTGGATATTCTTACTTAAATCCTTCTGCAGTTACCATCAAGAAAATAGTGTGTATTTTTTTCTATACATTATGTTACCTCACACGAGCGATTTGGGGCTTACTGCTTCCTGGTATGGCAAGGTCCTGTAACGATCTTACTGTGCTCGCCTGGTTCTCAGGGTTGCCACCTCTGTGATGCCAGAGACCATGTTCACTTACACTGTTCATGGTCTTCTATATGGAGTCATGCGGATGCCTTTCCCGAGGTTTGTCCGGGCTGCATGTGAGAACCTCCTTCAGCCTGAACAGCTCCTCGTGTGTCTCCCGGGTCTCAGCTGCTGGCATTGGCTCCTTTCAGGGTTTGTTTGTCTGAAAACATGTTAAATGTAACCTTTTAACCTTTAACATCAGTACTATAGGATGATTTGCATAAAACAAAATTTCCCACTTTAAATGTGAAGCTCGAGGAGTTTGGGGATGTTTGCATAGCCTCGTAGCCACCTCGCCACCATCTAGGTTTACATTTTTGTCACCCTGTGTCAGCTCTTTTCCACCACTTGGTTGTCCATCCTCGCCCCCGGGAACGGCTGGGCTGAGGTGCAAGGTGCCGTTGTCCTGTCCCTTTCAGAATGTCTTTCCACTGGGAATCATATGTCACCCTCCTGGGACTAGTTTCTTTCAGCTAGCATTCGATTTGTGAGAGCCACTGGCAGCTTGTTCATCTAAACTACAAATAGCCTGGGAAAGTAGCTTAGGACCAGGGCCCTGTCTGGCATGTTCAAAGAATCGCCAGTCGCTCAAACAATCTCCACCAGCACTGCAACACATTGCCTTTATATAGATATACTATATTTCGATTTTACTATGAAGAATGTGTCTGCTGTGAGTATTTATGCACAAACTTTGTGTGCACATAGTTTTTATCTTCTTGTGTATTTACCTAGGAGTGGTGAGTGTATAGTTAGCATCTGAAAATGAGATTCCAAACTGATTTCAAAGTGACTACTACTTTGCCTTCCTCCTTGCAATGTATCAGAGATCCTTGCTGCGGGAGCTCTTTCCGCTCCTTCAGCCAATCGCCGCTGAGTTACCAGCCCATTGGGGCGTGGTCTCTCTCTCTTTAAAAAAGCAGCGGCTGTCCTCCACTCCCTCTTTGGCTTCCAGCTCCGCTTCAGTCCCAGACAACAGCCCCTCCGTGCAAACAGGAAATGGTGTGGGAGAATTGTCTGTATTCTGTCAATCATATTTTAATAAAACGCTGATTGGCCAGGCAGGCAGTATAGGCGGGAAAGCCAGACAGGAAGTAGGGGTGGAGCAAAGAGACTGGGAGTATTAGAGACTGGGAGTATTCTGGAAGCAGAAGCTCCCTCTCCCACTCCTGCGCATACCACCGAAGAGGCAGCATGTAACTTGCCCAGCTGAGAAAGGTATGGAGCCATGTGGCTAATGTAGATAAGGATAATGGGGTAACATAAGTTATAAGAGTTAACAAGAAGCCTGACCTAATGGGCCAATCAGTTTATAACCTTATGGAGTCCTGTGTGTGATTTCTCTTTGGGATTTGCCGGCTGTGGGGTACCAGGCGGGACGGAAACCCCAACAAGCCAGCCCCCTCATTCTACAGATCCTAGCTGCTCAGCACTGACCAAGGCTTGGGTTGTGCAGCACCTGCCGAGACTTTTCGATTTTAGCCGCTCCAGAGGGTCATTTGTAGGCCCGATTGGCATCTCCCCAAGTAACCACGGTGTTAGGCATCTTCTCGTGTGCTTTCGAGCTATTAATATATTTTATTTGGTAAAATGTCCATTCAAACCTTTTGTCCAATTTATCTCTGTCAAGTCTTGAGAGTTTCATGTAGTCTGGATACAAACCCTTTGTCAGATAGACATTTTTGTTTGCAAATATTCTGTCATCTGTTTGCTTTGTAATTTTCTATTACTGTTTTGTTTAATAGTAAAAGTAGTAATAATGATAGTAGTATTTGCGTGTGTATGTCTCTGTGTGTGGTATGTGTCTGTGTGTGGTATGTCTGAATGTGTGTGTGTGGTATGTTTGTATTTGTGTGTGTGAGTATGTGTATATGTGATATGTGTGAGGTATGTGTGTATTTATGTGTATGGTGTGAGTGAGTGTGTGTGTGTGTGAGGTACATGTGTATTTGTGTGTGTGTGTGAGTCTGTGTCTGTAGTGTGTGTGAGTTTGTGTGCATTTGTGAGGTATGTGTGTATTTGTATGTGTGAGTGTGTGTCTGTGTGGTGTGGGTGAGTGTGTGTCTGTGTAGTGTGGGTGAGTTTGTGTGTGTATGAGGTATGTGTGTATTTGTGTATATGGGAGTGTGCAGTGTGTGTGAATGTGTGTGTCCTCTTGCATGTCGAGGTCTAAGGACAACTGTCATGAGTTTCTTTTCTCCTTCTACCAGGGGATCCAGACATTGAACTCAGGTTTCCCAGCTTATACAACAAACACCCTCAATCCAGAGGCATCTCTCTGGTGTTTTTAAATTCTCTTAATGCGATATTTTGATATTAAGATGAGATTATGTTTAGTGATTTTCAAACAATGAGTCAACATTGCATCACCAGGCTCCTTTGGTTGTAGTATGGCATCCACTTTCATGTCCTGCTAAATTCAATTTGCTAACATCAGGTTGGGAATTTTGCATGTTACTTATGAGGCATCTTGGTCTCTTCTGTTCTAGCATCATCTTTAGTTTTGATATCAGAACAATCTTCCTCAAAGTAAGCTAGAAAACGTTGCCTCCTCTCCTTTTTACTGGAAGCCCTTCCTTCCCTCCCTCATCGCTCCTTTTTCTCCCTGTATAAAAATACCATTTCTTTTTGAAACATCAGGCAAATTCCCATGAAAAACTCCCAGGGCTGATCTTTCTCAGAAAATATTTAGGTGATGATCTTAATGGCTTATATGCTTATCTGCTTCTTCTTTGCTGAGGTTTAGAGTTTGTGATTTTTGAGAAAAGAGTCCAGGTCATCTACACTGGTAAATTTTCCCCCATGGAGTTGTTCGTGGTATTCCTTTATTATCCTTCCCAATGCAGCCAGTCTGAAGTCACAGTGTCTCTTTCGTGTCTGATCTCAACGTCCACTCTCTCTCCCTCTCTCTCCCTTCTTCCCTCCTTCCCTCCTCTCTGTCTGCTTCTGGGATTATGAATTGTAGGCTGGTTTTCTTTGCTTTATGTCTAAAAGCCACTCATGAGTGAGTACATATGATAATTATCTTTCTGGGACTGGGTTACCTCACTCAAAATGATGTATTCTAGCTCCATCCATTTGCCTGCAAATTTCAAGATGTCATTATTTTTTCTGCTGTGTAGAATTCCATTGTGCAAATGTACCACATTTTCCTTATCCATTCTTCAGTTGAGAGGCATTTAGTTCCATCATAGACCTTTAATGACAGTAACCCCAGACTTTATGGTGTTGTTCTGTAGTTCCCTGAAGCTCTATTCTTATTTTTAAAATCTCCCTTTCCCAGAGATAGAGTGATGCTCAGCAAATAAGAGCACTTGCTGCTCTTGCAGAGGACCTGTGCTCAGTTCCCAGCACCTATGTCAGGCAGCAAGCAACCGCCAACAACTCTAATTCCAGAGGATATGATGTCTTGTGTAGGCTTCCTTGGTTACGTTATGCATGTAGTGCACATACATACACTCAACCACACACACATATACTCAGTCACATACACACACTCAGTCACACAAATATACACTCAGCCGTACACACATACACTCAGTCATTCACACATACACTCAGCCCCCCCCCACACACACACAAAGTCACACACATAAGTAAGTCTTTTTTTAAGTTTTATATTTTTGTTTATAAACTTTCCTGTTGCTAATCTTTGTCTTCAACTTCTTTGTTGAGACTTGTTGGCTCTTCACATTTTCAGAGTGTCTGCCCTTACTTCTTGAAGCATTTCAGAACCACCATTTTAAAGAAAACCAGCCCACAAATCACAATCCCAGAGAACCTAGACAACAATGAGGACCCTAAGAGAGAGATACATAGATATAATCTACATGTGAAGTAGAAAAAGACAAGATCTCCTGAGTAAATTGGGAGCATGGAGACCTTGGGAGAGGATTGAAGGGGAGGGGAGAGGTGAGGAGGGGAGGGGAGCAGAAAAAAATGGAGAGCTCAATAAAAATTAACAAAAAAAGTCTTCATCAGATAATACCAATGTATGTATCATCTTTGTATTGGCATCTTATGGTTGCCTTTTCCCCATGCTACATTTTCTCTAGCTCTTCAAATGCTGATAAATTGATATCCTTCTCCAGAAACTTCGATCATCATGGGATTCTATTTGTTTTGAATTAATGGACAATCAACCTAGCTGGGCTCAGATATAAATTCTATCTGGCCTTCTGTGATTTAAATGTAATTTCTGATTTCAAAACTTGCCCAGTGTTGTTCAAATTGGTCTTGCATGCATGTGAACTGCCCAGTAGCTCATCTGGGATCTTGGCAGTGATCTCTTTACCCTGAATATGGTTAGTGACATCCTGTCTAGGGTCAGATCCATGCACATGTCACTTGGAGATGGAGACCCAGAAGAACTTCTTGAGGCTGCTTTCCCCGTCTCCCTGAAAGCAATCTTCTTAGTGTTTTCTATTCTCCTTGAGCTTCTATTTTATTTCCCAGTCTGGAAGCCATGACTATATTTATCTGCTCTCTTGTATATACTTTTCCCCAAAGACATTGACATCCAGAGTCAAGAAGCAGGAGGACAGATTGAAGACAAAAGCAATAAAAATGTGACTCCATCTACCTTCTGAGGATGTCATCTCCCCTGACTGGAGAACTAGGCACCTTGTTCACAGTTTAGACTCCTGAGGCTTCTATTACCACTCTGTTGACACTTCCGTGCCACTGTGGGATCTCCCAGGGGTGGGCATGAGTGAAGAGAGGTGGGGAAGTTATTTGTCTACTCCCCCTGAGCATTAGGAGACACACAAGATCAGGAAGATTGTCCCAACTGTAGAGACTGACGCCAAGATGGAAAGGAGGTGGAAACTGTCTCAGCCCTTTCTCTGACATCACCTTTGGCAGAATATGGAAGCACCAATGGGAAAACTCCACCTCCCCAAATTTGGAGATCAGAGACATGAGGTCACCTTCTAAGCTGAACTCACGAAATTAATATACAAGGAATGTAAGCAATTGACCATCTGTTGGGTAAATGGAAGACTGTCTGAAACGGGCAGACCAAACGAAACCGCCATCAAGGTAGGAGATCTGGGTGCAATCAGAGAACAACAGGTCCAGAGGGCAAACGTCCTTTAGAAGACGAATCAGTTGTTTTGTCCATGCCCTGCTTGGCAGTCGACTGTGTAAAAATAGCGGTGGTGTTAGATGGTGGTAGGGTTAGGGTACAGAAAATAAAAGTCCAGAGAACCATACCGTGGCAGGGTCTTCTCAAAACACTGTGTGGAAGAGAACCCTGCCCACGTCCTCGTGGTTGCTGGAGGGGGACGCTCTGTAGGGCAGCCGTGCCTACACTGGGCTCTCCCTCACACCCAAGTGCCCGGTGGAGCATTCATGTTCATTTTACCATTGCTCTTCTCCAGGTGCTCTGACCGCTGGACAGCAGCTTCCCAGACCCCAAGGAGAACCATCTCCTGGTAAACTGGTGAACTGACTATGAGATGAGCCCCATAGATGCTACAGGTTTGAGGGACCCTATATTCTGTGTTTCTAGGGTCTTGACGAAGCAAGACCCTATTAGAGAGTGACAAATGGTCAGTTCTACCAGGGGCTACTACCCATGGGTCCTCGTGGTAAGTGGCATAGTCTTTTCCTGGAACGTCAGCCATTGCCATGGGTCCTGTGTGATGTCAAGAATGAGTCCTACTGCAGTCACTTCAGTCACTGATGATCGATCAACCCTATCAGACCCAAATTTAAATAAACGTTCCATTACATCCTCTCAACTATTGAAATGCATGAATAATACAACTCCCACTCACTCCTATTTTTAAAAACTTAATACTTTTAAAAATAGAGAACACTGGAGAAAAGGAATAATTTGCAATCAAATAATACATATTGAAGTATGTTAATGCATGGGCATGACTAACAGGAATGTGTAATTTGAGAACAGAATGAACGTGAGAGAAACAAATGTCGAGGGGGCCGGGTAGGCAGGCAGTGAAATCGCCAAGAGTGGTGTTCCTGGGTAGCGCTTTTCTGACAGCGAGGCCCCTGCTGGGAAAGTTTTGAATCAAACGAAGTCCAATCTCTTGCCTTTAAAATGTCAAAAGGACAAATTCTATGTTAGAGCTTTTTTAAAAAGTAATTTATGTGTCCAAATAAAATAGGGTTGGATTTCATAGCCAGGAGATTGTAAGCAATGTTTTCAGAGTCAGATCCGTGGGACTTTGGAAGATTACATGGGATGCATGACATTTCCTGGCTGTGGTGCCTGTGCTGGGTGTGGCAGAACAGCCAGCATTCTTGGTCCCCTCAGTAATGCCGTCAGTGTCACTACCAGTAACGGTGGTGATCAAATGTTCCTCTTCAAGCATCCAATACTTCCCCACTGGGAGTGGTGTCGCTGCTGCTTCAGAGGCTGAACTGAGTTGGACTTGTTTGAGGGTCCCACAAGGCAGATGTGCCAGGTCCTACAGCACAGTCGCCACATGGCCCACCATAGAAGAAAAATCCAAGAAAAGGAAAAGAATAATACGGAGGAGACGGGTCAAGTGTAGAGAAATTTGGAGGGAAAACTGAGTTCTCAGTGGGGCACTGACGTGCAGCTTGGGAGGGGAAGTCATGATATGAGTCAACTCCAGAAACCTGGGCCAAAATTTGGTGAGCACCAGCCTAAAGATAACGGTAGCTCTAGGCCACATGAATACCAAGGTACTATAGATTGGATCTTGAATGTCCCTCAGAGGTCATGAATTGATGTCCTAGTCATGGGCCTGTGGTATGATTGGGAGGTAGATGAAACATTAGAGGGTTCCGCCAAGCAGAAAGAAGGTCTGTCATCCATGAATCAGTGGTATCAAGGCTGACCCCTTTCCCGCTCTTGACTTCCTGACTACCATTGTGAGTATGTCTCCATGGCCTCATACATTAGGTACTGTGCCCTCAAGGGATCGTGTACTGAAACCATGAGCCAAATAACCTTTTTCTCTGTATACACCAATTCTCTCAGGTATTTTGCCCCAGCAACCCAAAACTAACTGACACACCAGACTTATTCTTGGTGCCTAAGGACCCAGCTCTGCAAGGGAAGATTCACGGGGACCTGGAAGCGTCAGCTTTCTTCCTGGAACTGGAGCCTGGGAATGCGGCTTAAAATTCCTCATACACAGTCCCGTTATTTAAAAAAAATGACTCAATGTCAGGCATGAATTCAAGCTGTCTCACATTGCAGCCAAGAACAAAGGCAACAAAGACCAGCATCCTCCGTTCATCAGCAACAAGCCTGAGCCTGGATAGGGGATGCCTGTGGAGCAACGTTCTGGTGTCTCCCATTATGTTGATACAACTAATCAAGTCATCATCCAACAATGCAAAAGGATGCATCAGGACCAGATTGAAACATTACTAGCTGCATCTCTCACTCACCCACACACCAGTTATCTCTTCGTTTCCTCTGGGTGGACACAAAACAGCTGTTTGGAACTCAGATTTGAGGCCCATTTCTAACAGCAGAGGGAGGGGTGTGGCTATAAATTCAGGCTATGTTTATAATGGATACCACAGTTTACAAGAGTGAGTCTGTCGTTCTGCCTTCTGCTTGGAGTCCTGACTGAACTCAGTACTGCAATCCATGCTTTGCGACTCAGAAGCCAAGCAGCATTTACACAAACCTGATATTCCCTATGGACCATCTGAATGGGAGAACGCCTTGCCTCTTGTTATTCTGCTCTCAAACTCCATGGAAAACAACTATCTCACCACAGCCCAGTTTTAGAACTACTCGATCTCTTTGTTCCAAAGGGGTTAGTGGGCTTCTTTGTGCATACAGAGAGTTCTTGGAAGTAATTCTTTCTAAAGCTCTTATCCCAATTATGACCCTCTTAGAGGTCTTATTGCTTCATCTGGCCCACACTCATTATGTACAGTGGGTAACTGTGGAAAGAACAAGCCCATCTTTGATAGTCCTTGATGGGATGTATCAGTAAGATCGAATCTTAGAAAAAGAAAGCATTTGGTAGAAGAAAAAAAGATTTTCCATTTTAGCATGCAAAAGAGGATAAGAAATATAAAGACATTGCCTATCATTGCCAAACAACCAAAGCTTAGATTCCTCCAGAAGCTTAGATTCAGTCCTGCTTAACATGTTACTGAATTACACACCACAGTTCCAAGACATTTTGTGACCTCTAGCATGCCCCCTCTACTCTTTCCGCTTCTCATCTCTCAACTTCACATATACAGCATTCCTCAAGCCTAGCTCTGCCCCTGCCTCTGAAGCCCCTCCCGAGTCAATCCAAGAGCCTCCTACCTCTCAGTAGCTTCCAGTTTGCCACCAACCCAGCTCCTGATCCCTTTGTAGTTAAAAGTCCAAGGAACTGGAGAGGTAGCTCTGGACAAAATACTTATGGAAAAGCAAGGTGATCTACAGGCACATGCCATCAAATTCTGCTGTCTTCTTTTCTGTGCGAATGTGGCTTTTGAGTTCTTCTCTCTATGAGTATCTCAATTTAATCAAGATCTATTTCCACGCTTGGGAATCCTTGATGGATCCCCTAGCACCCCAAAGTCAAGTCCAACTTCATAAACATAGGGTTCAAGATGCTCAATGATCTGTACCCAACAAGCCTCTCTAGCAAGTCAACTCCACCACTCAAGGTGAGAAAAGATGTGTTTAAAACCTCCAAGATGGGGCTGGAGAGATGGCTCAGCGCTTAAGAACACTGACTGCTCTTCCAGAGGACCCGGGTTCAATTTCCAACACCCAATGACACCTCACTTACTGCCTGTAACTCCAGTTCCAGGGGATCTGACACCTTCACACCAGTGCACAAAAAATAAAGTTTTAAAAGAAAGAACCCCTAAAACTCACATCTTTGCTCAAGTCATGATGGCTGATGATGGCTGTGTTTTTAATTAGCCTTCTTTCCTTTTCTCCTCCTCCTCCTCCTCCTCCTCCTCCTCCTCCTCCTCCTCCTCCTCCTCCTCCTCCTCTTCTTCTTCTTCTTCTTCTTCTTCTTCTTCTTCTTCTTTATGTACTACTGACTGGGTTAGAATTCACTATGCAAAGAGAGACAGGCCTCGAGCTCAGAAATCCACCTGTGTCTGCCAACCAAGTGCTAGGATTAAGGGTGTGCACCACCACACTTGGCTCTTTGTCAAGTTTCTCAAACTTGTTTGTGTTTTGGTGTCCCCCAACAGTAAAGGGGTCCACAGATGTGAGTCGTTCTACCTTGACTAAAGGTCAGAGAGTTTGATCTTATTTTTGCTCTTTCAAAGTTGTTGACAACGGGTATGGCTACAAGGAAGAGATTCTGACCTAGGGTATGGTTAATTAGTATTTGGGGTATAGAGGTGGATCCACTCCACCTGAACCAAAGGTCAGAGAATTCAGTTCTATTCCTTATATCATGCTAATGAAATTTGCTGCCTCTCCCCTCTCCTTTTGGTGGGAAGTATATAAGCATTTGGGAAATTTTGCTGAATTTCCCTCCCAACACTCTTCTGTGTTTCTGACTTTTGTTTCTCTCTTATCTCTGTTCCTTTTGCTTAACAATTTTAATCCTCACGCTCCTACCCTGGAACGTGTGAATTTTGTTGAGGCTGGACCCCGACAGATAATAATAGTAATACTTTGAGTTGAGGGAATCGGCTAAATGCTAGGAATTGAGGACAGACTAGATAACTGGCAAGAGCTGCCCTTCTCTGTGCTCAGCACACCACTGCCTCCTGTTGGCGTGGATGTTTCCAACATCTTCGTGTCCTTTCTCAGTTACTAACTTCTAAAATTTCTGGCTTTCTCTCTGTTCTCTCTCTCTCTCTCTCTCTCTCTCTCTCTCTCTCTCTCTCTCTCTCTCTCTCTCTCTCCCTCCCTCCCTCCCTTCCCTCATCCAATTCTTCCTCTTGCACAAGCTTCAATTCCAATCTTCCCTTCTGTTCACCTCTTCTCCCCGTGACTTTTTCTTGTAACTGCGCAAATAGGCACGCGTTGCGTCATGGGCCTTCTCGTATCTCTGTTCTGTGGTGGTCATCGCGAATGCAATTTCTCCCGGTCTTCCCTGACTAGCTTGAGGGTTCTTTAAAGGCAAAGACGCAGGCTTGTTTTTGTCCACGGCTCAGGACCTGCCATGTTGCCTTTCCACTAGGAGCTCTCTAGAACTGTATGCATTTGGATGGATTTGATTTCGGGATTGAACGCAAGTGCCTTAGGAGTGATGAGCTACGCGTGTGGTAAAGGAATTTGCTGACCGCTTCTGGCGGTTATGATGTCGTCTTTGGACAAGAAGTTCCATTTCTCTCCTACCTGATGGCGCACACCACCCGGTCTAGGAAAAAGTCCCAGAACTGACTCTCATCAGAATGAGATCAGGAACTGATTTTAAGAGCTAAAAGGTGCTTTTAGCTAGCAACATAGCCAGCTGCTGGGAGGAAGGGACAATCCCGAGAGCTGGCTGCAACACAAAGAAATGATCTCAGGAGCTACTGCTTCGGAATGAAGCGTTATGCGTTCAAATGCCCCTTCCTCGGCTGTTCAGACTTGCCAGAATTGGCAACCCTGGGCATTTACAGAGCAGGGTCAAGGAAGAAACGCGATGCTGCCTCAGGGCTTCTGCCCTCTAGTGGAAATTCCTGCACTACCTTCAGGGTACTACGGCTGTGTGTCATAACTTGCAGTTCCCTCAATCTATCTATGAGGGTGTCACAGCCTCCAGTGTTCTGTGACCCTCGGATTCTCCTCACAGTGAACTCAAGCGCCTCTGCAAAGCAGGAGACGGGCCCCTTCTCAGGCTGGGCTCAGATTCTTCTGAGCAGTGGGATGTCATCACAACCCAGCCACAGGAGTTCAACTGAGTCATCCCCTAGAGCCGGCCGGGATCATTTTGTTAGGAGTGGCCCTACTTAGCATTATCTTGGAATCTTGTTCCTTCTCCACCCCATCTGGGAAAGCAAGCACTTGGGATGATGGAAGGAGGGGAAGCAGAAATGAGCTAAAGACTTGTAGTGGAGCCATCTGGACGTACTGGGTCAATTGTCCTGCCTCTACCTCATCTCCCATGTCCTCCCCTTTCAGTTCCTCGTGGAAGGACTAATGCCCTTGCAGCTGATGACAGTAGAGGCCAGGGAGATGAAGCAAGATGGTACTGATGGTGCCAAGTGTGGGAAAGTGGTCAGAGAAACCATTCATGTCTTGGATTCAGTCTTATTGGTGCATTGTGCTGGCTCCCCTCCCTTCCCACTGCCAGATGATCGATCACCTAGATGTCCTGGGCAACCTAGTTCAGTTGTTCCCGCCTTCTCTTTCCTCCACCACCATTCTGAAACCCGCTTCTTAGCCCTTCTTCGTAGTTCCTCTCTCTTCCCCCAGCCAGTGCAGCAGACTTGCCTTCTTATGCCAGGCTTGTAGGTTAGACACTTAAAAAGCCATCGTCTGTCTGTGCCCAGAAGCTCATTTAGTACCGGCAAACGCATGCTGAGGTAGAGGAGGACATTGCTTCTGCTGCTTCCTATTGCTCATGCTGCCACCACTGGAGAATGTCTATAATGTGTTCTTGGGACTGGGAAGAGTGTTGCAGGCGCACATGGATAATAACGTCAATCGTGGCAGGTCAAGCAAGGACAAGGAAACATGTCTGCATCGATGATCCGTGGGCTTCACATGCCTCCTTTGCTGTTCCACTTCCTGGCATTGCAACAGCCCTGTGAGGTACTCGACTCCGTGATCTGTGCTGGCGGGGATGGAAAGGAAGAGAAAAACCCATGTCACAAACCTCTAAGGAGCTGGCAATCAAGTCAAAGAATAGCACACACACATTCGCCCGTATTCACCAGGGCAGCAATAGGGATTTCACACTAGAGTCCATGGAGAGTCTGTAATAAAGAAAGTTAGGGTTTTTTTTTTCCCATGGAAGATCCACAATTATCTTATTTCAGAGTCACAGTGGATCCCTGTCCCCAGAAGGCTTGAAGAACTGAGCTCTTGTTGCAAGATCCTCATGGAGACCCTGAATTCCCACTTGCTCCCTCTGTGACAGCGAATTGCCCAACCACTCTAATCTATACAGGGAGCAGAGCAAGCCCCGAGCGACGTCTTGAGTGCTTGTGTATTTGACATGGGCATAGCCTGTCAAGGACTCCAAGACCAATTGATGTATGGGAAATTGGCAAAACAGTTTGGGCCAGGCTCAAGAGAAATGACAAAGCTTCCTCTCCCATCCACCCTACCCCAGGAGTTAGAGTATGCGTGTTTGTGAATGATTGACCAGTGTGAACTGCAGCTTCCTCTTCCTGAGTATTTACAGTCGGAGATTGCTTGTGTGCAGAGACCCCTACAGAGGCCAGCCAATCCCTCCCCTTCTGCAGTATCTACTAAATACACTGAGGTTGTGAGTAGTGATGGCTGTATGTTAGAAGCTCCCCGGTCCAACTTTGTTGTCTTTGTGTCTGTGTGTCTTTCCTTTCTTCATTCTGTTGCTACCCCTAGTCAGGGTTCCAGGACCCAATCTGTGTGGGTTATAACACCAACCTTTACTTTCTTCATCTCCAAAATTGGGGGAATAATTTTCGTTATTCTCATCTTGTAGGTAATTATTTTTTTTATAAGACAGAGTATCCCAGCCTGGAGGTTCAGGCTTGTATCCCAGATACTTTGGTGGACAGAGATGAGGATCACAAGTTCAAGGCTTGCCAGTATTACAAAGTTAGTTCAAGGTCAGCCCAAGTAACTTAAAGAGACCCTATCCTAAAATAAAAGCCTTTTTAATGCAGTGTTTCTCAACATGTTGTCATGACCCCTTTTCACAGGGGTCACCTACTACCATTGAAAAACACAAATATTTACATTAGGATTCATAACAGTAAAAATTACAGTTATGACATAGGGTTAGGGTTAGAGGGTCACCACAACATGAGGAACTGTATCAGAGGGTCGCAGCATTAGGAAGGCTGAGAACCACTGTTTACAGATCTGAGTGGAGGCAGAAAAGGCCCACAAGTTCTTACCCCTAGCTGGGGAGTTATTGGCAGTTAATACCTGCTGGGGTGGGGGAGAGAGAGTGAGTTTCTCTAAGGGTATGGCCCCTGGTAGGTGTACCCATCCCTCCAGTGGATGGCCCAACACCCGTGAGTAATCCGCAGCACTCACTGAACCCAGTGCATGAAAAAAAAAACATGAAGTTGAGAGGGGGTGAAAGATTAGGTCTGGAAAGAGCTCGAGAAGGCGTGTGGGATGAATGTGTAGGCGTGTATGAAATTGTCAAAGAATTAATAAAAATATGATATTTTAAAAGTATAAGAATACAGTCCAATGATCGAGTGCTTGCTTACATGTGAAAATCTCCAGTTTGCTGTGGGACAACGGCTTTAGCCTGTAAAGATTTATTTCTTGTACTTGTCTAATAAAATGCAGCAGGAATTTAGAGGCGGGGCAAGGAGAACAGGAGAATTCTGGGAGGAGGAAAGATTCAGTCTGCAATCATCACCCAGACACAGAGGAAGCAAGATGAGAAAGCGTCCCTGATGTGAGGTACCGAGCCACATGGCTAACGCAGACAAGAATTATGGGTTAATATAAGTTATAAGAGTTACAAGAAGCCTCAGCTAATAGGCCAACCAGTGTATGATTAATATTAGACCTCTGTGTGTTTCTTTGGGACTGAATGGCTGCAGATCCAATGGGGACAGAAACCCCAGTTAACACCAGTCCAAACCCCTAATACCTCAAATAAAACAAAACAAAAACAAAAAAGCAAAATAAAACAAAATTCTGTGAAGCACAATTTATGTTTGTACTTTTTGCTTTGTTGTTGCTGCTGTTATTATTTTTTCAACTTGACACAAGCTAAGGCCATCTGGGAAGAGGGAACCTCAGCTGAGAAAATGCCTCCATCCAACCGGCCTGTAGACAAGTCTGTGGGGCACGATTGATTAATGATTGACACGACAGGGCTCAGCCCACCATGGGTGGTGCCACTCCCGGGCAGGTAATCCTGAGTTTTTCACTGAGGAGCTGAAGAGGTGGCTCAGAGGTTAAGAACAGTCTTAGAAACTGTTTTTCTAGAGGACCTGGGTTCTAATCTGAGCACCCATGGGGTAGCTGATAACCATCTCTAACTCCACTTCCAGGGGATCTGATGCCCCCTTCTGGTTTCCGTAAATACTGCAAACTCATTGTGTACAGACTGCGCAGGCAAAAGACCCATACACAATAAATTTTTTAAAAAGGCTTAAGAAAAAGAAAGGAGGCTGAACGAGCCACACAAAGCAACCCATGGAAGCACTCCTTCATGGTCTCCGCTTCAGTTTCTGCCTCCAGGTCCCTACTGCGAGCTCCTGACTAGACTTCCCTTCAGGATGGACTATAAACTATAAGATGAAATAAACCTTTTCCTCCCCAAGTTACTTTGGTCTTGGTGTTTATCACAGCAGTAGAAACCTAACGAGGAAAATATTTAAAACCAGAACACAAGGCTAGAAAGAATGACAAAATGCAGGGCTTATCAAAACCCTAGAGATGTCTAATATTTTCCACACGGAGACAATGAAATCAAGACTGGGAAGCCGTCCAGGAACAGACAGCCAAGCTGGGGCAGAGCCAAGGCCAGAGAAAGGGCCTTTCTGAGCTCCGTTCCAAACTGTAGGAAAAGACAGCCCCTGAGCATGCAGCCCATCTCTCTGCCTTCCTGAGTCCTTTGTAGCAGCAGGCAAGGTCTCTTGCTTCCTCGGCTTCACAGACAATACTGTCTGGCTGAGACCAGCCTCATCTGCCTCCTCGCTCTGCTCTGCCGCAGCTTCATTTCTGTTCCTTACTCAGCCAACGACTCCCGGGGAAAATGGCTCCCTTTTGAAGTTACATCAACACCACAATACCAATAACTGATGGCCCCGTGGGAGAGACTCAGAGATGAGATGGGAGCAGCTTGTGTGGAAAAGTGGGGTCTTGCTAGTCAGTCTGAGGTACAAGCCTGTGGTCCAGAGGTGGCTCGGAGCAACTCTGCTCGGTGAGCTGGTGGGAGGTGGGCGAGCAGGGACACGCCCTTCCTCTGTAGGTCTCTCCAGCTGTTGCCGGCTGAGTTCTTTTGCTTGTCAGCCTGGAAAGGATCCTGAGAGCTCAGTTCCTCGAGGTCAAGTCATTGCCCCTCCCTCTGAGAGAAATGTGACCTGCAGCATTTCAGAACACTAAGATTCCCTTCTTTAGTAAGTGCCCCCAGAAGTCACCTGATTATTCCCTCTGGTTCCTACTGATAAGAGAGATGGGAGTGTTGCCTTCTCAGGGTTTCCACTTTGAAGTCCCTGGTAAAGATCTGACCAGAACGGCCCCCTCACCCCATACTTACCCAGCCCCAATAATTTCGGAAACACAATTTTATCCACTTGCCTGCTTGATTACATCTTTCTCCCCCACTGTTCTATAGTAGCTGCTACTTCACCACAATGCCCCTGCCTCCCTCCACGGAGCCCCTTCCCTGATTCTATTCTAGAGACCCTCTTCTTCTCTACCTAAGAAACATCTCCATCTTTTAATCCAGACATTCAATTCGCTGTGCAGGCACAAGATGTTTAATTTAGGAGCGGTGTCTGTAGGAAGGAATGCTTTGTTCGTTTCCAGAGTGATACAAAGGTGGATTTAAAAAAGCAGTACAACTTTGTTCTTCTAGACGTCAGAGAGATTATGGACTGTCCTGCAGAAGCACCCGGCTTGGTATCTGGAATTTTGCAGGATTGTTTTTTTAGCAGTTTCATTTTTTTATTCCCAGTCAGAGACACTGTGTGTGTGTGTGTGTGTGTGTGTGTGTGTGTGTGTCTTAAGCTTAGCCCCATTAACTTCTGAAACTAGGAAATGAGAGTGGCCATCAAGTGCCAAGCAAGGTAAGGTGTGTTTGTTAGACATGATCTCAGCTGCCGTTCTTGGGTCCTGAAGAAAGTTAGCATGCCTAAACCGGTGTATTGTGCCCCAGTCAATCGAATTAGCACCTTCCACTTGGACTCACACGCCTGCTATTGAAATGGGAGGCGGGAGCCATGTAAGGTAAAAATTTGGAAGCTGCATCACTCAGAACACCACAGCACCAGCCTTTGAGAAAGCATCCCCAGCACCGCCTCTCTGAGCTCCAGGCAAAGCAGCCTTCCGTCTTGGGTTGGAGGTGCCAGTTGATTGTCATACAGCTTCCTGGCATTTTGCAACCATGACTAGCCACGTTTCTCGGTTACCTAGGACCCAGAAGCCCGGGAAGAGGATGTAATTTCTCTCAAGAATGCATATGCACACACACACACACACACACACACCACACACACACACACACACACACACACACACACGCAAATGAGAGTTTGGAGAGAAAGACTGTGAAGGTTATCCTTAAGAGAAATTTTCTGTAAATAAACAAAAGTACTTGGCTTGGAGTGTGGTGCATGCCCCTAATCCTGGCTCTTAGAAGGCAGAAGAATCAGAAATGCAAGAATATCTTTGGATACATAGTGAGTTTGAGGCGGCCAACCTGGGTGACATGTGGCCTTTTCTCAAAACCAAAAAGGAAAAGTAAAACATTCTGGCAGAATGGCCTGTCCCACCGGGAGACCCAGAATCTCCCAGGTCAAGAGGTTTCAGGCAGGCAGAGGGCCAAGCTGTCTTTCCACTTCTTATCTAGACTACTGCAGTCCCTGACTAAGGATTCCATTGTGCTCTGGAAGTGTTCAGGAGACTGTTGTTCAAATGTCAGAAAACCACTAACTGTCGCTGGAGTCACCCGATGTAAGCTTCAGTGCCTTCTCTAAGACTCCGGAGACCCGGTCCTTGTAGCCTGGGAGGGAGGCAGTCTTTGGAAGTCAGTGGCAGCAGCCACGGATCAGCAGAAAGGCCGTGGGTGGTAAGGGCAGCTTACCCAAAGACAAGGAAAGATGTCCACGTGGTGGCAGACTTCGCCATCTTTGCTTTACAGCATGTTTTAGGTTTTATTCAAAGTACCAAGCCCTGGTGTATTTCAGAGCTCTGTCTTGTGGGTGGGTTCATGTCCATGCATTTTTCATAGCATTTTCTAGTGACTCGAGGATGGTGGGAAAAAAAAACAACGAAGAAACTTACAGACGGAAAAGTCAGGAAGACAAAAGCAACAGAGTCTGGGAGAGGCTAGGAAACGAGACTTAGGAGAAGTGGGGAAAGACGAAAGAAAAAGGAATTTGGTCCTACGGATTCCAAAAAGCCTATTAAGTAAGACGGCGTCCAGGGAGAAGCTAGTGGCGTCCTCCAGAGTGGGGATCAGGCCGTCCTGGAGGAAGCCTCTCGGAATTCAGAGCCGAAAAGAAACCACAAAGGCTCATTGTTTTTTGTTAGAACCCTGGCTTGGCTCCTGACCGCAGCAGCGCAGGAGTTCTGAGAAACGGCCTGAGCTCCCCCTACTGGCCGCCGTGCAGAACTTCACCGTCTGGATCCCCAGAGGAAAAGGATTACGTAACCCGGCTTAGACCACTTAAGCTTTTTTTCCTCTTTCCCAAGGTCTTGGTGTCTCCAAATTCTGCTGCTTAATGCCAGAGCTTGGATGCCCCGGCTGGCTGCCCAGGTCCTAAGGCACAGAGAAGGCAGCTATAAGGGACCTAAGCTAATGGGAGGGCATGAAGGAGGGTGACTGAACAAACGTTTATTCGAACACGTGTCACACAAATAAAAGTACTTCGAAAAGGCCTGAAAAGGGGGCTTTTTCTGGACTTTTCTCTTCTTGCCTCAAATGTGACGCTGGCATTAGACAAGACTTCTTTGCTTAAATGGTCTGTCTGCCCGGGTCTAGGTCAGAGGCCAATCAAAACAAACCATAAACTGAGCTCTGCTCCTCATGCGCTACGGTGCATCCCCCGCCCCGCTCTGCAAAAACAAGAAGAAGTGCAATGATCAGAGCCCTGTAAGAGGGAAAAAGGGACAATTCTCTTCTCTCTCACACACACACACACATACACACACACACACACACACACACACACACACACACACACACACACACATCTCCCCGTCTCTCTCTTTCTTCTTCCTTATCTCCTCTTCTTAAAGTCATTAAACAATGCAGGAACCCTGTCCTTCCCCTTCCGAAAGGAAACAAAGACTAGCAAGTTCAGAGACGCAGGGCTGGTGAGGGAGACACCAAGAGCTGGAGCATCCGAAACAGAAACGAAACGGGAGCCTGCAGCCAGACTGGGGCAGCCACACTCGCGGGGAGCGGTCCTGGGTGAGCAGGGGAGCCTGCTGGCAATAAGCAGTGGACACGCCCTCTGGCTGTACAGAGGCATCATATGGAGGACCAGCAGGGTACTTGCTCCGCATAAAGACCTTCTTACGTCTTCAGAGGCTAGAAACCCAAACCTCCTCTTCAAAAATTAGCAATTTGTCGGGAGTGGCAGAAGCCAGCCCGGTCTAGCTACACAGTGAGAACCTGTTTTAAAACACAAAATAGTCAACTTTTTTCTTTCATCAAAGAGCTGAATCTCTCTCAGAGCGGAAAGAAAATGTCCCTAAAACGTTGTTTAGGTCGGTAGCATGGGGTTATTTTCAAAGGCTCTGAGTGAACACCGGATGGTTCCCTTTCTTTTGTAGCCCGCAGCTGAACAATGGTTAGTTCACGGCAGCGCAGGCTGCAGTGCTTTCCTGGGGAAACGGCCTCTTGCTCCTCACTTCCCTCAGGGCATGGGTAGCCCCCTTCCCTTTGTCCGCCTTCCTGAGTCAGCTTCACAGTTTCGCTCAACGCCCCTTTGCTCACACTAACTCCCAGGGCTGACTCCACTCCTGCCCTGTGCTCAGGGTCTGTTTGCACAGACAGGGTGCTGATGTGCGAGAGAAAAGGGAAGGTGTTACCATGTGTTTGTGAGATTCCCAAGACATCTGATGCCCTGCAGCGATCCGGCAAAACTAGCATAATCCACAGAACTCAAGGGAATTCTTTATTCCGTCTGCAAACCACCTTTGCAAAATTCCTGGCAAGCTCTCAGCCTCTAAGTCAGACCATCTCCCGTCTTATATAGCCCTTGTCCACTGCCGCTAGAGAAGAGGATTTAGGAGTTTGTGAGTTCGTGGGACTCTGCATAATGCAAATAATAATTATTGTCAATGAAAGAGCCCCAACTGAAACCAGACCAGTTTTGCCTCAGTTGAACGCAAAAAACAAACAAGCAAACAAACAAAACCAAACCCACCGCATTTAAAAAATAAAGGCAAAAGAGAAATGCTCTGCGGAAGATGGAATTTCTGTGTTGCAATAGCTGAATGGATTGTAACTTTTTCTAAGCTGTTACTCATAAGGTAAAAATGATGCTAAGAAGAAACCCACTCAGCTGCCCCTGCTATGGGTGCCTGCTGCCCGTGGCCAGCAGGGGGCAGGCGTCAGTCAAATATGGGAAATTATGGGCAGCTAGCCCTGCGCTAAATAATAAAAAACTGTTTATTTGTCGCTATAAATATCCACTCAGCCTTTGCCCACCCCCCTCATAGTCCAAGGTTCTTCATAGGTTTTGAGAGACTATAGAGTTCAAGAAACCAGGTCCTTGACATCAAATTTTCTCTGTATAGATTAAAAGCTTGGTAGCAAAGGTTGGTTCGGCACACCCCCACTGGGTGCCGTAGGCTGAGGTTGCCTGCGCTGTCACTGCAGTGGCTTGCCTCTCTGCCTAGGGCCTGACAAAGTCACCCAAAACCGCAAATTGTTTGCGGGGTGGGTGGGGGTGTTTGGGCTTATATTTGACTCGGAAAAGCAAGCGCCAGTGTCACAGACTCTGTAGAGTCCTCTACGCTGGTTATTCCCTTTGGTTAGTGAATGTGGGAAAATTCCTGGGAATGGAGAGAAGGGAAATATTTCCTTAAGCTCTGGACCAGTCTCATGCTTCAGTTCTAGGCATACACACTGGAGAGTTGAAAAAAAAATGTGTATATGTCCACCCCAAAATCTGTACACAGTTGCTCACTGCACTCTTGTCCACCATGGCCCCAAAGTGGGGGAAATGCCCCGCACCCCTGTCCCTTGACTGACGGTTTATCTAGTGAACGCCTCAGTTCCAGAAATGGAGTACAAAGCTGTTAACAAGGATGCATCTTTAAATCTTTAAGCTAACTGAAGGAGGTTAGCTACAGGAGAGTGAATTGTGTGCTTCCGTTTAGTCCATAGAAACAGAAAATGAGTGAGGGTTGCTGGGCTGGAGGGAGAGATGGAGGAGGAGGGATTCCTAATGAGAATGAGATTTTCGGCTGGGGCTGGAGGGGTGATGAAAATGCTATGATATTACAAAGTGATAATGGTTGGACAATCTTGTGGATGTATTTTTAAAAACTGCTGAATTAGGTTGTTTAAGAGAAAGAATTCTACATATGGGAACTGTAATTTAAAACAAATATTTGGACCATAACAGACATTACAGAGGGGAACTCACAGCATTGGGACTGAAAGACCCTTGATATGGGGAGACTCTCACTCAAGCCTCGGGATGACGTGACCCCCCCCCAAGTAATTCATGAGAGACCGTCCTTGCTGCAATCACACGAGGTTTAATGACAAGACGACAAGACGGGAACCAGTGCACTGGGGCCGAGACTCATAACCCACGCAGGAGAAGAGTTCGACCCTGAGTGACTGGGAGAAGTAATTTTTATAGGAAGAAACCACACAGCCCAGTAATCCAAAAGGAGGGCAGGGAGGGTGTCATAGAAAATTCCAAAAATTCCAGTGATGATTACAAGGGGGCAACTCCCTGCCTCTCAAGATCATTCTCAAGGTCATAATCAGCAAGTTCCTATTCCAAAAATACCAATGATAATTACTCGGGGGGGGGGGGGGGACTCCATGTTTCTCAAGATTACTCTCAAGATTACAATCTACCTTTATCTTCAGCTAGTTCCTGAAACCCTGAAACTGGCTAATCCTAGATTTCTGATTCTTCTCTTTCTGCTAGATTTTTGGCTCTATTTTTTTCCTGCTAGGGGGATCTGGATTTATCCAGGTCTTTCAGTACTACAAAGAGAATATTTGGTGTGGCAGTGTGAATAAGAATGCCACCCCCATAGTCTCATAAGTTTGCACACTTGGTCTCCAGTTGGTGAATGGTTCGAGAAAGGTTGGAAACTGTGACCTTTTTGGAGGAGGTGTGTCACTTAGGGTGGGCTTTGAGCTTTCAAAAGCCTATACCAGGTCCAGTCTCTCTCTCTCTCTCTCTCTCTCTCTCTCTCTCTCTCTCTCTCTCTCCCTGCCTGCTGCCTGCAGGTCAGGATGTATAGCTCTCAGCTTCTTCTCCAGCATCATGTCTGCCTTCCTCTCAACACATTTTCTGCCGTGATGGTAACGGACTAACCCTCTAAAGCTGTAAGCAAGCCCCCAATTAAATGCTTTCCTTTATAGGTTTGCCTTGGTCATGGTGTCTCTTTATAGAAGTAGAACAGCAACTAAGACCTTTGGCTTCTGGAAGAGCCAAGACCCATTTTCAATTGAATACAGAGTTTGGCTGAGAACAGGGTAGGTATTAAACCAGGCTGAAGACAGAGGTAGCTAAACACAGAAAAGGAGACAAGCAAGTTGGCCATGATGCTGACTTTCCCGGTTTCTTCTTTAGCTGACTCAAATGCTAAGAATTTGTCCCTCCTGTCATGATGGCTGCAGTAAAGGGGTGCTGTTCCACTCACGACAGCAGGGCTGTGAACAGGTGATGCCACGGTGATACCCCGTGCAGAAGGAAATAGGGGAGAGCCACAGTCTTCAGGCTCCAGAGACAAGAAAAACTTCACAGCTCTCAGAAAGTGACAAGGAAGGGAGAAAGGTGATAATAGTTACGTCACCAACTCCGCTGCCAGGGCCCTTAGTGCCACACAGTTCCAGCTGTATCATAGCAACTGGGGAGGCTGGGGAAGTCGTCCTGGGCTGCGTAGTGAGACCTTATCTCAAAAACAGATAGTAATGGGGGCTGGGCCAGATAGGTTAGTGGGTAATGGAGCTCCGGGACTCACGGTAGTGGAAGGAGAGAACAAACTCCCAGACGCTATTCCCTGACCTCCACCTGTGTTTTGTGGTATGTGCTTGCCTCCTCCAGTCATGCCCCAATAAATAAATAAACAAATGAAAAAATTAATAGTGATGTTCACAGGAGTCCCCGTAACCCCTCATAGAGGCTTAACCCATGAGAATCTTTGGGGGAGTCACGGAAACTGGAACATCAGAGAAGTAGGCAAGGCCTAGGAAGAACCCCAGGAGGGCAGGAGTCCTAGGCAGGAACACAGTAGAGAGGAAGGACGTGGAAGCAGCTGGAAAAGGGAAATTCCTTATTTGAGGGCTCTTTGTAAGAGTCACCCACGAAACCTGTCTTCTAGTGCCCAGACATAAACAGGGCTGTGTCTCAGGAACACGAGAAAAGTCCTTCCCCTGGGGAATCCCTGTCTTTCTTATATTTATTTTAGTGCCTGATAGAAACAGCAATACGCTGATATCATCGTGTGCCATCAAACCAAAAAAAAAAAAAATGCTTTTGTTTCTAAAACACATTGTGAAGAAACTGTATAAGATTAAACCTCTGAAATCTTGTGCTTATTGATTAAAATGAAAAAAAAAATCTTGTTCTGTAATTGTTTACGTTGGCTAGGGAGGAAAATACTTCTAGAGCATGGTAAAATATTTTCCAGGCCTGTGTTTTTCTCCAAGCCTAGCCCTCTGGGTAAACGTTACGCATTCTAGGGACCAAGGGACTATGCCTAACTGTGTCTTACAAACTTGCTTAATTATAGATTCATCCAGGAGACAGGAACTCGGTAGCTAATTATGTAGCCAGATGCTCAAGTGGCCGTTAGCCCTGAAATTCCCCACACTCCCAGTCCTATATGGAGCTGCAAGCACCTGTCCAAACGCCAACTGTTTTGAAGAAATTATATGAATTTAGCAGTGGCCAGACTGACCTGGGAGCTGGACAGATCTGGGTTGAAAGCTATGCTATCTTAAGCCATTGTCTTCAGGGACTCTGAGTAGGTGTGTACTGACCATTCATGTGGACCAGAGACGATGCTGACCACGACCCTTGTACCTGTTGCTTTAAAAAGTTGCTAAAACTCTCTACTTCTAGGTCGATAAGAAAAGATACGGAAGAAAAAAATAACTTTCAAGGTCATTATAAGGAGTAACTTGAGTCCCTTAAATTGCCTGGGATGTACATTCTAAACTGTTCCTCCCTCCTACATGGAAGACCCCGGCTTGGTGTCTGGTGCCTATGAGGGGCTTGGTGAAGGCCGCTGTGTTTGTCTTACTCATAGAAGATCAGTTTTCAGTGCTAATGCTGGCCTTGATTAGTATCATGGTCAACACTCCGTTTTGTAAATGAGTTCACTGAGCTTCCAAGTGTTTGGTCACACTGTAGTCAGTGTGGAAAGAGGAATCTTGAATTGTTGTCCCTGCATCCTCTGTTTCTCTATCACACCCCCAAGTGTTTGATTAGAACGTTGCTCAAGGCGTGTTAGACAAGTAGGTACTAGAGGAGGGCGCCTTGTGAGCTTCCGCACAGGAGCAAAGATGCCCTACAGAGAGATGCTTACATCCTCCCCTTTAGAGGTATATCATTTGTGTTTTAATAAATAAAACTTGCCTGAAGAACAGTGCAAAGCAGCCATACAGTTCAGGGAGTGGTGGCACACACTTTTAATCCCAACAGCCACACTAGTCAGTCATAGAGGTCAGGCAGTGGTGGTGCACACTTTTAATCCCAGCACTAGAGAGGAATATAAAACAGGAGGAGACGGGTTTCAGTTCAGTCTCAACCTGAGGATTCATGGAAGCAGAATCGTCTATTTTTAGTTTGAGGTAGAGGTAAGAGCCAATGTCGGGCTACTTAGCTTTTCTGATCTTCAGGTTGAACCCCAATATCTGTCTCTGGATTTTTATTATTCATACTACACTCCCCTTAAGCCGTAGACTGTTGAGACTATTGACCCTGAAGGAACTGGAATTTCTCCAGAAATTCTGCCCTGGGGAAAGAGAAGGCTGGGGTCCTGGAGGCAGTGAAAGGATGAGAGTCTGAGATGTCAGCCAGTGCTGACTTGCAGTATGCATATATGTACACACGTACACAACTATATATAACTATATACATAACTGTATCTATCTATAGTTATATGTATATCTAAATGTTTCTCTGTATTTAAACCAAAACTTCATGTTAGGACACAAAAATGGACTCAGGGAAGCATCACTGGACCCCTTGATTTGTTTCTCTTCCAGTGTGTGCACATCAAATAGCAGTGCCGAGTGTGTGTTTCCATCTAGTTCAAGACTAGGTACAAACAGACGCAGGACCCGCTCCCATGCCTTTTATTACAGGACAACTGTGTCTAAATTTACAGTTTGCTGCTCTTTCAGGCTGCATATTGGATCCCAATAGTCTTGAAACAATTTTAGTGGGTCAACAAATGAAATAAAAGCAAATTTAAAATATCAAAGTGCATCACAAGTAGTAATAAATATTATTTTGTGACCTTGTTGCTATATATATATCATATATGTGTCAGTTGACTTATGTACTGTGATAACATCATTTTTTAATGCTTTTCAGTGTGCATTGTGGAGACAAAAAAAAACCAACAGTTTCTGCTTTGAGACAACATCTCTGTTGCTTGTATCTTAATTTTTTTTCTTACTTTTAAGCTACCCATTCATTTATTTGACAAGCATGTATGAAGCACCTACCTGCTGAATGCCAGACACCGTTCTAGGCAGTTGAAATGAAGCCATAGACAAGACAAACCCCTCCGCTATGGGGCTTGCCTTTTAGTGAGGGCAACATAAATAAGAGCAGGGTATGCTCCAGTGTTCAGGAAATGGGGAAGGGGAAAGAAAAGGCAGTGGGGCCTTTCACAATCAACAGCGCAGGACAAGCACTGTGAGTATTGAGGTTTACACCCTTACAGATGTCTCACACCTATGCTGTTTGTCTTGCAGTTTCAGGACCTCCGGGGACCGAGTGTCACATAAACAAATGCACAGGGTCAATGCTAACCAACATCCAGCCTTCAGACTCTTGTTTCTCTCTGACTCTGCTTCCTTCTTCCTTCTTTAAATTACCCCATGTCCCTGTCCACACAGCCTCTTCTCTCCGACAGTAACTATGGAGATGATACGGGATGTCCTTCTGTATATGTGTTACTTTTATTGGTTGATGAATAGCGCTGTTTCAGTCAATGACTTAGCAAAGTCAAGTGGGAAATCTCAACACAGAGAGAGAGAATAGGCAGTCAAAGAGACGCCATGCAGCCGAGGAAGGAGAAAGATGCCAGATCATTACCGGAAAGCCATAGCCTCGTGGCAATACATAGATTAATAGAAATGTGTTAGTTTGGCATATAAGAGCTAGCTAGGAATACGCCTGAGCCATTGGCCAAACAGCGTGATGAATAATATAATTTCTGTGTGATTATTTGGGTCTGGGCATCGGGGAAACAGAAGCACA
The DNA here is from genome assembly GCF_982192425.1 of Myodes glareolus. Lineage (NCBI taxonomy): Eukaryota > Metazoa > Chordata > Mammalia > Rodentia > Cricetidae > Myodes > Myodes glareolus. Next base: position 44,826,755 of record NC_142027.1, on the reverse strand, counting down.
GTCTCCCAGTCTCGGTCTACAGGAACCAATTCCCCAGCCTTAGGAACCGAGTCCCCTGCTGTGCATTGAATTGGCACAGTAGCAGTTTGGCCTTGCTTACTAGGAAGGTTGGTGTTAGGATTCTATTGAGTACTGACTGTCAGTGCCTCTAGTTTTTAGTTGCTGTTTTATGGAGTTGTACAGTACAGGCTGGCCTGCAACTCCTGATCCTCCAGCCTTGGAGAGCTGAGATTACAGGGTTCTTGACTTGTGACTTTATCATCTTATAGATCAACACACACACACACACACACACACACACACACACACCAAAACATTGGCGTACAGAGAGGTTGTGACTTGTCCGAAGTCTCAGGATGAGAAGCGGCAACAAAAGTCTGAAATTCTTGTGCCACAGTTTGAGGACTTTGGATTGGCTTCCTTATATGCCACTCACTTTACAGCTCTTCCTTATTTCCCTTATAGTTTTTAAGTCCTGCAGCATTGTGGCGACGTGAAGCTGCTGCAGTGTTCTCTACACCCCGTCAAGTTTCTCTGAGAGGCAAACTGACTAGACTCCTCCTGACTTAAGAGACCACTAATCGCACAAGTGCCTTTGGATTCTGTGCTTGCCACACTAAAAGCCTTAAACACAGTTTAATGAAGCCACACTGAGTCTTGCAGACAAGATAAAACTGGGTCCCATCCAGAGCCAGCGTTTACATTTGGGTGTCTCCGGCTTTCTTGTTTCCTTTAGCGAACTATTTAATGAAGTAACTTTAGCTTTGAAAATGGGAGTGGGGGTGAATCCCAGTTTTGAGGTGAAAGTGAGGAACTCGACATCAAGAGGTTTGGACTCTAGAAGTGGTTGTGGTGGCACATATATGTATGTACGCGGCACTCGGGAAACTAAGCCTGGAAGATCCTAAGCTCAGAACCTGCTGGGCTACATAGAACACAGTGTGTGCCTGCGTAAGAGAGAGGGAGATTTAGACTCTGGTCCCAGTTTTGACAGGTGACTATGGATTAGCCACTTCCTCTGTCTGAGCCTGGGCCACTTCACTTGTACAGGAGTAGTGCACAGTGCTCACCCCTAGCCAGGGTATGCTGTTTTGGTTTCAGTAGCAGTTAAAATCGCCTTACAATGAAGAGATGGTCTGAAAGACCCTTGCCGTTGTAGTTTCTGCTGATTGATTTTTTTTCTTTAATAGGTCTCTCTGCATGCTCATCGGCCACTCCTACGCTACGCAGTTTTGTTCCCTACTGACCCGTACTGCTTAACATGTATTGTTCCGTTTATAAAGCTTCTGGAAATGGCTCTCTCTGCTAATCCTATTCTAATACTGTGGCAGCCGGCAGGGGCCATTTGCATCAGGGCCTTTTGCTGACCGGGATTGGATTTTTTTTTTTAACTTGTGGATGTTTTGGGGGAAAAGCAATTCCAGAATCGTTGCCAGCTCAGGCCAGCAGGGCAGCATCCTCGGCTTCAAGCTTCATCTTAGCGTAGGGAGAGACACCATACACTGCCATTCTTAACTGCTCAGGCATCCCGCACCCTTTCCTGAACATTTTGTGTGTGTGTGTGTGTGTGTGTGTGTGTGTGTGTGTGTGTGTGTGTGTGTGAAAAACCATTGATATTGAACTGCCACTGCAATCCAGGCTGAGCCAGCCTGTGCCATCACAAACCCCTCCGGGAGCCTGGCCCCGCTGGCACCGATAAATTTCACATGCAAAGTGCCGCTTTGCCCGGAGGGGAATGGGCAGGAGCACTTTTCCCTGATAAAGAGCTCATTCGGACGGCACTCTAAAATTCACAGATGCTGGAAACAGAAATAAATCAGAGTTCTCCACTTACTGGAGGTCAGCGAGTCTAAGAATGCGCTGTTGGAGGTCACGAGGATGCCTGCCTGCCGAATGGAAAGGGAACTGTGTGTCTCGTAGAGTCTCATTGTATCTTCACACAAACCGCAGTGTGGCGGAGGAAGACACAGGCTGGGAGAGGCGGAACTGTTCGGCCAGACTCAGGAAGCAGCAGACATAGGAATTGAACCTGTGTTCTCTGCACCAAACACCCCATTCTTTCCACTCCCTTCTGATGAGTGGGCTTGACTCACTGGGACGTTACATAAGCCTGTAAATCGCTCTGAGATTCCTAAATAACATGCCTGCCTGTGTTGAGAACAAGGTGCGACCACCAAGAGCTCCGGAGCGCTGGCCAAAGGTTCCAAAGGCAGCACTCTGTGTAGGCAGAGGGACCCCACAGAACTTTTGAGGGGACAGGGCTGCACCTGCAGGGCTCGGTCTAAGCCACACCCCATTTTCTGTTTGTCCCTTCCCTTCCCAGCCGGTTCTGTCAATAGCCAGAATTTTAATTAAAAACTCAGGAGTCATTCACAAGTAGTTGCTTCCAGTCTCATCTAAACGTGGGCCACTTGCAGAAGGTGTATCAAGGTGTGTAGGGTCAGGCAAATCATGTGACAGTCACCTAATCAAGTAATTAAGCAAGGCTGGCCTTAGCCTCATCCACTGACCTTTTTCGGCCGACTCGGAGAATGTCATAGTCTGGTTTGCATTAGGAAGGTTATTTCTCAGCTTCACGTTGGGAGAGAGGCAACATGGTAGGTGTGATCAGAGCCGACCTATGTTCCCTTGGAATTTACACCAGAGGCTTATGTGCCCCTGGGCCCTGGATTGGCAGCATGCCCAGCCAGTACTCCTCACAGGCAGGATTGCTGGAGAGAACCTGCCAGCTCTGAAGGACTCTTTCTTGGGTTGACGAGCCAATCCTCAGCTTCCTGGCATGTTGCCTGGGAGGTGCTGAGCTGTGTTTTAGGGTGACTTTAGAGACGCAGTGGTGCTCAGGGTACCATGCCCTACATAGGTTCATCCTTGTTCCACCCTCCCAGGGTTTCCAGCACAAAAAGACCATTTAATTTCACAGCGCAGAGAAGTGGGAATGGGTGGGAAGGGGTGAAAAAGAGGATTACTTACCTTGAAATTTAGGACTTCAAAATGAGGAACTACAGTTGGGTGGAATGGCCTATGTCTCTAATTTTAGCACATTGGGAGGTTGAGGCAGAAGGATTTCCATAGCCTTGGCTACATTGTGAGTAAGTCGTCCTGGGCTTAGGAGAGAGACAGGATGTCAAACACACACACACATACACACACACACACACACACACACACACACACACACACAACTTCCCACAACTCAGTAGCAAAAAGAACAACTCAACTAAAAAACGGACCAAATACTTGAACAGATAGTTCTCCTAAAAAACTGGCCAATAGGAGTGTTAAAAAAATGTTCAATGTAGCTGGAAATAGTGCCCTTTAATCCCAGCACTTAGGAGGCAGAGACAGGTGGATCTCTGAGTTTGAAGCCAGCCTGGTCTACATAGTGAGTTCCACGACAGCCAGAGCTACATAGTAAGACACTGTCTCAAATAAACAAACAAACAAACAAACTGGTTCAGTTTTATCACTAATTACCAGAGAAATACAAATTGAAACTGCAGTGACATATCATGTCCCTTCTTTCATGATGACTATTATTAAAAACAGCAATCACAAAAACAGTCACTACAACAAGAATCCAACCAAACAAGCATTTCCTCCAAAGACTGGAGAGGGCGCTGTGGAAGCTGGAATCTCCGCATACTGTCGGTGGGAAGTCAAAAATGGTACGGCTGCCATGGAAAGTTCCTCCAAAAACATTACAAGACAGGACTGCCATATGACCTAGGAATGTCACTTCTGTGTACTTCTCCCAAAGCACTTTGTAGGCTAGAGCTGATGCTCCCCAGATATGAAAACAAGTGAATGTCTGTCTTCAGGTGACGGGACACCATGCACACTCTAACAAGCTGGAATAGTATCTACTTAAAAGAGAAAGGGGATGGTGTAGCATGTAGCAACGCGGACAGTTTTTGAAGATGTTCTGCTAAGTGAAATAAGCCAACCATAGAAAGACATACTGTATGACCCCATTTACGTGACTGTCTAAATAGCTGAGAGTGAAGGCTCTCAGAGCTCCGGTTGCCAGGGCCGGAGGGAAGGGATTTATGGGGAGTTTCTGACAAGGAGCCCTCAGGGAAGTGAGTAAGTTCTGGATGTCTGCTGTACCCACACCGTAGCTGTCTGAGGCAGTTAGAGGTCGTGTTTTGTACACCTGGAACTGTGTTCACGGTGTAGCTTTCATGTTCAATGTGCTTACCGCGGCAAAGACAAAGAAAATAAAACAGACTACGCGGAACGGTGAGGGACAAGACGATAGGACCAAGACTCTGAGGACTCTGGGTTCCTTTAATCTGGGGGGAGGAGGATGCCTTAAACTGACCTCGGGGACTCATCTGGAGGTTAAGAATGTAATTCTGGCTTCAGATGTGTGGGAGAAAGCGCCACCAGGCTATGATGTCATCTGTAGCGCCCCACTTGCCAAAAGCATCTTCCTGGCGCCCTCACCACAGCGCGGAGCTCTGTATTACTCATTCCTTTGGCTTGCTCTTTCCAGAATCCTATTTTTAAAATGCTCCCCAGCTCATTGGTACTTTTGTTATATGTGATAATAGCATGCGGTTATGCACGAAAGGAACCCTCTTAACTGTTAGAAATACATGCCAAGGTAGTTAATGGATAAGATGAAATGTTGGAAGACTTGATTTCAGATAAGATATGTCAGATAAGAAATATAGATGTATATATAGTTCATATTGTGTATATGGAGACAGTTTTTTGTTGTTTTTGCTTGTTTGTTTGTTTTCTGAGACAGGGTTTCTCTATAGCTTTGGGTTTCTCCTGGGACTCACTCTTGTAGACCGGGTTGGCCTCAAACTCACAGACATTCACCTGCCTCTGTCTCGCTGGTATTAAAGGCATGCACAACCACTGCCTAGCTAGGAGACAAATTTTTAAAAGAGAGAAACAAAATATTTAAAACTGTAAAAGTTAAGGAATAAATGCATGAGTTTCTTTTTTTTTTAATACTTATTTATTATGTATACAGTCTTTTGTCTGCATGTATGTCTGCAGGCCAGAAGAGGGTGCCAGATCTCATTACAGGTGGTGGTAAGTAACCATGTGGTTGCTGGGAATTGAACTCGGGACCCCTGGAAGAGCAGTCAGTGCTCTTAACCATTGAGCCATCTCTCCAGCCCCAATGCATGTTTCTTATACCATTTCCTTTTTTTTTTTTTTGTTACGTTTGAAAATTTTCACAATTAAAAATTAATAGAAGTTACCCGAATATTTTCACAATGCTCTCAGGAAGATATACTAGCTAATTGTCTTCAATATCTGTGGGAGAAAAAGTACTGAAAGTGTGTTTTCCTGCTTGGTTGGGGAGCCCAGGGAAGAGACAAAGGAACTGTGGGTTGCCAGGCTTGCCTTGATGTTCATAAAAGGCTGGTGTTAACCTAGATGGTCACTTGACAGTCCAAAGGGCTGAACACCTTCCTCTACAAGGGTCCTCGGTGCTACGCTTTTGAGAAAGTAATGGATGGAACATGCGCATGGAATCGGGGGCTATCTGGGCTCCAAGAGAGTACAGGATAGCGTATGAAGATTGCTGCAGAGCTTTCTTCAGCACAGAAACTACAAAGCTCGTGGGTGACATCAGAGGCAGCGGGATGAGCTAATCAAGGAGGGAGGGCTCCTCTCCCTCACCTTCTGGGCAAGGGGGAGCAGAGCAGCAGCTGACTGCTGGCGGGAGCTCTTCCTGCTCTTCTCCACTAGAAAGAATGTTTACTGAAAACTCCTTTGTGTAGGTGCGTAGAAACAAAGACTTACTTAAGTCTTAAAAAAACAAAACAAAACAGTGGAACTATGGTTGGAATGCATATATGCAACAGAATTGTTTTTGGCTGTAATGAAAAATAAAATCGTGACATTTGCAGGAACTGGAAATCATTATGGCAAGAAAAAACATAGACTTAGAAACACAAATGCCACATGTTCTTAATTATATGTAAACCTAGATTTGAATTTGTGAGCGAGTGTGTACAGGTCATGAAAATAGAAAGAGGGGGCCGAGGGAGGAGGAAGAGTTCTTTATGGAGGGTGGAGGGGGGCTATGGGAATCATGTGACATGAAAGCAGAGAGGGGGAGATGGTGGGGAGGTGGATGAGTAAGAATAAGGTAGGATGGCACGTTCTTATAAGAATGCTATAACGAAACCTATCGCTTTATGTAAGTGCTAAGTTTTAAAATCAATCTTTAAAAACCCTCCATTTAGACCAAAAGAGTTTGTGCCTGGGTTTTAGGTATTTAAAGGGAAGCTTGTTGGGAGTAGAGTTTTGAAACATCAGAAATACGCATCATTTTGTTATCGCTCTGTTCTATGAGAAAGCATAGATGTCCTCCCATGTCCTCCTACATGGCTCCCCATTAGGGACCTTGCAAACATGATCTCATTTTCGTCTTCAGAGCTCTGTCTGTGGGAAAGGAGTCTGAAGCTACCGGTCTGGTCTTTTTTGGTTGTCAATGACTTTAAACTGCAAGGGTACTGAAAAAAATGACAATGATTCAAGTGTCACATGTCTGCTCCACAGTCTGGTACATTCTGCAGCCTTCATCCAGGTCATAGGGTTGCCCATGGCAACCTGTCAATTCAAAAGAAGTCCTTCATTGACTGCCTCCCACTGAATGGGGTGTCTGAAAATGAGCCTGGCTTAAGTCAGTCCTAAACCAAGAGAAATTAAGAGCATTGTAGGATGGCAAGATAGCAAGGGCTCACGCACCAAGTGAGGGCTCCAGGGAAGTATGGCGTCTGTTCAGCCACGGCCTAGCGGTGGACAGCCCTGAAGGCTGAGGCAGGTGAAGATGGCTGAGAAGCCTGTGAGAAGTGTTTAGAAGAGTAGTGCTTTCAGAAATGTATGAGTATTTTTCTGTTTTTGAAAAAATAAACTTTAAGGACAAGTAGTAGAGTTGGTTAAATAAAATATAACTCTCTGTGTATGTGTGTGTGTATACCGAACATTTAAAACACAATAGTACATTTTGTTCGTTTATTTATTTAAAATAAATGAATGTTTCATCTCTGCTGTGCTGAGGGTGGGACTGGGGCGTGTGAGACAGCCTTCTACCATGGAGCAATAATGCCTCAACCATGTGTGATTTTTCTAAAACACCTTTTATATGCAAAAAGGTTGGAAAAGATAAATGCCATGTGACTGTGCATAAGTCATAGAAATAAAATATTTTAAAAATACTTTGATTATTCATTCTGTCTGAAATATTTCCTATAATGAAATGCATCACTTTAGAAATAGAAAGAAAATATTAACAATATCTTCAAAATAAGCTGTTTAACCCTTGTTTGATCTGGATAATCAAGAGGCATACAGGAATAAGAGAAATTACAGGTATTTACAACTCATGCTGGGAACTTAAGCATTTCTGGTCGGAAACCTGAGTGAGTCAAGGTAAGATGTACAGGCGATGCTCTCTGCCACGGACACACAGACAAACGTCTCACTGACTTGCCGTCCCTCTGTGCAATCAGAAGAAATGAAACTCTGAGTTCTGTTCACCTGAGGCCCAGTCACACCCATGAGGATAAACAAAGGCTCTCTAGCAATAGTCTTGTATCTAGACCTTGGGAGCTTAAATTCATACACTGTCTTAGTAAGGGTTGTAATGCTACAAAGAGACCCTGATCACAGCAACTCTTATAAAGGAAAGCATTGAACTGGGACTGACTTACAGTTCAGAGGTTTAGTCCACCATCATCATGGCAAGAAGCATGACAGCGGGCAGGCAGACATGGTGCTGGAGAGGAGCTGAGCGTTCTACATCTGGATCAGCAGACAGGCAGCAGGAAGAGAGAGAGAGAGAGAGAGAGAGAGAGAGAGAGAGAGAGAGCGAGCGAGCTGCTAGGCCTGACTTGGACATTTGAAACCCCGAAGCCCACCCCCAGTGACACGCTTCTTCCAACAAGGTCACACGTCCTAATGCCACCCCCTAAGCATTCACATATGAGTCTTATGGGGGTCACTCTTATTCAAACTACCACACTTACCAATATTTTTAGTTAACTTTTCCTTAGTCATTTATAATAAAAATATGCAATGTAATAATGAACTAATTTGGGGAGGTTGCATCGATTTCTTTATTCATTATATGTGTGCACGTGAGTGTGTACATGGCATAGTACGCATCTGGAGGTCAGGGAACAATCTTAAAGAATTGATTTGTTCCTTATACCATGTGGTCTACTGGAGCCAAACTCAGGTCATCGGACTTGGTGGCAAGTACCTTTACCCATCGAGAAATCTCTCTGACCTGGTTTATGGTTTCTGAGAAAGGATCTCATTTAGCCCAGGCTGGCCTTGTACTTACTATGTAGCCAAGGATGACCATGAACTCTTGATCCTCTGGCCTCTATTTACTGTATGCTGGGTTTACAGTCAATCGCCACTACATCCAGCCCTCCTTCATTCTAGTTAACCAGGCTGAAGAGTCTATAAATCCTAGTCCTTCAGGTGTGACACATTTAAAAAGGCCGGGGCTACCCTAGGAGAAACCTTCAGCTTCTTAGCTGGAGAACGGCTTCCCACAACTATAAAGCAAGACCTACACCACACTCAAGCACAGAACTACAACACACTCAACCATGGTATCCATCCGCTCTAACAGGGGCAGTGGCTTCTTCTAGGTGATACTGAAATGGAAATGCTGGTCTTTAGAATCTGAAATCCAGAAGTGTGTGTGTGCATGCACACCTGTGTGTGTGTTGCAGCATGTGATATACATGAATGCGTATGACCGAGTACTTGTATGAGCATGCTTGCCTGTGTGTACATGTGTGTGTGTGTTGCAGCATGTGATGTACATGAATGCATATGACCAAGTGCCTGCACCCTTGTATGTGCATGTATGCCTGTGTGTGCATATGTGTGTGTGTGTGTGTGTGTGTGCGTGTGTGTGTTGCAGCATGTGATATACATGAATGCGTATGACCAAGTGTCTGCACCCCTGTTTGTGCATGCATGCTGCATCTCCTGTTCTTTCACTCTCCACCTTATTCATTTGGGACAGCGCCCCTCATTGAACCTGGAACTAGGCTGGCAGCAGGGAAATTCCAGCAATCCTTCTGTCTCTGCCCACAGAGAGCTGGGCTTACAGGTGAAGTAAAAGCCAAGCAACATCCCTTAGGGCCTTTAGCTCACAGGGCCACTTGATTTTTTTTTAAATTAGAAGTATAAGTGTTATGTTTTATTTATCTTTTCTTTTGCGTGGTATAATCTCCCCTCTGTCAATGACATTCTATGCCCTCCTTACTGTTTGTGACTAAAATATTATGGCTGTCAAGGTGCACCTGAGTGGTTAGATACCCTGGAAACTTCTTCATAAAACCCCCAAATGGAGATAATTGCTTTTTTCCAACTATGCATCCTATTTCTCTTGCCTTACTTGGCGTTAAAGATGATTTATTGTTGCCCCCCACCACACCCTTTGTTTTCCAAGACAGGGCTTCTCTGTGTAACAGCCCTGGTTGTCCTGGAACTCTCTTTGTAGACCAGGCTGTCCTTGAACTCACAGAGATCCACCTGCCTCTGCCTCCCAAGTGCTGGGATTAAAGGTGTGCACTACCACACCTGATCTGAGTTTTGTTTTTTGCTGGGCATAGTCCCTGGAATGTGGCCCGGGGTTTCAGAGCACATGACAGGCCTTAGTGCAAGTTACACTAAAGAGACTTTAGTGTGGAGCTGGCAGAGGAGGCAGCTGGACTGCAGGACCTCCCAGAGCAGACTGTGGAAGCAGGGATGCTGCTGCTGCTAGTGCGGTCAGGTGAGATAGTTCCGAGTGTTGTAGAAATAAGAACTGAGGGGCAGGAACTGGAGAGAGGGCTCAGTGGTTAAGGACACTAGTTGTTCTTCCACAGATCACAGGCTCAAGTCCCTGTACCCATATAACTCACTATCAACTGTATTCTCATTCCAGAGAATCTAATGGTCTCTTCTGGCCTCTCTAAGCATCAGGCAGGCACAAGGTGCACAAACATATGTGCAGGCAAAACACCCATAGACATAAAATAATAATTAAAAAGAATCTTTTTTAAAAAAAGAACTGAGCACCAGGCGGCAGTGGTGCACACCTTTAATCCCAACGCTCAGGGGGCAGAGGCAGACGGATCTCTATGATTTCGAGGCCAGACTGGTCTACAAGAGCTAGTTCCAGGACAGGCTCCAAAGCAACACAGAGAAACCTTGTCTTGAAAAACCAAAAGAAAAAAAAAGAAAAGAAAAAAAAAGAAAAAGAAAAAGAAAAGAGACATTGCCTCTGAAATTTTGAAACATTTTGCTCTGTGATTCTCCTCTTCTGTGTTCATATAAAAGTCTACATTGTTAGATTCTGCTCTGGACTTAGCTTCTGAATTCATGCTGAGAAGTGTGGAGTATTGCTGGAGAGTACACGGGAGATGGATGGAGGTGGGGGCAGAAATGGAAGACAGGTGTGGAAGTGTTAGGTTCATACACACGTATCCACTTGCCACTGCCGAGACGCACCACGCACTTGCCACTGCCGAGACGCACCACGCACTTGCTGGTGCTGGGATGCCAGACGAACCACACCTGATGTATTCCCAGTCTCCAAAAAGCCTACATTACGACGGAGGTGAGGGGGGGACGTAGATTAACTAAATAATCGAATATGTAAAGGTTGGGGTTATAATCAGTGTTATGAAAGATTGGTTTATATACTGCTATGAAAGGTCAGAGAGGGCTAGAACCTAGTCAAGGGGCTGCAGAGCGGAGTTCTGAAGGATGAGTAAGTGTACGCTATAGAATGCAATGTTTAGGGTAGAGTGAAGAATCAGGGCAAACTGTTAAAGGAAAAAGAAGCCAAGGGCCTGTGGAGTAAAAGAGCTGAAGAGTGGCTGGGGAGGGTGGAGCAGACAGTGCCGAGGAGCCTAGAGCTAAGTGCACTGAAGAGATAGGAAGCCGGCTGCATTGAGGGCCATAAATCACATGAGGGTTTAATTAGAGGTGACAGGATCATGTATATTTAAAAAGGTCACCCTGGCTGAAGCATGGAAAAGAATTGGGAGGTGTGGCCGGGGTAGATGTAGGTGAGAAAATCAGCTAGGACACTGTCCCCAAGCAAAAGTCGACAATAGGCATTACTCCATCTCAAAGAAGAAAGTGGGATCCAGTCTGAACTAAGAGGATTAACCTTACTCTATGTTAAATCGACGACTTGCAAGAAAATGCCATCTTCAATTTTGTGGGAAAGGCAGGTTCCTTTCGAGCACAAATACATGCTTATGTAAGTGACTTTAGTAATGGGAACAGATACATGCTAACACCGGGAGGAGAGACTGTCTGCAAAAAGGAGGAATGCAAAATGCAATATTCATAAGCTTTGGGATGTGTCTACGTGACAGATGCGCTTCTAAGTGCACTGTGTATTTTAGGCAGAGATCTCCTCCCGCTCCTCTGTTGGTTTGTACACCATTCACTAAATGGATAGAGCGAGCAAGCCGTTGGGCACAGCTACTTTGTCTTCTGACAAAAACAATCTACAGAAACACGCACATTAAAATGTTCTGTCACCTCCAGCTCACCCCAGGCATATTAATTTTGCTCAAGAAAAAATTAACAAACCATAATAGCATAGAGAGGTTATAATAAAAGTCCATCTTGGAAATTGATCTAGTAAACAAACTGATCAAGGACGTGAGAGGGCTGAGGTGCACACTTAACAAGCTCAGTCTAACCATGAAATCAGTAAATACAGGTTTATATACATGTTCTTTTGAAATTCACATGGAACTGCTTAATATAAAAATTTAACATAGCCATGATTAAGAGAATGTGTCTACTTTGTAATAACTCGTTGAACAGAATATGATTCACACATTTCCTTATCTGTAAACTCTACAGCAAGGGTCTATCTCAAAAAGACTCAACCAATCAAAACACCCAACCACCTCGACAAAAACAAGCCAAACTAAACCAAATTAAACAAAAACTGACCACGTACCCCAAAGAGTGTGTCAGCAGATTTGACAATAATGGGATTAAATGAGAAATTAACAACAACACATATTTTGAAAAATAACTAGTGCATTTCTAGAGACCAGTGAGTCGGCTTTGTGGGTAGAGGCACTTGCCGCCAAGCCCAATGACCTGAGTTCAAACCCTGCGTCCCACGTGGTGAAAGGAGAGACTCGGCTTCTGTCAGGTGACCTCTGTCCTCCACATGCCCTTCTGTAACCCCACTCCCAGTGGCTCCAACGCCCTCTTCTGGCCTCCAGGGTACCAAGGCATGCACACAGGTCGGTGAAATTCTCACAAATAATTTTTTTTAAAGGAAGGTAGGAAAATGATACTTGAGTAAAGTAGTAGAACAAGTGAAAGGAAAATTGCTCCTTATAAATGATTGAGGCACAATAAAAACAGAATCCTGGGGCTAGAGAGATGGCTCAGTGGTTAAGAGCACTGGCTGCTTTCCAGAGGACCTGGGTTCAATTCCCAGCACCCACATGACAGCTCACAGCTGTCTGTAACCTCTGTTTGAGGGGGTCCGACACCCTCACAAGGATGCAGGTGAGACACCAATGCTCATTTAAAAAAAAAACAGTTCTGAGCATCTGAGCAGACTAAAAACAGAATCCCAGCAACTTGTTCTGTAGGTATTGACAGTCTGAGTCTTCCATTCCTTTCAAGCGGTTAAGATCAAACTCAGAGTACCCAATATAACATTGAAGAAGTTAGATGACTCTGGTGATCCAGCTCTCAAAACTTGCTACAAAGCTATAGTTATCAGAACTGCATGGTATTAATGAAAAAAATATACAAATAAGTTAGTGGAAGACCGATGAGGGAGAACAGGAGGCTCAGAAATAGACCTCTATAAATACAATCGACTGACTTTTGACAAAGGAGCAAATGCAACGTACAACGAAGCAGGGACAATCTTTTCAATAAATAGCACAGAAGCAGCTAGACATCCTTAGGCAAAACACGAATCTCCGTAAAGACCATATGTCTTTCACAAAAGCACATTGGAATTTATCGCGAACCTAAGTTTAAAACACAAAACTGAGCTGGATATGGTGGTGCACACCTTCAATCCCAGCATTTCAGAGGTGCAGCAGAGGCAGGTGGATCTCTATGAATTCCAAGCTACCTGGCCTAAATAGCCAGTTACGGACATTGGGGTGACATAGAGAGACCCTGTGTCAAAAAAACAAGAAAACAAACAAAACTATTAAGTTCTAGAAGATCTGTATAGGAAAAACACAAAATAGTCTCGAGTACAACACCGGATGTGATACTTGAAAGGAATAACTGACAAGTTAGACCCAATTTGATAGAAATTTCTGATCCCAAGAAGACTAGTCCAAGAGAACAAGAAGACAGACCCAGGGATGTGAGAAAAACATTTGAAAAAGACATGTCAGTTATTTAGAATATACAAGATTATTAAAACTCAACAACAAAGATCACAGTTTTATTGAAAATGTGCCGTAGCAAAGGGATGGTCATAGGATGATGGGGTAGTATGTGCTCAGAGACATTCTTTTACTTGCATGAAAATGGATTTGTGTAACTTAGTATAATATATTAAAAAATAAAAATTAAAACTGGGCCCAAACCCTTACCGAATATCTCACCATAGAGGACACCAGATTGGGAAAAAAAAAAAACCAAGCAGAGGAAAACATGCTTCACTCCTGCCACCAGGCAAGTGTAAATGAAAACAGCGTGCTGCCCTCCACACTTACACTGGATGATAACAACGTTCACCATCAGTAAGGGGCTGGAGCAATGGAAAAGCTCACCGATGATTGATGGGGAAGTGAAGTAATACAGCCACATTGCAAGGCAGCTGGACAGATTCTTACAAAACTAAGCGTATTCTTGCCATATAATACAACAATCAGTATACTTGGTATTTACCCAAGTGCCTGAGCAAAATCTCACACATGGATGTTTATGATAGTTCTATTCGTAATTGTCAAAATTCAAAGGCAAGCAAGGTGTTCTTCATCAGGTGAATGGACAAACTGGAATAAACTGTGGTACATCCAGACAATGGGATAGTATTCAGTCCTAAAAAGGGCTATCAAATTGTGAAGGATGGGGTAAAAGAAGACAATTTTGCTGTGGGATAATGCTCTTATACCTTGTGAAGATTTGTCACTTGTATTGGTTTAATAAAACGCTGATTGGCCAGTAGCTTGGCAGGAAGTATGGGCAGGGTGTCCAGACTAGGAGAATTCTGGGAAGAGGAAAGCCTCAATCTGTAGTCATTAGCCAGACTCAAAGGAAGCAAGATGAGAGTGTCTCACTGAGTAAGGTACCAATACATAGACTAATAGAAATGGGCTAATTTAAGATGTAAGAGCTGTCTAGAAATATGCCTGAGCCCATCAGCCAAACAGTATTGTAATTAATAGAGTTTTGTATGATTATTCGGGTCTGGGTGGCTGGGAAACAAAAGTGCAGACTCCATTTACACAATTTGAAGGGACAAAATATTGCTTGATTCCAACTATCAGATGGAGACAATTTGACAGCAGCAGAAAGGGAATGGTTGCCTGTGGATAAGAGGTAGGTTAACTAGACAGAACACAGAGGTGTATAGGTCAGTAAAAATACTCTGTATGGCATGATGATGGTGGATAAATGATATCCAAATATGTACAAATCATAGAACTAACAACTTCAAGAATGAACCCTAATACAAACTAGATAACAGGGGATCCTGTGTGAGTGTCGCTCCATTGCTTGGATCAAGGGTACCGCTCTGGTGGAGGAAGATATTGAGAGTGGTGCGGGTGTGTCTGGATGGGGATGGTGCGGGTGGGATACGGGAGAATTCCTGGATCTTCCTCTTTGTTTTGCTGTTTATTTAAAACAAGTATAGCTGGGCATGGTGGCACATGCCTTTAATATCCCAGCACTCGGGAGGCAGATGCAGGTGGATCTCTGTGAATTCGAGGCCAGCCTTGTTTACAGAGTGAGTTCCAGGACAGGCTCTAAAACTACAGAGAAACCCTGTCTTGAACAACAACAACAAAAACCTGTGTAAATAAAGTTTGTTTTAAATGAGCTTTATGCCATTTTCATCTTCTTAAAGGTCCTCTTTAAAAAAACAAATGACAAATGACAAATCTGTACAAGAATCAGAAGCAATGTAAGTTTGTCATGGACAAGCTGCACAGTCCTGAAGTGTTGAATGCAAAAGTCCTTCCAAAGTAGGTAATTCTGAGTAGGTCTTTATTAAAACGGTTGTATAATCTTATCTGTGATTGATTGGGACAATAACCAAATCAACAGAACTGCACGGAGCACTGAGATACAATAACGTATAAGCCTTTGTGATTCTCTGATAGTGTCAATAATACTCTCTGTTTTTTGGTTTTGTTTGTTTTGTTTTGTTTTTCTTTTCTGGAGAAAGAGTTGATACTAGATAAAGTGGGCTTTTTAAGCTTATAAGGGACCCTGAAAACTCAGGAATACAGAACTTAATCAGCTGGAGGTGTGTGTGTGTGTGTGTGTGTGTGTGTGTGTGTGTGTGTGTGTGTTTCAGTTTTGGAGGTAAGGTTCCAGAAAGAGCTGACTGGCCTTCTAGCACATGTTCTTGGATTTCTGATAACTAAATGGATTCACCTAGTACTGCCTCTTCTTTGAAGCCCTAACAACATTGATAAATAGGAAGTGGCAACTTTGACCGGACTTGAAGCTTAGACAATTTGGAGGGACGAAAGACAGAGCTTCCTTTAAAAAAATTATATGTGAGCTGGGCTGTTAGGCCAGTGGTAGAGTATATGTTTATGATATATGATGCCCTGGGTTAGATTCTAACATTTTAGAGAGAGAGAGAGAGAGAGAGAGAGAGAGAGAGAGAGAGAGAGAGAGAGAACTAGTATTTACTAGTACAATAAAGTGTGAATGAGAAAACAATAATTTCTAAATTAAAAGTATAAACATTGTGGCATCCAGAAAATAGTAAAAGTGGTTTTACTGTATAGTATTATCTTCATAATGTACCTTTACATATTGTCTTTTTCTATGTTTTATGTTTTGCCACATACAATTTGCTCACTGCTTTGTATGTAATATTGTTTTCTGTACAGGAAAAAGAAATATAACTCAGTGTTTCCCTGGCTCATCCTTAGGGTTTCTGTCAGCCTATTTCTTGAAACTTGGCCCTATTCATGAAACTTGGTCAGTGTGATGGTTAACACTGATTGCCAGCTTGACAGGATCTAGAATCCCCCTAGAGGCAAGATTGAGTGTGTCTGGGAGGAATTATCTTGCTGACCCACCGTAATTGGGTGGCACCATTCCCTGAGCCGATGTTCTTGTAGTGTTAGATGAGAATGGCCCTCTTAGGCTCTTATATTTAAATATTTGGTTCCCAGTTGGTGGACTCTTAGGAAGGATTAGGAGGTGTGGCCTTGACGGAAGAAGTTTGTCACTAGGGGTAGACTTTGAGGTTTCAAAAGCCAGGTCCCTGTCTCACTTGTCTGTCTGTCTGTCTGTCTTCCTGGGCATGAAATGGCTATTGCACACATGAGCTCACACTAGCTGTGGATACCAGGATAAGAGTTGTACAAGACTGGGCCCTTCAGCATCCTAGTATGAACTGGAGAATGACCCCTGAGGCCCTCTACCTCCTTGAGGTGATCAATTGCTGGGGAAGGTGATCAACTCGTGAGCCCCCATTTCTCTCAGTTGAGCTAACGACTGCTGAGGGAAAAGTAGACATTTTCTTCAGTGATGTAGCCACTGGTAGGTTGCCCATGCTCTTCTAAGTAACCCCTCCCCCACGCTCCTCTAAGCAACCCTAATTAAACTCACTGGGCCAATGGAGAAAAAAGGACATGAAAGTAGACAGGGACAAGTTGGGGAGAGGACAAGAATCAGTGGGAGTAGAAGCGGGATAAGAGAGAGTAATGGTGGTGAATAGGATCAAAATACATTATATTATTACATATATTACATATATGAAAATAGTGCAGTGGAACCCATTATCATATATAATTAATATTAACAGAGAAACTGAAAAGGCATCCCATTATTGTTCCAAGGGGAACTGTCAGTATTTGAGGAATTGAAATATGTAAAACAGAATAGCATCTGATATCTGATATACACTAAGCACTCAGTGAAGTGTGATTGCCCATAAAACAAAACAAAACTCTGTGTTTTTAACAATCATCTTCAGTCATGTTTATGATAACTAAAAAGCATAGGAATAACCACTTAAACTCAAGCAAATATTTCATTTTAATAAAGCTCCTTTCTCTCTGCCTGTCTCTCTCTGTCTCTGTCTCACACAGATACACACCTTTTTCAGCTTTGTAAGCTGGCTTGTACTCACACACTCCCTGCATTTCTTTATTCCTCCTCTTCCTCATTTCCCACACCAATGGCTTAAAGGGACTTTTGAAGTGCTATCTATGCAGCATTTAGATTTTATTCACTGAACCTGCTTCATACTCACTTATTTTGTCCTTCTATTTTAGAACATCTTTGAGAAGCCCCTTCCTCCCTCTCTCTCTCTCTCTTTCCCTCCCCCTTAAATCGCATGCATGTGATTTTTCTCCTTCTTTCCTGCAGCCTGCCTTCTTCATGAGACAATTTAGCTTTGTATTCATTTGGACATAGAACTACTTTGCAAATATCATGCTCTGTCTGCTCTCTGAATGATTGTCAGCAACTGGGGGGAAAATAACAAGAATCCTGCTTCCATTTCTCCTGTAATTTCTCTACTGAGCCTAGAAGATTGACTAAGACTGGATGGTGTAAGGTGTGCTTTATGCAGGGTGCTTAATAAATATTTTAAAACAGTATTAAAGTGTGGAATAAATCTGACAGCACATCCCGTCAGTGCCAGCATTCTCTGCGTCCTGCCTCTGCCTAGCAACCATCCCCCCCCCCACATACCTGTACTGCCTAGTCGAGGAATGGCAATCACATCTCTGTTTTAAAAAGCTAATAACCATCGTGCATCCCGACCTTTGCTTCGAAAGGGCTGTTATGGCTACCTTGTTATGACCACCTGTTGTTAGGGCCACCTTGCAAATAGGTCGTTATGACTAACTTGCTATGCTTATGTTCTGCTCCCAAAACTCCGCCTATTGTGCCCACCAAATCCCTCATTTGGAAACCCCCTATCCACCCATCCCCAAGCTATAAACCTCGTCTTCCTCACATGGTAGCTGATCTCTCAAATCCCACCTTAAGGGATGGCAGCTCCTGTATAAGAAGAAAAAGGCATGCTTTCACTGTTTGCTTTAATTAATTTGGCCCTGATGATTTGGATTAATAATCTTTCTACTCCCATCTTTGAGATTAACAGTGGACTGGTCCTAATGTGGTAACCTGCAAAAAAAGATTCATTCCCCCTTTTTAGGGGGGTGGGAGGTGCGGGGAGCTACAGAATATTTGTAAAGCACTTGGCATCTTTTCATTGTCTCATTTAAACGCCACAGTTCCCCAGGGTCAAGGTCATTTCTCCAGGATAAGAGAAAGGAAACTTGGGCGACACCAAATGACCTTCTCCAAGGTCACCCAGTTTAGATGAACCCACACTGCACGGCAGGACTTCGGGAGCCACAGCCAGTCCAGTTTCCCAGTCTCTTCTCGTCTGCTCAACTTCAGAAAATTAGTTCTGCAAGAAAAGGTCAGCACGGTGGGAAACAAGTGTCAACGCCAGACAAAAAAAAAAAAAAAAAGGCTAGAGGAGGGCGGACAACAGCGCGCACGCGCAAACTACGGGTGCCGAGGGGGCGAGGAGGAGGCTCCTCCCCATTCTAGACCCCGCCCCTCTCCCGCCCAGAGCGTGCTAAGGCGTGCGCAGGCGCACTTCCTGAGCCTGAAGGTCAAACTAGAGCGGGCAGCTCTCAAAGTCGCGCAGGCGCAGATGTGCGCAGGGAACCAAGATGTCGGGTTCTAAGTATAATCCTGCGCCCCTGGCCACTCTCCCCCAAACCCTCGACCCAGCCGAGTATGACGTGTCTCCGGAGACCCGAAAGGCGCAGGTCGAGCGCTTGAGCATAAGGGCCCGGCTTAAACGGGAATATCTGCTTCAGTACAACGACCCCAAACGCCAAACGCACATCGTGAGTGGGGCCGGGCGGGCTGTGGGCCGGGGCAGCCGCATCTCGCGTGGGCACATCCGATCCATATGTTGGACACGGGTCCCTAGCCACACACCCTTGGCCCTTTGACCTCGGCCGTAGGCTCAACGGCCAAGCGGATGGGCTTCGGCTGCAAACCCAGCTGGCCTTACATCCTGGCTTGGCGACTTCCCTCCTCATCTGGAGAAAGTTGTTGAACTATGCATAGTCTCGGGTTTCTTGTCTGAAACATGACTTTAATGTGGTCCTTTGTATCTTCTGAGGCAGATTGACACGTGACCTATCAAGCACAGTATCTTCCTTGTAAAGGGAGTGATCAGGCCCGTACTTCCAGCTGTACAGCGTCAACAGCTGTTTTGAGCTCCGAACTCCCGAGGACACTTCTCTCTCACCATGATTGTAGAGGTTGTTCAAATTCAGTGTGTTACAGAACCCGAAGCTTGATGAAGCATTTGGCTTTGGAATCAGATCACATGAAATCATATACTGACAATGACCCCTGGGAAATTTACATATTCTCTTTTAAAACAGAGGTTTTTAATGTTCTCCTGGAAATTGTGTGCATTAGACCTAGAGTTGTGAAATCCACAGAAAAAGTGTATGATATTACTATGTAACATTTCAGTAAACTGGTATTTTAACAAGTGTGCTTTAGACACTTTCCGCTGTAAGCGCCTTCTAAATATCTCCAGTGAAGACCTTCCGCCAACTGCATTCCCATTCTCTATGAATTTTTGAAAGTTACACTAAGTGGCCAGACACAGTACTAAGTCTTATTTGTTTTTCTCAGAACCCCAGGTTCCCCCAGCCACAGCTCCACATACTGGGATTTCTGCCACTTGCAAAACCATACCTGGCCTGAAAAACTCTCTTTTTTGTAATTTATATGTCAGACCCATTCGTAGAATTAAATTGTGTTACTCTCTTGGCTTTTCTAGATGAGAAGACAGTCTGGATAGGCTATATTGCTCGTACAGATATACCCTGTAGCATTTCACAGTGCTCGGTTTGAACCCTAGTTTGTGTGACTCAATAGTATAGTCGTTCACCTAGTTGGATGTAGTATCTCCAACCAGACCATGGTTTACAGGGTGAAAGAGATGCATCTGTTCTAAACGGTACACATAGTTGCTTTTGATGTGCTGGATAGTGTGCTATCATTTTTATTATTGTTTGTTTTCAGTCAGGATCTCTCTATACATGCCCTGGCTGTCCTGGAACTTATTATGCAGACAAGGGTGATCTTGAACTCACAGAGATCCACCTGTCTCTGTCTCCTGGGTGCTGACGTTAAAGACCTGGTCCACAACACTTGACCTGTTTGTTTGTTTGTTTACTTTTTTGAAAAAATAAATAGAATAAGGCCTCAGTCAAGTTTGACCTCCAGTCGTCTGTCTTCTAATCTGTAACCTAGGCCACTTTCCGTTTCCCATCTGTAGCAGAGTTAATAGTCCCTGCCTCTTTAGCTGCTCCATTAATCATTTACCAAGCAATATATGTGGATCCCTTTGTGTAATCTTTAGGAGTGGCTGATTTGGTCAGAAATTTGCCCAGGATCTATTATGAGACTATTTGAGATGATGTGGTACGAGTACAAAGCCAGCTAAAGTTCCCGTCCTTGTAGATCTAGCTGTCTTTCTAGTGGGGATGACAAACATTAAGAACAGTAACAAATCTGAATCATTAGTATGTGCGGTAGTGCTAAATGATACAGAAAAAAGTAAGAGTGGGCTTCGCAGTATGTGTGTAACAGTGAAGGAGACCCCTGTTTGGAACCTGGCATTGGGTGTTTTGTTTTTCTTTGTTTTGTGGAGAGATAATTCACAGTATGTTAGCCATCCTAGTACTGAGGATGAGTCAAGTCTGAGTCAAGTCTGGGCCACGTACACACCGACTTTTGTTTTTGAAGGGTAAAGTAGGGAACGGCACAGACAGAATGACAAAATGAGGTCAGAGAGGCTCCTGGGATTTGATCCCACCAGACTTGTAAAGGTTTTTTACTGAGAAGGGAGTCACATAATGGAGACTTCCATCTTAACAGACTCTGTTTCCTCTGTTGTCTGTGAGGGGCTGAGGGCAGGGAGAAATGAGCCAGGAGGCTTTTTACCACCATTAAGGCTCTTGGCTAATGCTGTGACAGTAATTGTGAAGGTGGTCAGAAGAGGCAAGTACTGGGTGGGTGTTAAAAGTAGCTCTAGCCAGGTTCACACAGGCGGGTGTGCTGTGTGAGAGGACGGGAAGTGCTAAGGACAACTCCAAGGCCAACAGAGTTCCTCTTGCTAGAAGAGTGAGAGGAGCAAGCATGGTGGTGGATTGAAAAGGAATTTTGACAGATTGGGTTGAGGGGGGTACTTTGGGGGTGCCTGTTTGGGGGTTATGTCCGCGTCCAGGTGAATAGATGATGAGTAGAACGTGGCCGTCTAAGGCTAGCAGTAGAAGGTTGGTAGCCGTGAGCCTGTGAAGGCCCAAAGTCATGTGACTGGCTGACTTTAGCGGAGTGGATGTACGTGAGAAAGCCCAGCAAAAGCTGAGGCCTAGTATTAAAAGACTGGGAAATGGAAGAAAAGGAGCAAAAGAGATGGAGAGAGAATGGGGGGAGAGGAGGAAAACCAAGCCGAGTTGGGCTCAGAAATACAGTGAAGGAAGGTTCTAGGTCTCACTCTGCTGGAGGCTGCTGGCATTCCACTGACCACTGAGTGGCCTCGTAGAAGGTTGCCCTTCCCCTGTTTACTTAATTTATTTGTGTGTACCCGTGTATATGCCTGGTGCCGGAGGAGGCCAGACATTGGGACGTTTGAAATGGAGTTAGAGATGGCCGTGAGCTACCATGTGGGTGCTGGCAGCCGAACCCAGGTCCTCTTCAGCAGCAACAACCAACTCCTAAGTCACGGAGCTGTCTTTCCAGCTTTTTTCTGTGGTTTTGATCTTGAAGCCGCCGGTACTTTTGTGAAATGAGATTTCCATTTCTGGAAGGTATTGAAGTGCAGAGCTGCGAGTGACAGGCAGATTGAGAAATCTCACTGTGGAGGCTCCAGCAGAAGAGCAGACACGCTGATCCTCTTGTCTTCTGGCCTTACTCTGTGCAGTTTCTGTTTGCACCAGGGAATAATAAATAGCCCTGCAAAGCCCCGTGGTCTTAGCATGGAGGGATAATAGTGATTGTTTCTAGAGCAGCAGGAGATCTTTTTAGACTTCTCTGACTGGTAGCGAGCGAGCCATTGCCCAGATTGCCCACATGGTTGAGAAATTCAGCCTGATTGAAAGGCTAGAAGCATCTCCACTCAGGCTGCTTTACCGTGAGCTGCAGCTGGTCACCTTGGGGGTCAAATCGCTGTAGTGCAGTTTAGTTTGAAGTGTAAATGTGGAACTTATTTCAGCCCTGCCAATCACGGCTGTTTGGTGTTCGTTAGCACATTAGACGCTCATGCTGCATACTGAGGACTAAAGCTGAATTTATTTGCTTATTTTAATTTGTCAGTTAATTGGAGAGAATAATTTCGCAAAATCACTTGGGGATTTAGCTAATTAACTTTAATTATGTGTTTGGGGTAGATTTGCTATTTTTGGGAAATTATTTTAGTATAAATATATTAAATTATTTTTTTCTTAACCAAGATAAGCTGATTATTTGACAACTTTGACCTTTTTTGCAAGACTTTTCATAATGTGGAATGTAATAGTTTGTTTTTCAAACATCAGCTAAGTTAGTTTAGAAACAGTTCATGGTGAATGGTATAGCTTAGAGGTGGAGCTCATGCCTAGTCCACACAGTGCCCTTGGTTTGCTCCTCGGGACCAAAAGGAAGCAAAAGCATATCATTCAGAGTTAGAGTAAGCCTGCTTTCATCTTCCTGCAGCTGATGAAGCAGGGAACAGGCCATTGTCACGGCATTAGAAAGGGTACTAGCCGCAAAATAGGAAGCTGGACAGTGTCTGAGGTCTGTCTTGTCAGGGCTATGGTGTGGTTCTGATGGCCACTTCCGAGAGAGTGAACCAGGCAGGGTAAGGAGAAGTCAAGGAGGGATTCATGGAAGTGAAGGGAAAAGGGAGTTTCTCTGCCAGTTTCAAGTTAGGAGTTAAATCCTAAGTAAATAGAAAGCTAGCTGCGGATAGAAGAACCTTTATGCAGGATTTGAACAGGATTCTTAGACAGTTGTTTGTGACCAGATGTGGTGGTGCACACCTGTGATCCCAGCTGAGATGGGAGGATTGTCATTATGCTGACTTGGGCTACAGGGCTACCTACCTTGTCTTGTAAAAACCAAAACCAAAAAAGAAAAGAAAAAGAGAGGGAAGAGAGGAAGGAGGAAAAAAGCTTTTGAGTGTTAGAAATGGGTCGGTGGGAGTGGTGGCACAGCCGTGGGATTTTACTTGGAAAGTAGAGGTCAGGAGCCAGAGCAGAAGGCAGTGTGAGTTACCTTGGAGAACAGAAGGCTTCCTTGTACTCCTTCACAACAGCTCCGATGAATCTCCTTCTCAACACGTCCTCCTTAAGGGTTACAAATCTCTTTATTAATTTCAGGAAGATCCTGCCTTGATTCGTTGGACATATGCAAGATCAACAAATATTTATCCTAATTTCAGACCCACCCCCAAGAATTCAATTTTAGGAGCTGTGGCGGCATTTGGGCCTCTCATCTTCTGGTATTACATTTTTAAAACAGACAGGGTAAGTATTGGGCAGGGTGTTTAGCATTGGTGTGAGAGGTACCAGCTCAGTGTTGTGGCCATTGCTCCCAAGCCACTCCCACCGGAATAGTCCTTTCCCCTTCTATCTTGTATCTTCATTCCTTTCTTCCTTTCGGGAAGAGTTGGAGTTTTCAATTTGATTTGATACTTTGTTAAAAAACCATGACAGCCTATGGGTCTTTCAGATTTAATTTAATGTTTATTCTGCCATTAGAAAAAAAGTCATAGAATGGTCAGTTTAAATGTATGAGATTAGAGTTTAGTTCCTGAAAGCTTTCCTGCTTTGTCCAGATAATATAAGGAAATTATAGTGTGATTATTAAGCATATGAATACCATAATAACTTTCTCTAAAGTTAATTTTCTCCTTAGAGGGTGTATAGAAACTTTTACTAAGACAGTATTGAGAAGGTCTCACTATGTCTCCCAGTCCAGCCTCAGATTTAAGGGCTTCTGTCTCGGCCTCCTGAGCACTGGGATTACAGGAATGAGTCACCATGTCTGGCTTAAAACTAGACTTCTTTTGTGATTCACCTTCAGATATGCTGGTGAAGGTCTTTAGTTCTGTTGATACATTTGTTAGAAATGAGGTTTATTGGTTCAGTGTGAACAGAGCACACGGATCACTTAGCATGCTCTCTGTTGCTGGGTTCTTCATGTGAGCGACTTTGCAAACATACTAAACCCTCACAGTGGCAGCAGAAGTAGCCTGCCAGTCACTGTCACCAGAGGCCTTGCTGCATGGTCACAGAGAAGGCTGCTCCTTCTAACTCTCGGTTCCTGGCACAGTCCTAGGGCTTGTGCAGCCATCCAGACTGGGGGCCACTCCTCCGTCTTCATCATCAGCCAAACACCCACTCTTCTGTCGGAGGTCTTGTCTTTTGATTGGTCAGTCAGCTGTGCTTTTCCCGACGTGTTTGCATTTGCTCTCGCTGTCTACCTTTGAAGCTGGGCATGGGAGCTCACACCTGTAATCCTAGCCCTGGGAGGCTGCGGCAGGAGGATCACCGTGAGTTTGAGGCCAGCTAGGCTAATGACTGAGTTCCAGGCTAACCTGGGCTGTAGGGTGGGATTCTGCCTCAGAATAAAAACAGTGTCTGTTTGGGATGGGGCAGTTTTTTTCTCATCACTGAAAACAGCTAAGGTACTTTTGAGTGGCGGTGTTTTCTTACAGTCCTAACTTTAGCGTCTCATTACTTCCTCAGAGTTCTTGGGCTTTAGGGGATGGGACTACAACTAAATTTTGAGAATTTTATTGCTGATTTGCAGTTATCCCGTGGCCATGCCATGCTTTTTAATATTGTCTCTCTTTTTGTTTTATTCTGTACAGGACAGAAAGGAAAAACTTATCCAGGAAGGAAAATTGGACCGAACTTTGAATATCTCCTATTAAGTTTGGCAAGGATGATGCTATCCATGTATAAATAAATCTATTGTCGCTGAACAGATTCTTTTGTTCTTGGGTTTATTGTTGAGGCATGTTACTACCTTCACAATGGAAGCAGAGGTGACTCACAATGGAAGCAGAGGTGACTCGTGCTGGGATAATGTGTGTCAGAATGACGGCCAGTGTGTGCTGGATGTTATAGAATCTCCTTTCCAAGAGCCCAGCTCAATGAAGAAACATTTCTTTATTCATTTAATCCGTCATTCACAAATGAGTCTTAACCATGGCCAGCTGATATGTATGCTAAAGGTACAATAGCCAGAGAGCCAGGGTGCACAGCTCCGAGAACTCATTAGGTTCTGATACCTAAGTCCTTGCTGGCCCCAGCCTTATGGGTGAGCACAGCAGAAGGTAGCGATGATGGGAAAACGAAGTACTGATAAGGAAGCAGTTCTCTGAGAGAGGCTTGGGGAGATGGCATTTGTTTTGGTTTCTGAAGATCCGGAGGCTGCCAGGTCTAACAGGAACATGAAAGGCCAAGGGGCCTGCTGGGTTTATCTGACCTGGCTGCCTCTGGAGTAAGAAAGTGAGGGCAGAGAGCATGCTGAGGAACAGAAGGATAACAGCCAAGGGCATAGGCTAGACATCCACCCTGGGATGAAGGCTGCTGGGATTTAGCAGCTAGAATTCTGGTTTCCATTTTCTTTTTATAGTGTGGCCTTTCG
Source organism: Myodes glareolus (assembly GCF_982192425.1). Lineage (NCBI taxonomy): Eukaryota > Metazoa > Chordata > Mammalia > Rodentia > Cricetidae > Myodes > Myodes glareolus. The sequence continues at coordinate 44,800,871 of NC_142027.1, read as the reverse complement.
CCTCATAAAGCCATGAAGATAAAAATGAAATAGTATTAACTAATAACAATACCTGCCACTCCACCTCATAATTCAGTCTGGAAACAGTGTGGTAACAATTTCATCCACAGAGACAGTCAGATCAAGGGGAACAGCATGCACTCTAGGCTGCTAAGTGTCTTTGGTCTTAACTTGGAAAGCTATGCAACCAATCTCATCTGTTCCTAGCATTAGACCTCATTACCAGGTTCGTATGCAGGTAGTTTGTGTCAGGATCTAAAAGGGCCTGAGAAGAGGGAAATGCAGGGAGGAAGAAAGTCATCACTGTGCTGTTGACTTCTTGCCTCAGAGTAACGGGCTCCCATCACATTCTAAAGGCCTCTGTAGAATTCTTCAAACATGGGTAAAGCAAATATCCTGTTTCCGGTGGTCAAGAGTTACGTCCCAGGTGGGCATTCCTTTCCTGCCTGGCTGGGTCCATCAGGAAGAGGGTGCACAGGACGGAAAGCAAGTGTGTGTAGCTGAGCCACGCAGCAGCAGCAGTGGGACTAAGAAGGCAGACAGGATGTGAAACAGGCACAGATATATCACTTCCTCACCTGTACCATGCAGATCTTCAGCCCGCACACATTAACTAACATGGCCTTCAGAGTGATGGCTACATAACAGTCTACCAACCAGTATGGGAGGGGCAGTGGGACCAGCCGAGACCCACGCTGCTAGAGCTGGCCTGGAGATGTGGCTGATGGTCATCTCAAGCTTGCTTTCTAGATGTCCCATTGGCCATCTCTTGACATGTAGATTGCTTGACTGAGGGAGTCACCGCCACGTTTGTTTTTAAAGACAGCCTTAGTTACTCTAGGTGTTGTCATAGCAATCACATAGTCACAGTTACATTGGGCATAGAAGTACCCACATATTCCAGCCAATGCTCTGGCTCCTCAATTGTGTGGCAGTGACACTATCCCCTTGTAATTATATCCGTTCTGCCAATCACAAATCGGGCTGCCATGTGGTTGAGGTATCTATCAGATTACAGTTTCCCTGATGGAAGGCTTCTGCCCTTGTCCCACAGTGAATCAGGTTATCTTATTCATCGAAACCTAAGTTGGGCCAGTGAGATGACTCAGAGTAAAGGCTCTTGCCATCAAGATTGATGTTGTAACTTAAATCTCGGGAACCTGCATTGTGGAAGGAGAGGACCCGAGTCCTGCAAAATGTCCTCCGATCTCTACACGTGAGATGCAGCATACCATAACCTTCCTACAAGCACACAAATCCATGCAAAAGAAAACCTTAAATATGGGGATCAGGGATGTAGCTCAGTGGTGGAATGCTTGCCCAGCATGTGTTTGGGTTTTAGTGTTTGGGCTCTAGGTTTGATACCTAGCTCTGGGAAAAAGAGAAAAGTAAACCCAAAACTTGTAGGGCAAGAAAGCACATGTTCGGGGCTGGAGAAATGGCTCGGCGGTTAAGAGCACTGATTGCTCTTCCAGAGGACCCGGGTTCAATTCCTAGCACCCACATGGCAGCTCACAACTGTCTGAAATTCCATTTCCAGGGGATCTGACACCTTCACACCAATGCACATAAAATAAAGATAAATAAATCATAAAAAAAAGCACATATTCCATCCCACCAGTTAATCACTAGCAGGGCAAAACGGACCAGTCCTGCTGCTGGTCCTTTTGCTCCTGAAGGCAAGCTGCAGTACTCTGTGTGACCATTGGTTCATTGCACCGGCTACACGGTGAATCCTCTGCTTCAGCCCTTTGGGATGCTGTCAGCAAGCCGACACTGTAGCTAAACTTCAGTAGGCTTTGCTGCTGTTCACTTACATCCCGGAGCCACTAATGCCCACCTTACCACACACTTCTATCTTTGCAGACCACAATGAGCAGCTCATTTGAATAGATTGAGTTTTGTAACGATAACTAACTGCTTTGGGAGCAGAACTGTTCGTTATTGCAGAAGGTGTCACCATGCTTGAGGGCCTTAGGGGCGAGACTTCATGGCAGTTATGGCCAGGGTTCTGCAGAAGACCCAAGCTTCACTCTTATGTACCGTGTGTATCGAGGATGTTGACTCAGTTGTGTTAGAGACGTAATTGGCAGCATTGACAGCAGCTGGCCCTGTGTCCTGAATCTGCTGCAGAGCTCTCTCTGGGCTCCATTCAAAACCAGTAGCTTTACAAAGCCTCCCATTAGTGGATGAGAATAGTGTGCCCAATAGAGTCCTGAATCCAGAGAGATTCACAAAATACTGGCCCTATCTCTTGAGAAGGAAAGGGTATCGAACGGAACAACTTACGACTCTCTCTCTCTCTCTCTCTCTCTCTCTCTCTCTCTCTCTCTCTCTCTCTCTCTCTCCTCTAGCATGCTAAAGATCACTGGGGTCCCATAATCACTGATAATGAAAGGCTCCCAATCCTACATAGAGATGATCTCCCGCTCAGGCTGTCTCTTCCAGGGCCCGTGTTATGTTTTTCACAGCAGCAGACTACCTGACAGTTTACAGAAGGAAAGATTTATTTTGGCTTATGTTTCAGTCCACGGGGGAAGGATGCTCAGGGCGGCATAGAGCAGTTCATGTCATGGCAGCCAGGATACAAAGCAAAATAATTGCACCCAGTGGGCTTTTCTCTATTCCCCTTTTATTGCCCCTGGACTCCAGCCTGTGAGGCGGTGTCATTCATATTCAAGGGAGGTATTCCTCCCTTAGTTAATTTGGAAACATCCTCACAGATACACCCACAGGTGTGCTTTACTAATATACTAGGCACTTCTCAATCCAATGAGGATGAGAATCAAAAGTTAACCATTTTAAGGCCAGGGAGTAAGTTCATCCCATAAAAAGCTTACCCTGTAAACATGACAACCCGAGTTCAATCCCAGAATCTATGTAAAAAGTCAGATGTGGTGGAACGCTTGCAGTCCCAGCTCCGAGAAGGCAGAGTCAGATCCCTGGGGCTCACCAGCCAGCCACCCTGCCCTAACCAGAACCTCTGGCCGGTTAGAAGCCCTGACTCAAAAGACAAGGTGATTAGTGCCTGAAGAACAGCATCCAATGTAGTCCAGTCTGGATCCAAACTTTTTCTGTCTCTGCCTCCCACATGATAGAATTAATACTGTACCATTTGCTGGGAGTTATCCCCAGTGGTAGCAGTGGACAGGTCCCAGCAGAGGATGTAAGGAGTTGGTGGGGGTTACAGGAGAGCCAGCCTATGGTGATGGTGAGAATCTTGCAGCCTTAGTCACTTCCTCAGCACCCATGACCACTGAAGGCTATTGTATTAAATTGTTCTCCAGATCCATAACAAACAACATTGCCTTGCTCTCATTTTATCGGAAAGCAAAAATGGAAGAAATTCTACCTTGACCTCTGGGTTTCTTTTATAGATGTATTATTTGATGCTGCAAATGAATCAGTATCTATTATAACTAGAAAGTACTCAAGTAAAACAATAGAATAAAACCCACTCCTTAGTCCATATCATGTGATGATTTTTTTTTTTGGTGTGTCTCTTGCTTTGGTGGTATGAATAGGTATGGCCACCATAGACTCATGTGTTTGGATGCTTGGCCCATAGCGAGTGGCACTATTAGGAGGTGTGACCTTATTGGAGTAGGCGTGGCCCTATTGGAGAAAGTTGAAGCACAATTAATGAAAACTAAGAGAGAGAAATTGAGGTTCAACCTGAAGGTCAGAAAAGCAAAACAGCCAGCCACTGACTCTTAACTCGACCTCAGTCCAAAATGACGACCCTGCCTCTCAGAATGAGACTGTGTCTGAGAGCTGTCTCCTTTCATTTTATAATCTGCTCTAGTTCTGGGATTAAGGGTGTGCACCACTGTCACCTGGCTTCTATGGCAAGCTAGTGTGGCCACTGGGATTAAAAGTGTGTGTCACTGTGGCTACTGGGATTAAAGGCACTTGTCACTGCTGCCTGGTCTGTAAGGCTGGTCAGTGGGGCTGTTTTACTTTCCCGATCCCCAGGCAAGCTTTATTTATTAAAACAAATGAAATGCCACTACAGGGAGCGCATCACTGTGGGGATGGACTTCGAGGTCTCACATGTGCTCAAACTACCTCCAGTATACAGTCTCTCCCTGCTGCCTGCGGGTCAAGATGTAGAACTCTGAACTCCTTCAGCACCATGTGTGCCTACACGCTGCCATGTTTCCTGCCATGATGGCAATGGACTAAATCTCTGAACCTGTAAGCCAGTTCCAATTGTCCTTTCTAAGAGTTGTTGTGGTCATGATGTCCCTTCCCAGCAGTAGAAACCCCAACTAAGACAGCGTGTCTATCACAACCCACTTAATCTTTCTTATAAGTCAATATTTTATTGACTTTTTCTTTTCTCTACTTTTATGATCAATGTGATAGACACTTGTAGGAGAATGTTTGTGTTCGTGTAACTCTCTCATGGGATAGTGCTGTGCATGGGGCCACATGCCTTTCAATTCATACCATAAAATAAAAATAAAGGAAAAACAGAGTCTCGGTGGATGTTTACTGTATGATTTTTAAACCCAATGACTAAAACTATCTTAAATCTGCAGTTCATTTATTACTGAGATTCAAGATTTTTTATGTTTTTCTGTCCATTTGTTTGTTATTTGCTTGTTCAAATTTACTTACTGCCCTTTTATGTAGGTGCCATTTTCCTTAATGATTTTATGACTTAAATAAGACAAATTAAAGACTAACCTTGATCATTCCAGTCAGAAGTTATTGTAGCATTCCCTCACATTGGGGGAAAAACACTGTGTACTCTCAGTATCTAAATGTTAAAGGAAGCAGTACCCAGAGGAATTTTTGCATCATTTCTTAGCATTGAGAAGTATTGAGCAATGTGTTCTTGAGACTCTAATCATTCCACGGGATTTTTTTTTTTTCAACCAGTCAGGAACAATGTCCTAAATCAACCAAGAAGCAGTCTGATGAGGACACCAATTGCCACCTCCTCTGAGCTCCAAATGTGCCATCTGTCTGGCTGATGCTGCTAGCTCTGGGCATCAGAGCCCACACTGTGGTACTGCTGAACATAAGAAAAGAAAAAGACAGGAGCGTAATGAGGATACAGATCTTAAGACTTTTGTCCCACAAAGACTCGAGCCTTCAGCCGGATGACAGAGAAAGTGACTGGCGGTGGTCATCAGGTCACAGTCTGACGAGGTTCACATTCTTGGAGACCATGTTGGTCCGTGGGTGGAGCATGATCACAGGGCAAGAGAGGCGTTGGGAGGACCAGTAATCAGGCTGTTGATTTTCAGGCATGGCTTTCAATTTTTGAGACAGCCCTAATGCAGAATAAAGCAGCTCCTGCCAATTGCAGATTGGCTCATCCGGCTGTGAACTTGTCAAAAGCTGTAGAGACGTCTCTGTATATGATCTCTATTAGCTCCCCTTCTGCACACACACAGGCAGAGGCAGCTCAACAATTGCCTTAGCAGAGCATGACATCACTTCCCCTTCGCTGGAGCTGTGGGTGTCCCCCACAGGCAGTTATTGCTTTATTAATTGATATGACTTCTTACCCTTTTTTGCTTGGATCTTGCCTCTAGCAAAACATCATGCCTGTTCTCTAATTGAAATCCCATTGGGTCTAAACTTTGAGTATGTTTCCTAACTCCCAGTGTCACCCAACAGTCTTCTCATACCTTGGGGTCAGGTGCAGAGATTTGTTACCCATTTCTATATCCTTCAGGATAATTCATAGGTTATTGGAAGAAATTAGAAATATGTACAAGAATCTGTTTTGGTTAAATTTGCATGATTGCAAAAATATATGGATGGGACTTCATCTAAAAACACACTTTTTTTTTTCCTTCCAAGACAGGTTTTTTCTGTGTAGCCCTAGCTGTCCTGGAACTCTCTCTGTAAACCAGACTTTCTTTGAACTCTTAGAAATCAACTTGTCTCTGCCTCCTGAGTGTTAAGATTAAAAGCATGTTTGCCATCACTGCCCAGCTAAAAACACCTTTTTAAAAAACCTTACAGTTTTTTAAAAATTTTTTTAAATTAATTTATTTTTAAAATTTTTATGTACATTGGTGTTTCGCCTGCATGTATGTCTGTGTGAGGGTGTCAGATCCCTGGAGCTGGAGTTACAGACAGTTGTGAGTTGCCATGTGGTTGCTGGGAATTGAACCTGGGTTCTTTGGTAGAGCAGTCGGTACTCTTAACCACTGAGCCATCTTTCCAAAAACACACTTTTAAATGTATGAAAAGATTTTGGGCTTTCTACTTCCCTTCCTTATTTTCTGCTTTTGTGGGGAAAGTGACTAAGTTCCATTTTTCTCCTAGAGCATCCATTTGTCATGGAGATACTTCCACCCATTCCCCTTTGATATCCTTGGCTTTCTGGCAGAGTCGAATGTCTTATCTTGGGAGTAGCGTGGCCAAGAGAAACACCCACCAAGCCTCGTCATCTGCTTGGAGACCCTTTGTTTGGAGCTATCACAGAAGTGTTCTGTGAATCTCGAGCTCATGGCGGAGCCCCAGATGCTCATCTAGCAGTTGACTTCTGGGTTTTCCTGGACATGGATGACTCACAGAATGTCAGAGATTATCTGGAACAAACCTGACACTAAAGTTCAAGTTTGCTTTTTCCCGTTGTCACAAGGAATATCACTTTAGTTTTGAATATGGCCCTTCTTGTCCTCCTTGCTCGTGCATGAGCCCTTTTGAGTGTGTGGGTGGATGCGGATGTGAGCACACACTAGTACATGTGTATGCACCTGGCTTGGGAGGGCCTCCTGGGGTGTTGTTTCTCCCTAGGGAATGTCTACCTTGCATTTTGAGACATAGTTTCTCCCTGGGTCCTAGTGCTCACTGATTAGGCTAGGCTAGTGGCCAGTGAGTCCCAAGGACCCACCTGTCTGTGACAGAAGGATCATTCCTGGCTTTGTTCTGTTGGGGTTGAGCATTAACTTGGGTTCTCAGGCTTGCATGGCAATGCACGCACTTCACCAACAGGGCTGTCTTCTCAGCCCCACGCTCTCCCCCTCTCTTCTACTGCTTCTCTTTCTTCTCTTTCTTGACGGGGGCAGGGTTTTGTGTCCTAGGTTGGTTCTGAACTCATAGGCCTCTGACTTCTGTCACTCCCAAGGACTAGAGCTGGAGACATGCCATCCTACCTGGCTAGTTTTGAGTCACTTCTTTACTTTGTCTCTTACTAGGTTCTAGAAGAATCTTGGACCCTGAAGAAGCTGGAAACAACTGAGGCTATATGAGGAAAAAGTCTAGGAGGTTCTTGAGGGCTGCCACCAAGTACAAAATTATTGCGGCAAGGATGAGAAAGAAGGTGATAAACAACTCTTGGAATTCTGCACAAAGACTTAAAAATCTTGTATTGATTTTTCAAAAATTAAAAACGCGACGTTTTCCAAAGAGAGTTTTATCAGCATTTTACATGAAATATTGAAAGCCACAAAAAGTTTGGTATGGTGTATAGTAGCTCGAGTAGCAGGTTTCATATCGTAATTTTATAGGAAATGTTTGAACTGAAAATTACTTCTCTGATGCTTCAACACCCACTAATCTGAAGATTAGGTTCTGGGTTCTGACTAGGAAGTGCTGCTTGATTTCCTTTGTCACCTGGTTGTGATCACAAGTGATACTGCCAGGGCTGGCCAATTGCTGGCCAATTTTCTGACTTCATCCAAAGATTCAGAAGTTGTTTATATAGGGAGTTGCTTGTTTGTTTGTTGTAATTGTGCAAAACCAATGTCGACAGATTAATTTTTTTCCCTGGGACTATGACAATGAAGATATTCAAACCCAATTCCTTATTGTCTTGCTGTTTTGCCACCTGAAGGTGCTCGTGGTAGGCTCTAACTATTGCCTACGAGTACCTACACCCATTTCCTTTTATTCAGATAGAAACTTGGCTTCTCAGGAGGTGGTTGTATCATCCTTCACATCAGGCAAGATGAGATGACCCTTGTCTTGGATTCAGATTGCCAGACATTGGTGTGGTCATGTGCCTGTCTGCCCAGAAGACCAAAGGGGAAGTCTTCAGGGAAAGACTTTCTGTCCTGAATAGAAAGACGGTATTTCCATAGGTAAGAGACGTGTGTGTAGGTGTATGTCTTCTGCTCTTTGCTATGTCCTAAATGTAGAAGCAAAGGTCAAGAATAAAGATGTCTTAGTGAGGGTTTTATTACTGTGAATGGATGTTGTGACCACAGCAACCCTTATAAAGGAAGCCATTTAATTGGAGCTGACTTACAGTTCAGAGGTTTAGTTCATGACAAGAAGCATGGAGGCACACAGGCAGACATTGTGCTGGAGAGGAGCTGAGAACTCTACATCTGAATCCAAAGGCAGCAGGAAAAGAAAGTGAGCCACTAGGCCTAGCTTGAGCTTCTGGAACCTCAAAGCCCACCCCCACAGTGACACACTTCCTCCAACAAGGCCACGCCTCCTCCAACAAGGCCATACCTCCTCCAATAAGGCCACACCTCCTCCAACAAGGCCACACCCTCTCCAGCAAGGTCACACCCACTCCAACAAAGCCACACCTCCTCCAGTAAGGCCACACCTACTCCAACAAGGCCACGTCTCCTAACAGCGCCACTCCCTGTGCATCTATAGGAGCCATTTTTATTCAAACCACCATAGAAGATAACAAGACAACATGCCAAGAACAAGGAGTAGAAAATCAGAGAGTGTGTGGGTTCAGGACAGACATATGCTGTCATTTTCCCTATTCTGAACTGCTAACCTCAGACATCTTTAATAAGATCCTGGTTGCTAAGCTAATGTTAGATTTTCAGATACTTAGAGTTGAATAAACTCTTAATCAGATCATATCCTTTTATTAAGAGAAAGAGAGCATTCTTCAGATTTTAATTTTATTCACAGAATCTAAAATCAATGCTAATGAGTGTACAAAACGTCCCCATTTGTCAAATTCTCCTCACTGAGCTGCTATGGCATTGCATACAGTTAGTGCTCCATAAGGCATTGCTCTTAAGCACGCTTGTCATGGCTTGTACTGAAACTCTGACATAACTTTAGTTGTAAAAAACTCTGGATTAGCCCTAATGAAAGTCCCAAGGGCCTCATGATTAGGCAAGATTCCTCCGGGAAAAGCTCTCAGACACAAGGAAACTGCTTTTATCAAAATCACTTTAAATTCTGTCTTAGCTTCCACTTCACTAGATCTATTAATAGACACGGCTGGGATCTTTAGTTGAAACATATGATTTCTTGCTCTCAGACCTAACAGCAGCGAGAGGATTTTCAAGGGCTTCAGCACTCTCAGTCTTGGTGCATCTGTCTCTGATGGCATCTAAGTGCACACACCTTCCTCTCCAGTCAAATGCATCTGTCTCTTATGGCATCTGACATGTACACACCTTCCTCTTCAGCCAGATGTGAAGTGCACACACATTCCTCTCCAGCCAGATGCATCTGTCTCTTACAGATTCCAAAGTGCACACACCTTCCTCCCCAGCCAGATGCATCTGTCTCTCATGGCATCCGAAGTGCACACACCTTCCTCCCCAGCCAGATGCATCTGTCTCTCATGGCATCCGAAGTGCACACACCTTCCTCTTCAGCCAGATGCTAGTTTACTTAGGCCCATGGGCCTTGATGTGGGACAATGGTTTATATTCTGTCACTTATATTTTAAATAAACGCTGATTGGCCAGTAGCCAGGCAGGGAGTATAGGCTGGAACAACCAGACAGGAAGTAGAGGCGGGTCAATGAGAACAGGAAAATTCTGGGAAGAAGAAAGTTGCTCTGAAGTGTGACCCAGCCACAGAAGAAGCAAGATGTGACTGCCTAACTAGAAAAGGTACAGAGCCAAGTGGCTAACATAGACAAGAATAATATGTTATAAGAGTTAATAAGAAGCCTAAGCTAATGGACCAATCAGTTTATAACTAATGTAGACCTCTGTGTGATTTCTTTGGGACTTAATGACTGTAGGAACCGGGCAGGATCAGAAATCCCGGTCAACAGGGCCTCTGCTTGGTCATTCCAACAGCTCCTATGGTAGAGGGCACCACAGTCTCTCAGAGGTAGGAACTGAATTCTCTCTGAGCCATAAGGGTAACAACAAAAAGTGTGCACTGTGTGGATGTCTTCAGAGCACCACTTAAATCCCAAAGACCCAGGGGGAAAGAAAGCACTCCATCCTTTAAGGAAGAATGCAAGACTTAGAGAGGTTGTCACACGTCCAAAGTCATTTGGCCATAAAAGCACAAACTGAATTTCAGAACATATATATTGTTTTTGAGACAGGGTTTCTCTGTGTACAGTCCTGAGTGTCCTGGAACTCTCCTTGTAGACCAGGCTGCCTTCAAACTCAGTGAGATCCGCCTGCCTCTGCCTCCCATGTGCTGGGATTAAAGGCATTCACCACCACTGCCCAGCCAGAACCTATATTCTTAGTGACTATTCTTTCCAAAAATGAAATTCATGTATAATGGTTACTAGTAATTACCTAATGATGATAGTAAAATCTAACAGATTAAGAGCTACAATTTCCCCAAACTCCACAAGAAATAATAGCTCTTGTTATACGGTGCTTATGTTGTGATAGGTTCCATTCCACTATTACAGGTTGCTGTGGGTTACCCACGTGGGTACTGGGAACTGAACTCTTGGTCTTCTGGTAGAGCAGTCAGTTCTCTTAACCATTAAGGCATCTCTCCAGTCCCTAAGTAATGTACTGACCTGAACTTTTATACCTGCCTTAAGCAGTGCTAGGAGGTAAGTACTATCCTCAGGGTTCCTTACTCCTGAGCAACTCCTTACCCTATGCCACTGCCTTCCTGTCCATTCTGTTTACTGGAAAACAGAGCCTTAGGGTTCTCCCCAAGTCTTTCTTCTGTTGACTCCAGAAACAGAAGTACCTTCATTGCTGGTTTTAGCTGAAGTGCCCATAGCCTTGTCCCATCCCTGGTGTTTCTAATTGCTTGGTTTGAGGTGTAGCCTAGGCACTGGAGCTTTAAGATGCTGAGAGCCCCCAAATTCACATTTGACTCTGAGAACCATTGCTCATTCACATCTAGCATCTGAGAGTTCTTTGTTGGGTGTGACTGCACTGTGCACTTCAGCATCCTTATCAGAGGACCAGATGTCTATAGCTCTCCTTCCATCCAGTTGTGTCAACCAAAAGATGCCTCTCAACTGGATGTGTTATATTCGGGGAAAAGGAGGAGGGTGGCCCCTGTTGAGAATCACTGGTCTAGGGACATTTCTAGTAGCCCGGACTGTGAGAAGTCTTTCAGAAAGGAAATGAGCAGGGTGGCTGCTGTTACACTTGCTTCTAAACGGCAAAATATACAGAGATGCCAAAGAGGTCTGGCAGGAAATCCTCCTGTCACTGGAAGAAACTTAATCAGGGTGCTTGCTGTTCTTTGAAGGTTTTCATTCCAAGCAAAAAGATGGCAAAGTTTTTGAGGAGCATCTTGGAAAATTAAGGAAATGACACAAATTTTCCTAACTGATCTGAGACATACAGAAGGAAACTGAAAAAAAAAAGTTAATTAGTGTGAACAGTCTGGCCTGATGAGATCCTGTCTCAGTCTGGCGGATCGCTGTTGTAAGTGGAGAGATAAAGTTCAAAGTCCTGGGTGCTGAGTGCATGGAGACCCAGGTCACACGTGCATCTGGTCACCCAGCCGGTAACAGTGGCAAATGGCTTGGAGCTGAGGTGCTATGGGGCAGAGTAGACTTGGAATGAGTGCACGGAGGGAAGGCCAGGCTTGTGGATAAACTACGTTTGTGGAAGAACTGGGGGTGAAAGGGAAGAGATGGGGGCAAACAGGTGCAGTAGCGAGAAAGTTGTCCTACGTGGAGCTTGATCCTTTCAGGAGTTGCAGAGAACCAGAGCTGAATACAAGCCTCAGAGGTAGGGGGCAAGAGAGCTTCCATCTTTATTCACAGACTCCCGTTTGTTCTTGCCTGAGAGCTGTATCCAGGCTCAATCATTCCCCAGTACTTTCATGTGTTCTGACCTGATATCAGGAAGAGGGGTGGGGACTGGCAGTTGAGAGCAGTCAGGGGGCCTGGATGGTGGTTGGCATTGGGGCATAAGCTTCAGTTTTCATTTGAAAACATGTTTGAAAGTAGCTTTGCTTTGTAACTATGTTTAATAATTTTTATTTTCTTAATTATTTTTATTTCTAATCATTTATTTTCTTTCTTTCCTTTGCCCCTCCCCACAAACAAGGTTTCTCTGTGTAGCCCTGACTGTTCTGGAACTTTCACTGTAGACCAGGCTGAACTCAAATTTAGAGATCCGCCTGCATCTGCCTCCTGAGTACTGGGATTAAAGGCATGTGCCACCACCTCAATGATGTTTAATTTTTAATAAAGCTTCTGTTACATTAAAGAACTTTGGGAAAGTCTATCAAGTTACCCTTAAAGATACCTGTGCCTTATTTATTCATTTGTTTGAGACCACAAAAAGACAACTTCTACAGACTGAGAAGCCATCCCAGCCCTGCTCTCAGCTCCTTTTTCCGCAAGTACTTTCAGGTCCATTCAAAAACACACATTGTCCTTTTCTTTGGTTTTCCGTGGTAGCTGTTGCTTTTTGTTTCTTCTCTTCCTTTTATGAGCTCGTTTACAATTCTTTCAGTTCCTTAAATCTAGAGAGGTGTTTAGTTGGCATGTTTCTCTTTCTCATTCCACCCCGACTCCCAGTGACTTCTTCCTTCCTCTTCTTTAGGTATGGCTAAATGCCCCTTCTTCACTGGGGACCTAACTTTGTGCAGAGAGTCTTTCTTAGTCCATCTCATTCATTGTTATACTCCAATCTATTTGTCTTTATCCGGCATGCTTGTAATTGTCTTGTATGTTTATTTTATCTATTTACCTCAATAGAATATAACCTTCGTACAGGCCAGGATCATATCTATATCCTTGATATCTCTAGTAGGGTTGCCAGATTTAGCAAAGAGAAATATTGCTTTCCCAGTTAATTATGAAGATAAGATGAATCATAAATGATGTTTTAGCATAAGGCTGTCCAAGAACTGAATAGGACATAGTTACCGCTAAAATTATTTATGGTTTTTCAGAATTTCAAATCTAACTGGGTATCTTGTATTTCATTTGGCAGTCTGGTCCCTAGGTCCTAACATATGACTCTCACCATGTATTGTTAGAGGAAAACTTGATAGCAGCAAATTTAAGTTGCTGCCATGGCAACAAAGCAGAACGAATGTACTAACCCTGTAAAATCAAAGTCAGGACAGCTATCACTTCCCATATTTCTGTTCTGACTTGCATATCTTTTCACCCCTGGAGAACATAGTCAATCCACTTCCAAAGTCTCAGGCAGCCCCATTCTGGGAGGGACGCTGACCTGATAGCGGAAGCTTTATAAGTTGTGTTCAGCTTGCTAGACAATCATGCCTCATTTTCAATGTGACCTTCTCCTTGGGTATCAGTTTCTGTTGGCTCTTTCTCCCAAGACTGATTCTTCCATTTCAACTGTTCATCCATAGCACCCTGCTCTAGGGTTGGTAAGAGGGATTTCACACAGGATTACCAAATGTATTGACAAACACAAGTGAAGAGAAGGGTAACAGCCTGTCTCCACTCAAGGAGGCCGATGAGTTTCCTAGGACACAGGACCTTTCCTGCAAAGACCAGAGAAACCCAGATCCGGTCATCCCCAGACAGCTACTCCCCTAAAGTGAATGGATTCCTGCTTCTTCTTGGCAGCTGCTGAACTTCTCGTCTAATTTCATTGTACATGACTCCCAGAATTAGATGCCCGCTGTCCTGGGTATCCACACAGTTTAGACGAACGGCTGGTTGTTTAGAACTCTGCTGACCTCAGCTTCCCCATGCCTGGGTTGACCCTAAGGCTTGATTTTGGATTCAACCTCAGCTCATCATTCTCATGCTTGCCCTGCCCTGCTTGGGTCATAGTCTCTGACAGATTCCTGTAGTTGTGATCTTAGAGTAAAGCCCATAGGAAGTGCTCCCACCCCGAGTCCCCAGACATGGGCTTCTCCGGCCCACCAGTCCTGGACATCGAGACCGGAAAATGATCATTTGCATCATCCACAGAACACATATTTACTGAGTAACAGAAAGCCATGGACATTTGTGAATGCATTTCCACAAACACGCCGAGTTCCTTGACTGTAAAAGTGAGTCCCTGTATCCCCAGAGGGTGTGAGATTCTCAAGGGAACCATGTGAATCCATTCTCAATTACAGGAGCAGGCTTCGGTCTCACTTCGGTCCTGTGGGGTTCCTGGAATTGGGGGTGAAGTGGCTCCTGAGAGGCTCCCAGCACTTGTAGTAGTTCTCATCCAAACAGTTGCAGGTCTTGAGACCCCACTTGGTGACTGCCAAGCTCAAGGAAGACTCAAACATAAATGCCTGTAGGAAATAAGATGAAGATGAGAAGAGGTAAGGGGATAATAGTGTGCTTAGTTACATACATAGAGAGGTATGGGTGGACACAACATTGGACTAATTATGGTCACACGTACTGCCATGATGAAGAGGGGAAACACGAGCCCTGGGTTCTAGATCGGGTTTACCATGTATAAGCTGATGAAGATGTCTACAAGGTTTCTATCTGCTTACGGCCTTGAGTGTAGAACTAGCTTTGCTTATAGCATTCTAGAGGCAAAGTTTTTATTCCAAGGGCAGATGTGGGAGAATCCTGGGGTCGTCTCAGAGACCATCACTTGTGATGATGTCCTGATACGTAGGGCGTACTTTTATTTCACAAAGGAAGGAGCAAAGCCCCGAGCTGAGAGGCGACTTGTCTAAGAGGGTAACTGATGGTAGAACTGAGGGCTCAGCCTGTTTCTTCAGGAGCCTGACCAAGAGTTCAGCTCAGAAAAAGGAAAGAGAAGAAAGGAGAGCAAACGAAGATGGTCCATAAAGAGACTGATGCTGCACACCCCACTGTGTTCTAGATGTTTCTGGCCACAGTAGAAAGAAGCTAAAAAATATTTTATGTAGACTAGACATTTCAGCTTTTTATCAGTGGTTGATTTTTCTATCTATAGTGTCTTTCGTAACATAATGTGAAACCTTACAATTATTTTTGCTTTCATTAAGAAATTAAAAACCCTCTAGAAAGACCAAAGGAAAATGATATTATTCTTTTGCAACACTGCTCAGAACACCTGCATTAATGTTTGGGTCTCACACCCATGAATTTCTTCTTGTCTGTGTCAGTGATGTGTGTCTTTGCCTGACCTCTATACCTTTGAATGCGAAGGTTTAAAGCCCTATTCACATATGAGGGAAAATGTTACAGCCATTATTATTGTGGTCTTCCGCTGACTGCTTGCAAGTTTTGCTGTCAGGCTGAGCCGTGAAAGATCTTATAAACCACTTCCCACTGGAATAAAGATATGGCAGACTGGTCTGTGTCTGCGTTATATGATATGATGGGGAATGGTAAGGGAGACATAAAGTTAGGTCTCGGTAAAGTTTCTATTTATGTGTATGCGTGTATCTCTGGGGGTGAGGATACACACATGCATACAAGTGCCTGTAGAGGGTGCTCTCCAGTTATTCTGGACCTCCAGAAACCCAGCCCCTTATCATTCTAATCACCTTCCCAAGACTCCATCTCACTAGCAATCCAGGTCTTGGACTCAAATTCTTACTGCATGTAAAAACAGCCCTGTACCTCACTATTGTGGAACATTGCTAGGAGTAGCATGGCTTTCAAAAGCCCATTTGGAGGCCCAAGGGTTATTGACGAACAACACTAGGGTGGATTGTGTATGCTCAAGGGCTGTCAGAGGCAACAGCCTGAGATCATTGAACTGTCTCACAGAGCTGTAGGTTCCTATAGATGCTTCCAGGAGGCTCATGAAAGGTGTAACGGAGCCTAAGCTAAGGAGATAGGAAGGGCTCTGTGTCCCTTTCTCTATAAAAGCAGCTCTGGCCTTGGACTCGGGCCTAAAAGCCCCACTGGACAGGTGGACAGTTAATGCTAGGGAGTTTGGAAGCCAGGCTTTTTGTCGAGCAGATTTGAGCTGTGGGTTCTAGACTACGGTAGCATTGAAGGCATTTGCTTTAAAATGTGCAGCAAGTCTGCATTTGGCTTAGCATAAAGTTATTTCTTGTGGTCCCGTAAGTCAGTTTCCAAGAACTCAAAAAATAAATAAATAAAATAAAATAAAATCAAGTACTGCGGCCAACCGCAATCGTGTTCCGCCTCGGTGTTACAGCTGGACACAAGAGGAATACAAAGCAGGCTTTAAATCCCATCAGCTTCACCCCAGGCCAAAGGAGAACAAAGAGAATGAAAAAAGCAACTGAGAACCGCTGTCACCAGCCCTGACTACAGAAAGGCACAAAACTGCTTGACCCTCCTTTGCTTTCGGAACTGACTGAAGGTGACATTTCCCTCCTCTGCTACTGTGGTACTCAGGATTACTTCCCATATAGAATACTCTGGGACAGGGCTGCATTTAGATACGGCAAGACCCTTCAAAGAGTATTATTAATGCTTCCTTGCATTTAAAGTTACTGAACACGCCATAGGGCATTATAATTCGTAGATGTCCTCTAGGTTAGATAGTATGTCCATTCTACAGATGGGAAAATGAAGCATGGTGAGCTTACATAGGAATTAAGAGCTAGGATTTGAACTGGTCTGATTCCCTGCCAAACTCCTCCTATGCTGTCACACCAGAGGTCTAGGGTTCATGCAGCTATACGTATGCATGCAGACTTCTAACGTGCACGCACAGACATGAAACTCTCCCCACTCCACCTCTGTGACTTCGGAGAGACAGAAAAGAGCTGCTTCCTCTATAGAAGTTTCAGAGCCCAGAGGCATCAGGCTGCTTACCATGGTACCGTCAGCAATCCGCTCAGGTGCCAATTGGGCCTTGCTGGCCTTCTCAAAGCAGTCTGCATCCGGACCGTGAGGGGTCATGGCACTGTGAAGGCTGCCTCCCCCTGGCAGGAATCCACCTTGCTTTGCCTCATAGTGACCTTTGATGAGTCCCATGAATTCACTCATGCAGTTCCCTGGGAAGGTTGAAGCAGTGGCAGTTTTATTATCCAAGGCTAGACCCATGAAAGAATAGTATTTCTTCTAGGTTTTTGGGTCTCATATCTCAAATTCACCAAATAATTCCACAGTAGTACATGGTTTCACCACCACATTTCTGGTTTCCAGTCTAGAACAAAGTGATGTGTGTGTGTGTGTGTGTGTGTGTGTGTGTGTGTGTGTGTGTGTGTGAAGGTAATGATAGAGGACAAGCTCCAGACCTACAGTCCATTATCAAGTGATAATCTATGAGGCAGATGGTTGGTTTCGGTAAAACAGTGATTCATCATAGCAGATCACCGAATCTGAACAGGACAGAAACCGTATTCTTCTGTTCTCTTGGATCCCGAAATCTGAACTTTGGAAATAATCCTTCTTTCTACTCTAGACAGAGGGCTTTTCTACATCATTCCTTATGGATTACCCCCTGGGCTCTGCTTGTATGCCTTCAGTGAATGAAAGGCTCTACAGAGCAACCTATCCTGATATTTTTTATAAATTAATGGGCATTTTTACATCGCCTTTAGGAGTCACACGGAATTTGACAAAGCCCACCACGCGTCCTTTCTTTTGGTATTTTATTTTTGTTGAAGTAAAACCCTTTCTCAACATGACAAAAGCCTAAGAGCAAGAATGAAAGAAATCTGACACCTGGGGAAATGCATATACCTTTCCTCCTCTGCCAACCCAGTCATCTGTCCGCTTTCCCCGCCACTCGCTTGCCCATCCACCCGTACCCAAATACAGAGACACCACTCTAACTACTGTGCCACACAGAGGATAAGGAATAACCTGCTCAGAGCTGCTCGTCGTCTGTCCTGTGGGAAGATGGAAGGTGCAGGGTGTGTGACATTGAAGTGACAGTCCTTACAAAGTCAAACGCTTGGCAGGCCAGGGCCATGTCCTTCTCTCCATGTGAGATATAAGCAGGTACCACAACACTTCGGCAATCAACTGAACAGTCACGCATCCCCTGCCACCTACACAACACACTGCTCCAGGCCCTAAAGGTAAACAGGTGGCAACCCTGAGGAGAGAGTGAGGCCCAGATCATAGCCCCACACACGTCTCCAAAAGCAGATAAAGGAAGAGAAGCAAATGGTTGCCCTAAGAAACTGAGTTTTTTCCTTTGGGTGGGGGGTTCAAGACAGGGTTTCTCTGTAGCTTTGGAGCCTGTCCTGAAACTAGCTCTTGTAGACCAGGCTGGCCTCGAACTCACAAAGATCTGCCTGCCTCTGCCTCCCGAGTGCTGGGATTAAAAGTGTGTGCCACCATTGTCCAGCTAAAACACTGTAATTTAAGAACAGTTCTGCACAGAGCTTCAGTCTGCAGTCACATTCCTTGCTGCACTACGTGTCGCCAGGGTCACCTTCACAGTTTAATTTTAAGAAGAGAGCAGGACAGAATTTGGTTTTGATCTGAATGTGAATTTAGTTAGCAATGAGTTGGGTGAAGATATTCTACATCGCTTTTGATGTTTCAAAGGACAGTGGGAGGGTAGACCTTGCCTTCCTGATTAAAGCTGGATCTAGTTGACTCAGGTGCATTAAAATGACTAGAGGCAATATTTCTACAGAAATAATTCTCCAGTTTCCCTTAAAGTCATATCAAAGTAACAAAGATTTGGAGTATCGCTACAGCGATATTTTCATATCTCTGATAAAACTAATTACTAACTTCGGGTTCTGTGTGAGTTTTTTTTTTTCCAAATCAACTTAGGGAGGCACATCTTTATGAGATGGTATTTGGGGACAAGTCATTAAAAACATCAGAGGAGGCGTTTTGCAAGGACCACTGTTTCAGGCTCTCTGCAGTACAATTGGAGATGAAGGAGTGAACTGGGAGCCCGAGCACAGCAGTGTGGTTTTGTCCCCCTGCCTAGGAGAGGAGACGAGCCCTCCACTGCTGCTCTCAACAGAAAGTCTGTAGACCTCTGGGTCAGAAGCCTCTGGCGCCCTAGTTCAAAGGGCAGCTTCTGAGTTTCTACTTTAAAGCCAACAAATTAAACTCTGGAAGAGAGAAGCTTGAGAATAAACTTGAAAGGGAAAGGGTACTCTTGATGGTGACCTCGAAGGGGCATGTTGGCTGTCATCTGACTGTGAAGTGGCCTTCTTTCATCCGACAGCCACTTCCCCACCCTCACAAATGCTTAAACTGCCTATTCCGTGCATCTGTCCACCATGAAGCTCCGGTACCTGGGAACTGTTACAGAGAGGAACTCACATACACAGAAGGTTCTGGAGTTAACTATGGAAAACAATTTGTTTTCTAGACTGTTCCGGCTGAAAATGTACATTACAGCCTTTCCAGCCCTCTATGTTCAAAAAAAAATGTAAAATCCTCCTGAAAGCAGAATTGTACCTTGACCTGTTTAATTTGCACAATTAAAAATGTCAACCTCATTAAACACAGCTGCAGTGCACTTATTCATTCTTAGTAATGTATTCACTGACTGAATAAATATTTCTAGACGTGTATTATGCACAGGCCACAGCACTAGCTGCATCAATTAGCAGTCACATGCATCTGCTTTGGCATCAGACAATCTGCAATTTAATCCTGACCCTGCCACTCAGCTAACTGTGAGACCTGGAGAATGGCTTCCTTCCCCGTGTCAGTCTCATTTTCAGGGAAACCGAGAGGGAGATAATTGATATTATCTATCTCTTGCTGCCTGTTATAACCCAAATAAGTTAATACTTTAAAAAAAAACTTGTAATAGGGCCTTACAAACTTGCCAACAATCATTAGTCTTAATAATACAAATAAAACTGAATTTGTTCAAATCAGTTTCTGCTCTGTGCTGGTGACTGAGGGGGAGAAAAGCTATCAAATGGTCTTACCCATTAGTAAATTCTACCAATTCTACCAGCTCTGCAATATCAACCTGCTGGTGAAATGTGCCTATACGGGCAGTAGTGGCGTGGCTATCATGGGGTAACCAACTGCTCTCTAGGTTTGAAGCCTGTACCATAGGATGATCCTTTGCTTGGGAAGTCATAGGCCCTGCAAGGAAAATTACTACTGATATCTGACTACATAGACATAACGTCAAATTTCCTTCTAAATGTCCATGCTCATTTCTCAGACAGAAACTGCCCTCAACCCCACTCAAAGAAGCTTCTGTTTGCGGTGGACACTGGTGAATTCAGAGTCTCATTGGCTGCTCAAGATGCTGAAAATATCTGGAAAATGGGAGCTGAAGCCTAAACCAAGTGCTTATACTATCCCTTCTAAGGCTCAGGGGATGTTGTGGGAAGACAGAATGATGTAACATAAAAGCTGGAAGACAGGAGGCAGATTAGTAAACACCATCCTCTGCATACAGAACAGCCAGTGTAGTTAAGAACTCATAGGATTTTCAGTTGCTTGTGTAAGGCCCACACATGGCAGGCACGCTTAATGGTCAGTCATAGGTCAGGGAGAGAGGCCCTCTCAATGGTCAGTCATGGATTTGGGGGGAAGGGCTAATGGGAAATGGTTTCTTACTGCTGAACTATAGGCCACTCATGGAGGGTACAAGAAAAGGGAGTCAACTTCATGATTCCATGTCTTCAGTTTTGTACCAACTGGTCTACCCCCAGGCTCCAGTGAATAGTTTCAGTTCCAAGGTCATAGAGAAGGTCTTGGTCAAACTCTGGCAGACACAAATTAAACAAATTGAATGGAATGTGGACCAGGCAGGCGGTGGTGGTGCAGGCCTTTAATCCCAGCACTCGGGAGGAAGAGACAGGTGGGTCTTAGTGAGTTTGTGAGAATGGGGGAGTTGAGAAAGGGTGGGGGTAAAAGCAGTCAGAACGCGTTATACACACATATGAAATTGTCAAAGAAAACAATTCATGAACAACACCCCCACCTTCCAGAATAGTTTATCTCCCAGTTTAGATCGCTGTCTGCTTTGTTTTGCCAAAATAATTAAATAAGGAACATTTTACTTGTTCTTGTATCAGATTTAAGTAGTTTCCCCAAACAAACTACTCCCCACCCTTTATAAAAATTTGAAATGCACTTTCTCGCTTCACAGGCTTCCAACCCTTCTGTCTCTCTTTCAAGCCAGAGAAACAGGAATTAGTCCACGAATCCCCCTGCTGATACTGTGAGGCTGGAGCCTCTTAAAACTCGAGTGGCCTGAGAGGCCAGATTCTAAACTCAAGGCACATCAGGGGGTCCAAGAACAACCTGGCCGTTGTCCCCAGTGCCCCATTACTTTGCTGTTACTAGTGTCCAGGGGTATTCTGGTAAACCAGAGACTTACTGTGGTAATAAGGAGGCCGGAAGGTCTTATTTGCCACCCCCCACCGAGGTGGGAAGATGACAAAGTCAGCAATGGCCACTCCAGGTCGGAGAGACTTGGCCGTGAGCACCGTGAAAATGGAAGGATCCTGTGAACACAGAAGGGGAGGCTGAAGGTAAGATGCCTGGGAGGGGACTGAACCACGACAGCTTGTCACCTGCACAGGGAGGTGTTTTCAAGCCACACTTTCTGATTAAGTGACCCAGGTCAGACTTAGATCGTTGAAGTGGAGTAATCACACATGTGGCTTCCTTCTTGCTGCGATGGAAGCAAAATGCATTCACGCTGGATAAGAGGACGGGCAGCTGCGGTCTTTGCCTGCTGAGTCTACATTAGGGGCGCCCTATTTCCCTCCAGCGCGGAGAGTGAGAGAGCCTGATGTCTTCTACCCCCAGGCTGAGTGGCGGGGAGCTTGGTGCTGCTCAGAGAACGTTGGGGAGCAGACAAAACAGCATCCACATCCTAGGGTAGAGGTCAGGATGCTTCTTGGGGAGGCAGGGCATCAGAGTTCCAGATGGTGTCCACAGGCGGGAAACATCTGAGAACTAGTTAAAATTATTTTTCTGACTCTTGATTGACTCCTCGATTGACTCTCAGAAGGACAAGGTTATACTTTTCCCAAGAACTTTAGACTGCTAGGTGGAAAGACCAAGACTCAGTGTGATTGATATCTGTGTTCACTATCAGAGGCAGAGCTGACACCGGGAGATTCAGAGATTGGGAATCTATTTTCTACTCCTTTAATTGGGGAAAGGAGAATGTGGCTATTTCTTTTTTCAGAATAATCCTCTGTTGAATTTGTTCTTTGATGGTTTCATGCATTTATGCAGTGCGTTCTGGTGACTGCCAGCCCTCTCCTGGTCAGCCACCCTTCCTCACCTCCCGTGACAGGATCAGGGAAAGCTTCAAAGGTCCATGACTTGAGCTAAATCTTTAAAAGTGAACCAAAGTGGGAGGGGAAGAGGAACAGAGGGAGGGATTTTATCAGGGAAAATAGAAAAGATACCAAGTATGCTGAACTTTTGTAAAGCAGGGGAAGGTTAAAGCCAGAGGGATGCAGTGAAGGATGAAGGAGGAGTGAGATGTGGTACTAGAGAAAGGAGCCCAGGGCCAGAGGGTGAGGAGTACCAAATGCCATGCTTTCAAGATCAGACTTAATCCTAAATCATGGGGAGCCTGCAAAGGTTTTCTACAGCAGTGGCCAGACTGAATTTAGGGGAGATAACCACCCCAGCAGTACAGAGAAGAGTGAATCTCTGTAAATTCAAATGAGAACCAAAACAAAACACAAAACCATGAACAAAACAAAAAGTCGACCCAATTCTTGCTGGAAGTTACCGTTTTTCCTTTCAACTGTCATGGGAAATGGTTGGAAACTATTAAAAGAAAGACAAGGTAAGAAGGCTCAAATAGAGCTTTACCAAGGTCTCAGGGTACTTCTTCATGATGCTTTGGGCTTGGAATCTTGATTTTCTTTTTCCCCTTTGGTTTTATTAAGATTCACTGTTGTTCAGAAAGGTAGTCTGGGCCCCCTAGAGAGAAACTGAATTGGCTCAGAGTAATCCTTCTATCTCTGACTCTCTGGCTTCTGCCCCAATTATCCCTCAGCTTGTGGGTTAAGTTAATCTATTAAGAAGTACACAACAAAATGAGCCTCCCCTCAGGGTCGCAGAACTAGTACTTTATCAAACATCTGGGCTCTCGGGATCCTGTATGGTAGACCAGGGACCTATCCTTGGTCCCCTAATTGACTAAAAAGTATAACTAAATTCAAACATTGGACTTTTTTTTTTTTTTAAAAAAGAAACGTTTAAGTGTTCAACCTTTGTGTAACGTTAGAAGAGGCCTCCCTTGCTCTTCATAGCCAACCACAGCCAGAAGCAGAGGCGAGGGAGCAGGGAGGCAGCCAGAGCAGAGTACACGCCCCAGGTTCGCCAGGTGGCCAGGTCTGTAAACGACCTTCCCTCCTGCCTTCAACATTAGCATTAGCAGGTTTTCCTTTGCCCATCAGTGAGAGCTGTGATTACATAGAAGCAAAGTAAATTAGGTTGAGTGTTTCCTGGCTTCCTCATTTGCTCTGGCATGTATTCCTTCACCAAAGGGCAGATGACCCTGTTGAGGCTGTGCAAGCATGACCTTGAGAACCTTAGCTTTGTGACTGTCCACAGGTATACTCTGGATCCCTCCCATT
Organism: Myodes glareolus; assembly: GCF_982192425.1. NCBI lineage: Eukaryota > Metazoa > Chordata > Mammalia > Rodentia > Cricetidae > Myodes > Myodes glareolus. Next base: position 44,777,387 of record NC_142027.1, on the reverse strand, counting down.
CAAGGGCTGTCCCATCCCCAGGGTCCCTGCATGGCCCACACTTACCGCATGGTCAAAGGCCACTGCATTGATCACCATGAAGTTCTCTAGGTTGTACTTGTAGGGCGTATAGTTTCCGTGCCAGGCCACAACATTGAATGGGGAGACACTCTAATCACAAAAACCAGGAGAGCGTGGTCTTAGAATGTAATATTTCCATAGCTGCAGACTTCCAGTACTTACTGACATAACGCTTTTTATTTGCTATTGTTCTAAATTTAACTAGGCTATCCTTTGGGAACATCATAGCTCATAATCATTCTGCAGTTGCTTCGCACACCCTCTCCTAGGTCCTCACTTTGTCGTTAACCCCTTTTCCAGTTCAAAGGCTGCAGCTGTCCGGCCCGCCACGCGTACAGCCGAAGCCTAGCACACTCATCAAGCGGTACTTTTTCAATTTTTAACTTAACTGTAGGAATCTGTAGATGCCAGCAGTTCTCAAACAATCTGGGCTTCCCTCTGTCTCCTGGTGCAGCAGGCACTTGCTGTGCTATTTCTCTAGGGTTTTGCAGTCTAAAGGAAAGTCTCCTAGACAGTGTCTACTGTTGAGCTCGTCAAAGAACCCCAGTTTACATGTTTGAGATTTCAAAATGACATTAACACCGTGCTCTGTTTCATCTGGGGTAGGAGATCACTTTGGGGCTATGGTATTATGATCTTTCTCATGGGCACTGCACATCTAATTCAGAAAGAGGATTCAATAAAGAATAGTCTAAAGTTCAGGGTATATGGCTGGTCAAAATACTGAGAATAAAAGATGCTCAACCGTAAATGGGACATCTATATCAATGCCCACCCAGCCAGACCAAGGCTCAAGGACCGTCTTGAAAGAAGAAGAGGCAGAAATAATATAAGAGTTGGGAGATGGGAAGGAATATAGGGAAAGATTGCCTTCTAGACATGACATGGCTGCCAAACTGACGAACTCATAGCAGCAAGATGTGCATAAGGGCAAGCTAGCCAAAATTCTGATATAAATGACGTGGATGATCTCCAGGCCTCCAGGCACTGAAGATGTGTCACTGGTAGGATTCCCATGTTCCTGTGGGTGGCCCTACATCTGTGCACATATAGGGAGCACTAACTGTAATTAGGGGATATAAACAATAAAAAAGTTAAAAGATGTGAAGTTGGGAGTTAGATGTGTTGAAGGGGATGTGGAGAGAGGAAGGGGGATATGGGGATGAATATGATCGCATGTCTTTGTAATTATGATATTCTTGAGAACAAAGAAAACAATTTAAGGGAAAAGTCTGCGCAAACGCATGGTTAGGGCTAAGTGGACTGATTAGAAGTGTTGAGGTTCCTGAGCCTTACCACAGGGAAGGCATTGGCTTTCCTAGTCATGAGAAAGAGGAAGGGAAAGTAATGTTATAGGATGCCAGCAGAATCCAGAGCCATGAAGAAAAGTAATTTGTAAATATTTGTAGCTGGTTCTTTGGGGAAACAAGGCTCTGAATTATAGTATTTTCTAATATCTGTGCTATGAATACTCTCACCATGATATTTATCTCCCCCTAATAATATTTTTTTGGGTGAAAAGAAAAACACAAAGAAACAATGTTGAGTGCCTTTAGTACTGAGATCTGGTTTTGAGTCCCAGTACGACGCTGCTGAGCCCCAGGTGGCACAGATGTGTGCACATCAGCTTTTACAAGTTGCAATGAACTGACTCCCCACACTGAGACCACTCAACAGGAGATAGACCAGGCCCTATTCATGTCTTCAGTAGGGAGGAAGCAATGAAGAAATGTCCAACTATCCTCTCTCCTGTCATCAAGTTTCTTCCAGTTGAACTGAGCAGCAGACAGTAGACTACGGAGCCCAGGCTACTCTGCGGACAAATGTCAGTCCCCCAAGACACAGACCGTGACAGAGGAGAACGGGCCAGTGGGACCATCACAAGGCTCCCCTGGGAAGTAGAAAGCTTTCTTTCTACAGCAGCTGCTGGCTACTGCTAGAATGGAGGCCCTTCATCAACTGAGTGTAAAATAATAATAGTCTGGGAAGCATACTTAAAGCTCATGCAGATTTGTTCTTCGGATCCCCCAGAGGTTAACGCTTTTTGCCAGATGAGAGAATTCAAGTAGGTGTAAGCATCTTAAACAAGGCTTTCTGTGGCTTTCTCTACAAACGTTCCCTGAACTACTTATGAAAATTCCTGCCCTGGAGTTCATGAGGATGACACATGACTGTTTGCTCCAGGGCTTAAGCTGAAGTTTCAGACTGCTTAGTCTCTGCTGGTTGGCATGGCTTTGTGGTGCTAGTCAAGGAAAATAACGTGTGCCAGGCAAACGTAGACAACAAACCAGACAAATAAAACAATAAAGCAAACAATAGCAACAGAAGGGCTCTTTGGATGCCTTTCATTATATGATTAATCTGTTCTAACATTTTGCTCTCAAGAAGTTAAGTAACAACACATAATAATAGCCTGGAATAATGGGGCACACTCAAAATGTCCTTTCTTGGGGGACAGAAGAAGGAGGGTCAGGAGTTCAAAGTCACTCTCAGCTACAAAGCAAATTCAAGGCCAAACTTGGCTACATGAGACCTTGTCTCAAAAAAAAAAAAATGAACAAGAAGTCATATAATATTATAGCATAGATTATATATATATTTTCATATGACACTCTTTCAGAAGGGACAGAATGTTGCCATCTCTCAGAATTAATTTATATTATTGCCTGTGATTTCATGTTCTGAGTTTACTAGGTCTCTGGGATAATTGAAGTTAATTAGCGAATTCTCTTTGTTTTGGATCAACGACCAATCACTTGTATTTGAAATGAGGTTGTCACTGAGGAATATCAATCTTGGCTGATCTTTGTGGTGATTCATCTTCTTTTTCAGAACATATTAGGTGGCCTCTATGGCATGTTCCCCATTTCATTTCCAGAGACCTGCATAGTGCCAAATTTCCATTGCTAGATGGTAGAAAGAAAGAGCATAACCCGTAGTCTAATAGTTGGGGGTTTTAACCCTGGTTCTATCGCTTACTGGGACATGGCTGAATTAATTATTGCTGTCTGACCCATTTTCATGACTAGGAAGGCAAGCAGTACGTAATTTGCAGTACTTTAGTAGTGTGATAAAGACAAAAGGATGTGCTGGGCGGTGGTGGCGCACCTTTAATTCCAGCACTCTGAAAGCAGAGGCAGGTGGATCTCTGTGAGTTTGAGGCCAGCCTGGTCTACAGAGCGAGTTCCAGGTCAGGCTCCAAAGCTACAGAGAAACCCTGCCTAGAAAAACAAACAAACAAACAATAGACAAAAGGATGTGTGTAATGTACCTAATGTTGGCCTTGGCTTTTAACTGGTGCTTCATAACTCCACATTCACCCTCTGGCTACCAACAGTCATACTTTACCTGTTTGCAAGCAAACAGCTTGCCTTGGTATTTATTAATCACAGTGTAGCCACCTGGCACTTGACGATCTTCATACCAGGCAACAGGGATCAAGAAATCACGAGGATTGGCCAAGCCATTTGCTCCTAGAACACAGTAACCCGAGCCCCATTTAGATATTTCCAAAGTCAAAGTGAAGACGCCCGCAAAGGGGAAGGCCTTCTTCTGTGTCAAAAGTCATTTCACAAATTATCATCAAAATCCTTGCTGGATTTCCAGCTGGGGCTATGGCTGAGTGCCTGCCCAGCATATGTGAGCCTTTAGGTTCAATCCCAAGCAAAACAGAATCTGTTGGATCTCAATCTGGTAGATTTGTAGAAAGATCCAAGAGTTTGGGGTAAAAAGCAGAAAATTTCAAAAATCCTCATAAACAGCATTGTTTTCTAAAGTTGAAGAGTGATTGTGGGTCATTTTTTTTTATATAATCATTACCATATCACTATTCATTTACCACAGGTGAGAGCAAGGGCAAGGGAGGAACTAGAGAGGAGAAGAGGGGAAGAGTTGAGAGAACAGCAGATCTCTGTCCAAGGAAGCCCGGAGACTCTCTCCAACACACGCTTAGACCTTGATGTCTTATAAAAAGGCTACAAGCTATTGTCCCAGGCAGGCCTCTGCCTGGTAGACAGAACTCAAAAGCCAGGATTATAAAGCTGCTGTCCAGCATGAAAAATATGTGCCTGCCATTCAGAGAGGACGAATTGAGGACCTGCCTGTTTAGCTTTGCTCAGGAGGGAGTGTTCCCTCCGGAGAAAGGAAATAAATCAAAAGACAAAATATGAAAAAGCGTAAGTGCAAAAACATAATTTAACTCAGAGAGGAGAGGCCTGGGGAGTGTTTTATCATTTCCAGCTCCTGGGGTTAAAAAAAAAAAAGCCCCCAGCTGGTTAGTAAATTATATATATTTTCCAGAGGGTACATGCTCCGTGGAACCTGAAGGCTCAGCTGCCTGTACAGCAGCAGGAAGTGAGACCAAAGTGGGAAGAGTGGGTGGCAGGCAGGATGACAGACGGCCCACCATGGCTCCAGCTGCCTCTCTGCTGCCTCCCACCTTCCTCTGAATATTTGGTTCCCCAGGGGAGTGACCAGAAGGCACAGGCTGGCCTGTCCTTGTTGCTCTGAAAAGCTGTTGACACAGAAGGAAAGAACTGGGAGGTGCAGCTCAGGATGAAACTAGGGGCCAAATTCCCGGGCTCCCTTTTTTTCTCCAAGGGAGGCTTGAAAACAATTACTCCTAAGATCTTTCCTCCCCTCCTGCATCCCGTGCCTTCAGCTGTTGTAAGGGCAGGGGCAGGGAGAGCAGGAAGTTTTAATCTACCACATAGCGGCTGTTGTTTCTAGCTTCTTCATAGCGTGAAGTGATCCAATCGTTGAGTGTGTTAAGTGTGTGGATTTTGTGGAGTGTGCTCAGAAGGAATGTGATCCTCAAAGGCCGCGTGTCACCCAGTCTGTTCCATTGTTTCATGGGACTAGAACCCAGGCCGGCCATTTTGACAGCTCATTGACTTCAGAAAGCAATTCTTCACAAAGCTCATTCTCATTAGCATGTATTTGCTTAAGTAGTTCCCTTCCCTCTTCTCTTTAATGTGTCATCAAAAATTAATCAAATCTCAGGCCTGAGGAGGATGTAGCTCAGTCTGCAACAAAGTGCTTGCCTCGCATGCCTGAAGCCCTGGGTTCAGTCCTCTTCACTGCAGGGTACTGGCATGGTGGTAAACGCCTATAACCTCAGTACGCAGGAAGGAGTGGCAGTAGGATTAGAGGTTAAAAGTTGTTCTCATCCACACAGAGAGTTAGAGGTCAGCCTGGGATATAAGAGACCCTGATTTACAAAGAACAAAACAAAACAAACAAACAAAAAACAAAAGAACAAAAGCCAAAAGAATTTACTCAAATTGCAGATCTCATTCTTTGTAGCTATTCTTGGGATCCCCTCTGTGTCCTTTGAAATATATAATATCTAACCAGAAACCCATTAATGCCTTTACCCTCATTGTTCTGTGGTGTTATTTTAGAGAAACTTAGAGTAGATTGGTTTGGGTCATTTTCTGTTATCCGTGCATTTTATAGGAAGGCATATGGTCTGAGGCAGTTGTCTGGAGAGAGAAAGTGGAGAGTGGAAGAGATGGAGAAAGATGCATCTATCTCAAGGGAGGCTTAGAGGGAAGGTTTACCAATGGGTCCCAGGTCAGGTAACTCAAAGTGGACGCCATAGACCTCCAGGATGTAGCCCCTGGTCTCCTCGAAGACATCGATGCTGAATCGCATTCCTCTCTGGAGGACAGAAACACAAACGTGGCCTCTTAAATAAGTCATATCCTTGCAGTTAGATGCAGAAGTAAAGTGGCTGCGTTTCCAGGCATGTTGTTGTGGTAGTTTGAATCTAATTGGCCCCGATAATCTTAGGGAGTGTCGCTGTTAGGCAGTGTGGCTTTGTTGGAGTGGTCTTGTCGGAGGAAGTGTATCACTGTGGGGGTGGGTTTTGAGGTTTCCTATGCTTAGGATACCACCCAGTGTCTCAGTCGACTTCCTGTTGCCTTCTGGTCAAGATGTAGCTGGCACCATGTCTGTTTTCACGCTACCGTGCTCCCTGTCGCCCACCAAGCTCCTCGCCACGATGATGATGGACTGAACCTCTGAAACTGTAAGCAAGTCACCCCAATTAAGTGTTTTCTTTATAAGAGTCACAGCGGTCATGGTGCCTTTTCACAGCAATAGAAACCCCAACTAAGACAACTGTGAAAGGTAAGCAGATTAAAGATGGGTTACAAAGAAAAATCTAATTCTTAATCGTGCCCACAATAACCTCTCATTGGGTCCAGAAATAACAGCAGCTTCCAACTAGAAAAAAAAATTTTTAATATCTTCACTATCTCCTCTCTCTGATACAGCATCAAGCAGACTACAAACATTTAGGGAAGGGAAGGGATAAACATTCTCTGCTTTGGGATTGTGTGCTATATTAAACAAAGCAGGCACTGGGCCGCACACCCCGAAGCCGGCTGTGTGACTCACATTCCTCCCTGTTGCCCAGACATGACAGAGACATTTTAGCATTAGAAATAGCGGCAGCTGAAACATCTGATGGCTCCCAGATTAGGGAGAGGCAGCGGGGAGAGGGGCTCATTACCAACCTGAATGACGCAGATCTCGTTGGGTTGCAGGAGCATCTTGCCAAACTCTGTGTAAATGAGAAGCTTCCCTTTCTGGGGAACTGGCAAAAGGGAGAAAAAGAAGACAGTGCAGCAGTGAGCCACCCTGTTCAAGGGAGAACCTGAAGGCTTAAGGGCTGTAGTTGGTTGCTATTGCAAATGAGGAGACCTTTATTGTGTCTCTTGGGAGTAAGTTATATTCTGACAATGCCAGTTAACTGTTTTACTGTCTAGATGGTTTGGGAAGTTCTTCAAAATCTCAGTCCTCCCTCCCACCCCGACCCCTGTTGAGGAGCTTGTATATATGCACTTTTGTGAACTGATCCATGGACATAGCATGGAAAATCACTTTTTTCTGACATGTCAGTGGGAATGCTGGGTGTCTGCATGTCTACCGACTATGTGAAATGTTCACACCCTAATACTGATACTAACACCACCATGGAAAGACCAGAAAAATCTCTGATGGGCCTTAACATTTTAAATGGTCTCATTTTTTTTTTTTTTTATCTGAGTGGTGGTTATTGATGACAAATGGGCTTTCCTTGGGTGAGTTTAAAAGCAAATAGAATTTTCCTAATAAGTTAGTCATACGTTATTAACTTCATTTCATCTGCCAAGATCTCCCACATGAGAGACGCCCAACAGAGACAGCCACAGGCAGAAAGCCCAGAACATACATTAGAGACTTTGAAGTATGCTAGGAATCTTTTCCAGACCACCAGTGGTGTCTGGAGATGGCACTTCGTTTAATAAAACAGTTGGGAGAACGCAGGCAAGTAAAATGCAAAACAACAACATTAACAACAAAACCTGGAAAGCAGCGCAGGGTTAGGACTCTGTCAGTCTTCCTGCTTAGGAACTTACCAATCAGGAAATCCCCATCTGAATTGTAAAAGCATCTGAAAAAGACAGAGTGCTTCCTGTCATTCTTTTCAGTTTTAACATAATCTGGACGCGTCTACTCATTCTATAAATTATTATTTAGTGCCTTCCACAGGAGAGGTGCTAGGTATAAAAGGGCCAGCAGAAGCCCTCCCTGAGGAGTTAAAAATCTAGCAGAGTGCAACAGGAACGGCAGATTGCAGACCTTCATCACTGCGAGGCATACTGGTGCTGGGAAGGTCAAGTTCAGGGTCACGAAGGACTGGGGACCTGCGCTGGTTTGAGGAGAAAACAAAGGCCTCCCTACAGATGGGACTTCTGACAAGAGAGTCAAAGGCATCATTTCAGCAAGAGAAGAAACTCCAGGAAAAAGGAGAAGCAGGTTAGGTGCAGTGGGGCAAGAAGGCCTTCTTGAGAGAACTAAAGTGAGGCCATTGTGACGTAAGTGGAGAAGGGAGGTGACCTGACACAGAGCTAGACCCAAAGAGAGGTCTCCAGCGTCTCACAAGGCTGTGATCTTGGCTTTGGTTTGTGATTCAAAAAGTAGAACAGCTAGGGCAGGAGAGAGATGGCTCGGCAGTTACAAGCATTTCTTTCTCTTCGAGAGGACCCACGTTCTATTCCTAGCAATTCCATGGTGGCTCACAACCGTCCCTAAGTGCCAGGGGGTTTAACACCCTCTTCTAACCTCCACAGGCACTGGGCACACATGGTGAGGGCAAGACACTGAGACACATAAAATGAAATAAAAATAAAACAATTTTTTTAAAGATTTGAACAGCTCACACAAATTCATTAAGTCAGCAAGACCAGATTTAGGCTTCAGGCACAGTGGTGTAGTTCTAGAGTCGTGTGCAAAGCTGCTACAACAGTCTGCTTTCCGAAGAAAAGGTAGAAATGGCATTTACTTCTTCAAATTGCAAAGAAAGCAGACTATAGGGACCTACAAAATAGCCCAGCAGGTAAAGCCACCTGACACCAAGGCTGAGGATCTGAGTTTGAAACGTGGGACCACATGAAGGAAGAAAAGAAGCCCTCCCCCCACATTGTCCCCAAGTTGTCTTCTGCACACATGTGCTACGACATGCACCCCCCTGTACAAAAACAATAAGGAAACTTCTATGTGCAGGAACACCAAGCTTACACAAAGCTACCAGTTATCAGGTAAAGCAGATCCTTTGCCTGCACAACTGCTCTTGCAATGTGACTCTGGACGTGAGCCCTAGAGCATGGTGGAATATTATTTTCACTATGTAAAGATGTGTTATATTTGTTTAACGATATAAAGATAAGTGTTTAATTATGTAAAAATGTGTTGCATTTGTTTCACTGTGCTTGCACAAGGCACGTGATTAGTCTACTAAAGAGCTGAACAGCCAATAACTAGGCAGAGAAAGGATAGGAGAGGCAGAAAGCCAGGCAGCAGTCAGACAGACAGACATTAGAAGCAAGGAAAGTAAGATATAGAGAAGGAGAAAAAAAGGTAAAAAGTCCCAAGACAAAAGGTAAATTAAAAAAAAAAAAAAGATTAGTTTAAGTTAAAAGAGTTCGTCAAAAAACATGCCTAAGCTAGACCAAACATTCGAAACTAATAAGTTCCTGTGTCATGATCTGGAAGCTGGTTGGTGGCCCAAAAGAAAAATACTAGGAAATCTTAAAAATTTAAATTTAAATTAGTTCTACTTACTTGAACTTCTTCATCACATGGTCCTAACCTCTCCTTTCTGCCTACGCTGTTATAAGACATTTTGGTCTAGGTCTTCAGAACCAGTCAACATAGAAATGCTTATTTGATATCATTATCAGGAAACACACGCCAACATTTCTCTGAGAGGGGAGTGTTTGTGCACGTGTGACTCTCTTAGGCCTCCACTCTCTGGCCAACAGGCCCCGAGGGATGGGTCTACCAGGCCCCAGCCCTGAACCTCTTACCTGTCCTCCATGGAGGAGTTACACAGGAAAATGTGAATAGCAAGCCCGTTGTTAGACTTCATGTCTCCAGCTCCACATAAGGTGTGCAGCCCCTGAGAGAGCAGGGGAGAAGCAGTAGTGATTAAGAGACTCAGCCCTCCCCCTGGCCCCTGAGAGTCATGATGCTTAGCAGATTCTAGTCTTCTTCCTGTTGAGAATGTCCCAGGAGGCACTGGGAGCTAGGCTGCCTGAAATGTCTTGACTTACACTTGGTGGGCTGTGTCCCATCCTAGATCCCAGTCGACCTTGTCTGAAGTCTTAACGGCCAAGTCAGATGAACTTACAGAACATAATGTCATTTCTTTAAGTGGATTTGAGATTGACATTTGATTATCACTGTGATAAACCCGGAGGAAGGAGGTGGTACCTGGTAGAAGGCTTGGGGGAGGGAGAGAGGATCTGAAGCTTCCTTTGACAGTTAGTGCCCCTCAAGTCCACCCCACCCTGGGGCACTCTCTCTTGTGGAGAAAGCCAGGCTACTCTTCCCAGAGCAGAGCAGAGAAGAGCAGACCTTGGGACTAACTGCAAGTCCTTTTGCTATAGGACCAGACAACCCACAGTGCAAGAAGCCCTGACACTGGTGTGTGTGTGTGGTGGGGAGAGCGGGTTGACTTCTAACGTCGCTCTGCCCCAAACATGCAGGTAGGGAGCCAAAACAGAGAGGGTACTGCTCCTCAGATACCCATAGACATTAACTGATAAGTTTGAGGTCTACTAAAGTGTGTCCTCACAAGCCATAGGGACGCTTCTAAGGATAAAGGCTTCAAGATGATTGATACAGTTTGGGCTAACGTGGGGCACCTGGAGTTTCCCTAGGTAAGACTCGAGCCAAGTTGGCCTGCAGAACCCTCCTCTGCCCTCCTCTGCCCTCAGGAGCACTGGCCCCCCGACAGCTCCTGTCCCTTCTCCCACACACTCCTTGCTGTGGGTGCAGGTGTCCCCAAACTGCCAACATTTTAACTATCGAGGAGGGCAGCCAGTTGGCACTGAGTTGTTGCCATCTTAGCCCCGGCATCCATTTCAGGGGTTTCAAGTTCTTGGATGGGAACATAGTTTGTCCTTATTTTTTACTAATCTGAGTGGAATTTATCACGTCCTTCAAACATTATGAATGCAGGCAGCAAACCGCAGCAGTACCGGAAGTGCTGTCACTTCGATGGTGACAGGGACATTTTTATAGCCTTCATTACAGGCATCTCAAAGCATCATTTGGGCTCATATTACAGTGAGTGGATTTCCCCCATAGGTCTAGTACATTAACTAGATCATAGTTATGTGTGCAACTATAAAACACATACAATTTATTTTCTTGAAATATTTTTACCATTGCATTTCAATGTAATTGTCCGTGAAATTTGGTGTAGTTTATATTACCCAGTCAAAACACACAGGTTATGCCAGGCATAGCGGCTCATAGCAGTAATCCCAGCACCTGGGACTGAGGGAAGAGTACTGTTGTAAGTTCAAGGCCAGCCTGAGCTACAGGGGGAGGTCCTATCTCAACCAAACCAACCAACCAGCCAACCAAATAAACAAAACCCCCAAACTCCCAAATTAAAGGTAACAAGAAAATAACTGAACACGTAAATAAAAAAATAGGCGTCACCAGACCATCAAAGGCACTATGAACCAGACTGCCCGTTCTGACCCAAAGAAGAAGTGCCATAGGGAGGATATTTTGCTCTCCTTGGCCTTTCTGTGAGGTAAAATACTCCTGGGTGCCCTTTGGTGTCAGAAGCCATATGGCGCCTGTAAGTAAGACATCCCTCAGCCAGCCCCCATGCTACACACAGGTGTGTCTGCTGCCTCTGGTTCAGGCTGCTCTGCTTGGCATTCCGACAGCAGATGGTTAGCTAGCTCACCGCAGGACACAGGAGGGCAGTGGAAGGCATGGAGAAGATTGACTTACGCTCACAAAGTCCACTTTCTTCTGAGACGTTTTTGGAATCTCAAATGGTTTCCATCGAAGCTGGAAAAAGAAATACCCACACAGGAAAATGACTTCACAGGGAGAGACCATAGGCTTATTAAACAGATTCAATTCACAGAGAAAAAAAAGACAACTGTTCCCTCTGCGAGGTCCTGGCCATTTGTGATTTTGTTCTGTTAGAACTAGTGATTAGCCATCATTTCTTTAAAGGGGTTCTCTCTCTCTCTCTTTCTCTCTCTCTCTCTCTCTCGTGTGTGTCCATGAATGTGTGCGTGCACACACACACACACACACACACACACACACTCACACACACATGCTCCATAGGGTGTATATCTCTATGTATGTACTATAGGTGTGTGTGTGTGTGTGTGTGTGTGTGTGTCTATATGTGCGTTGTAGGGCTGTGTATCCCTCTCTTGCTGTGCGTGTATGCTCTGTAGGGGTATATGTCTTGTTTGTATGTGCTATTAGGGTGTGTGTTTCTGTGTGTGATGGAGGTGTGTGTGTGTGAGTGAATGCCATAGGCCTCTGTACCTTTCTCTCTGTGTGATGTCGGGGTGGGTATATTTAATATGAATATAAAGTGCCTTTGTTCCTTAGTGCTTTCAATTATAAAAATAAAGAGAAGCCATCGCTCCCTCTCTCAGAAGGTGTTTCTTTTAGCATTTCACTCAGGCACATCTGTGAGTTTTGACTGATGCCGCTTTCATGCTATTTATAATCGGCTCCCTTTCCTGGCATGCCAGCCTCTCTGTGTGGGCTCCTGACACTGCAGGCGAAGGTTCTGCTTCTACTTCCAGCCCTTGCAGTTTTGAATTATTTCCTTAAGAGAAAGAAAAATGCATCCAGCTGAGATTGGATTTGGTAAATGTAGTGCCCGGTTCAATTTCTTCCCCAAACCTTGGGTTTGTCCCCAGGCTGCCCAATGGTTCCCTTTAAATCTCAATCATCTTTAATTCAATAACGAACTGATCTAAGGGAGTGGGGGGAAGAAATCAACAGGTATAGGTCGCTCTCAAAACATCAGCGCAGTGTTTATGAGTCGGTGTAGACAGGGCCTGACGCAGCCAGGCTGCGAGCTCATCTGCCCAGTAGCCCCAGGGCACATCTTCCGGAGTGACCTGCACCCTGGGGCTAGCTTCATTGGCTGCTATACCTGGTGAAAATTGGATGGGCAAGGGTTCCATCAAGGTCCTGGGCACTGTCATTCTGTATTTTGAAAAGGCTGCCAGACAGGAAAGGGAACATCAATGGGAAAGGTGCTGCTGGGATTATCCTGCCTCTGATCCCTGCAGTCAGGCAGCATCCATCATTTCTTAAAAGCAAAGGGAATGATGACATTCTGGGACCACTTCAAAGGGATGCAAAATGCGGGTCTGAAAAAGACCGTTGAAATTGTGCTTAAAGTAGAATTCAAATGCGGGCTGGTTCTATTCATGATGGTACTTCTTGGGACCCAGGGGAACCCAAAGAGCAAGGATCTAGCAGGGGCTTTTCAACCATTGGCATGTGAGGCATTTTGTGCTGGGTAATTCTTTGTTGTAGAGCTGCCCTATGCACAGAGAGATGCTTAGCACTGCCCCTGGCCCCTGCCCACCAGATACCAGTCGCATTTCCTCCAAGTTGTAGCGATCCAAAATACGGCCATTGTTAAAACACCCCTTTAAGTTAAATATCCTGCCAAGTTCAGACCTAGAAGAAAATTCCCCTGACTTCAGGAAGGGTCATAGCTGAGCACTGAGCTTGTAGGATGGTGGTGTGAGCTGGGGACCAAACTCAGAACCCCGTGTTTGTGCAACACATGCTCTCCCTTTGAACAGCGCCCCCACCCACGCACTGCTGCTGCTCCAAGGGGTGACCATGGTCCCCTACTAGCCACTGCCTACCGCCTCTCTCTCTGGCAGCAGTGGAGGAAAATCACCTGAAAAAGAGTCATCACCATAGATTTCCCAGAGGAAGATATTTAAGTATCTGATCAATCGTTGCCCTGGCAACCATTCAGCACTAACCAGAGATTCTCAACCCTGGATACCCATGAGAATCTGCTGGACAGCCTTTGAAACCATGACCAAATTAAATCAGAATCCTTGGAAGTGGGACCCAGGCATCAGCATTTTATAGACGTTCTTCTATGCGCAGCTAACCCGCACTCAGAGATTCGGTAACTACTGGGTTACTGAGCCAAACATGCTTAGAAAAGTCTACCCAATCAAGAGGAAAACCGTATAGCTAAACCAAATAAATCGTGACATCTCAAGCTAGATGTGGTGGTAGCAATGCCAGCTTCCAGATAATAGCAAAGTTTAATACAAACTCAAGAGTTAGCAAATCCAAGGAAAAAGGAGAGATGGGCAGGGGATATGAAGGAAGGAGAGATGATTGATACATATATATATATATATACACATACACATCTGTATGTATATATGTGTAATTATATTATATGCACATAAATATTTATATGTAACATATTTATAAACATATACTATAAAAGTGTGTATGTGTGTGTATATATATACATATATATATATATATATATATATATATATATATATATATGGAGAGAGAGAGAGGGAGAGAGAAAGAAAGCACATGGGGTGCGGGGAGACAGCACAGTAGCAAGTGAATTGCTGCTGGCTACCTGGCTGTTGTACTAGGATACCCGTATAATCTCTCTGAAGGTCGAATATCTGCGGTGGGTAGAAATGAAGCCCCACCTCACAGAAAAGAGGCTCTTCCCTGAGTGGGGAAGACCGACCCCAAGGTCTGATGGGTTAGCAAGGTCCGCTGTGGACTTTTCTGAAGTCTCTGGTAGCACTGCAATTCTCCAGCCATAAGGAGAGAGGGGCTGAGGTGGTGGGTGAAAATGCAGCCGCATGCTGCTATAGGAAGCCTGCCATCAAAGGGTCTACATTCCAGATGGAGTAAGTCACGGCACCCATGAGCCTTTCTTCACTAATGTAAAAGATGATCACCTTCAAATGGCACTACAGAGAGAAAGATAATGTATCTATTGGGTCTGATGGCAGTAGATTGTACAGAGCCCATATCATGAGGAATAATAAAGATCCTGACGTTGTTCTGATAAGACTTGGACCACAAGAGGAATTCAACTTTGGATCTTCAGGCAAGAGGTCAGGAGATCCGACGTGATGTTTTAGTGACTGTGAAGAGGGATGGACAGAAATGCCCTTGGAGTGCAGAACAGAACATTCCCTGCTGAGGCCAGAAGCTTGATCTACTGCATTTGTTGCAGAGCAGTCACCTTGGTAAACCCCGCCCAAGAGGCCATGCACGGGGCAAATGCGAAGATTTGGCTTCTGCTACTGCCTCTGTGGGCAAATCATTTTCCCTGTTTGGATTGCTTTCTCTATATGTCACAGTGGGGCTATGGAAGCAGCTATAATTCCTTCTAGAAGAGCATCTGACAATGGACTTCATGACTGATAAAAACTCTTCGGTTTGAACTGGCATCTCCCCCAACCCCATGCAATACCAATTCATATACTGAAGCTCCAACCTCCAGTGAGATTGCCTGGGAGGTGAGGCCTTTCAGTGGTAAATAAGATCGAATTAAATAATATGATGTAAGAGTGTCAGACTACGAAGAATTAGGATCCAGGCACTTGGGAGACCAAGGCAGGAGAACTGAAGGTTTTATAGCCTGGGATATATACAAAGATCTTGTCAAAAAACAATAGTAGTGAAATAAAGCCCAGAGTACTAAACCAAAATAATTATAGATTGTCCCATTTCCAACATCTAGTCTGAGGAAAGGCTGTGTGGAGACAAAAGGGAAGACGGCCTAGGAAAAAAGAAGCTGGGCAGTGGTGGTGCACAACTTTAATCCCAGCGCTTGGGAGGCAGAGACAGGTGGATCTCTGTGAGTTCAAGACCATTCTGGTTTACAAAGAAAGTTCTAGGTCATCCAAGGCTATACAAAGAAAACCTATCTAAAAACAAACAAGCAAGCAAACAAAGTAAAGAAGAAAGCCATTAACAGACATCAACCCTTCTCAGACCTTGTTATTAGACTCCCAGCCTCCAACCCTAGAGGGTACCATTCCTGTTATTTAAGAGGCCCAGCCAATGGCATAATATAATGCTACAGTTTCATAACCATTTTTTTCATACTATGTATAACCACTGAATAGCTCTTTCCTTATGGAATTTAATTGTCTTTCAAAAACAATGGAATAGCTTATAGTCTCTGACATGATATCTAGGCTTTAGTATGTTTGAATGCATACTTATTGAATGGTATAAACGTGAAGAACATTGCTTATAAAAGTCCAAATTTATTTCCAATGTGTGAGTCAGTCCCTCATACGTGTACAAAGTTGCTCAACTGTCCTGATTTTTTGTCCAGTGGTTCTGCCAACTACTGAGAGAGCGATGTTGAAGTCCCACCATGACTTGGCTTCCTACATCTGTTTCCTTCAGGACTATCAGGGCGTCACATGGTTTGTTTTTCATTTGTGCAAATTCCATTGGAGAATAAACTTTTATTCATGAAAATTGAGGTGGTAAAAGAGTTTGAAAAGCATTTCCAAGAACGCTCAACGTTTGAACAAAAAATTCTTCAACATTTCCAAAGGAGGGCGATGAGAGGATCCCTGTTAACATTTAATGAAGGAGATTCAAAATTCATGCCCAAGATGAAAACGAAACCAGAGAGAAGCCTAAATATGTCTGAAGTTAGAAGACTCAAGTTTGCCTGGATGATATGAAGATCCCTTTCAAGACTTAGAGCCCTTGATTCACTGACTCCGTCCCAAACTTCCACGGACTCAACTCCACTGAGTGACCTGGGTTCTCTTCACATGGGTTGGCTAGAGGCAGACATGTTATTCCAAGCTGGTAACACCATCCAAGAACTTTGAAGTAACTTGTGGATAAAAGCACAGTCATAATGCTTAGGCCAGTGCCAGCTGCAGCCGTGGTTGGAGGAGGTTCAGGATAAATGTTGACTTTTAGACCAAGGAGGGAAGAGGGGGTGGAGGAAATAAAGAGTGACTCACAGAAGTCTTCGGCAAACCTATCAATCTCAGGAGAAAAGGAACTATAATTTATGTGGAGAGAGACAAGACTATTGCTTGCACTGGATATCTTTGGAGCAATGGGCAAGAGCACAGATACAAAGGATCCAAGTCACAATAATTTGTTTAGACTTTCTAATGTCTTTCATGGAACTTAAAAAAAAATGAGTCATCATGGATGGAGACCTAGATTCCCAATGTGACTTTGCTCCTGAATGCAAAGCTGAGGATTCTGTAGTCATTATCCAGTGTTGCGGTCTAAGTCTGCTAGTCAGCCTTCCATTATAATGAAACACCGGAGTCACTTAGTTTACAAAGAGGAAAGGTTTATTTGGATTCATAGGTTTAGAGAGTCTAGTATACGACTGAGAAGCCCCAGGCTTTAGGGCTTCTGAGGAGGGTGGAATATTAGAATGGAGGAAATGGTTCACCACAGGAGGCAGGGAGCAAAGGAGAGACGAAGAGGGTGAGCGCCTGTAATCCCCTTTGAGACTAGACCCCCACTGACCTAAGGGCCTCACTGCCTACAAATCCCACCCCTGCCCATCAGTGCCACTCTGGGAACATTGCAGAAGACTCCAAAGTGTGAAGAATTCCCAAGGAGGAAAATAAACAGTGGAAATGACTTTGGAAGAGATGCATAACTAGACGCATTCCTTCAGGGATGTGTCCTGGCACAAGGCCTATTTGACAGCTGTAGACACGAAATCATTTGATTTGTAGACAGCTCCAGTATCTTTCCAAGGAGTGAAATGTCAGTTGATAGAGGCGAACTGCACGGAAGATCTAGTGAGCTGTCCAAAAAGGCCCCACAAGGCAATGTGCACTGCAGAGCTGGCCAGTGCCAGAAGATGCATTTAGGGAAATGCAATCCTGTCTATTTATAGGATGGTGAGATCTGAGCTACCAGGGAATACGCTCAACAAATATTTGCAGTTTTGGGAAATAGGTGTGCGCTAGGTGCTGCAGACCAGAGAGAGACCACAGAGATATGTGCTCCTCTCTAACACCCTAGGAAATGCTCGAGGGCAATGGAAGAAAGCTGTATATTTAGATTTAAGACCAGTTTTAAATTATTCGTGGGGTTTGACAGATAGATGTTTATAAGGATATAGAACATTCCAGGAAGACAAAAAAGCATAAAGCCTTAAGGCAGAACAATTTAGCCCATTTTCCTGGAATAGTGATGGTCCAAGTGTGGCTGGCAAACAGGGGACATAGCAAGGAACAGAGCACTGGTTCTCAATCCGTAGGTCATGACCCCTCTGGCGAACATCTACCTCCAAAATATTTGCCTTTTGTTGATTCATAACAGTAGCAAAATTACAGTTATGAAGTAGCAATAAAATGATTTTATGGTTGGTGGTCACTACAACACGAGGAACTATATTAAAGGGTTGCAGCTTCCCAAGGTTGGGAGCCACAGATGTAGAGGGTTTAAAAGCTCATGGTAGTGCATTATGGCTCTTCCCTCTGGTGTAGGAGCCTGCACTTGACAGCCTGGGCAGTGCGGCTAAGGGATGATGGCAGGATCTGAAGACTTTTAGACGAGAATGAGTTGACTCTGGCATAGGCTGAGGATGCCGTATTGGACCAGTTATGAGGCTTTTTATCATAACCCAGGTAAATGGAAATGAGTTCTGTGTTATCTAGAGTTAGGGAAAAGAACAAAAATTAGAGCTATCTCAGGAGTAAATTCTACAAAATTTCTTAAAATGTGGTCTACTCTTTAACTTTTTAATGTGAGCTAGAAAATTCCTCAGTTGCTTAAGGAATTTTTCCTATTGGCTTGTCTCACCCAGGCATTTTTCATCAGTGACTATCCCTTTGTATGTGTGGCAAAGAGAATCCAACAAAGGGAAGCATTCACCAGCTGATATTTAGAAGGAAAGGGTGAGGAAGAGTATTATGGTCTGTACCCCATTCATACATCCTTATCCCCAGAATGTGATAGAAATACCATTTATTTATTTTTAAAGCAGGGTCTCACAACACTGGCATCAAATCTGTGATCCTTTTGTCCCGTCTCCTGAACGCTGGATTGTAGGCACGTGCCACCATGACCAACTGGGTTAGAATTGCGACTGCATACATGGGGGCGGGGTTGGTAACTGAATATGATTGGAGCCCTTGCAAGAACAGGAACGAAACCGAAGGGAGAGGAGAGAAGACAGAAGAAGAAACGTGCCTCAGCCTCAGGAAGCAGAGCTTTGAGCAGGAGATGCCACGAGTTCCGTTTTGCTTTTGTTATGGCGTCCTTAGCGTAGAGCAACGGGGAGAGAAAGCGAAAGGGAAGAGGAGAGAAGGGAACCGAACTCTTATCTTTTTGGTTCTGAGAGGAGGAGCTTGGTCCTGAGTTAACTTGATGTGCCATGCTTTGTTCAAGCGGAGGAGGAGGGGATGGTGGGTGGGGAGGAGGGGAGCTGGGATGGGGAGGGCGCCGAAGGGTATCTAGGAGGGGTGGGGAGAAGGGAGGGGAAACTGTGGTCAGTATGTAAAACAAATGAAAAAATGTTATTTAAAGAAAGTTTAAAAATTAAAGAGAGAGAGAGAGAGAAAAAAATAAGAAAGACACGGAAAGAGGAGTGCCCCAATTCCAGGAAGGAGATGGCCACAAGGGGGAGGTGATAGTCTAGTTCAGGACCTGGAGAGTCCTTATTTTGTGGGTTTTGAGTCACTGCAATGTCATGGTACCCAGAGAAGGACAGCAGTTCAGAAAAAAAAAGAAAAGGCAAGTCAATGTTCATGCTGTGGAGTGCGGGAAAGACAAGGACTGGAATTTCCACAGATGATTTATGACAGTCAAGACAGAAAGTATCAAAATCTGACAGTAGAATCCATTTACCAGCGTGGGTTCTAACACAGCATTACAGATGATCAACAAAAGTGCCTGCCACCAATCCTGAAAACCGAAGATAAATGCTGGGGGCCCTGATGGCAGGAGACACTGAAATCCTGACTTGTCTACTACAGCAGTGCTGTGGAGTGTGTGTGTGTGTGTGTGTGTGTGTGTGTGTGTGTGTGTGCGCGCGCTTGCGTGCCTGTGCACTCACAAGCTCTTGTGCACGTGCACACATACACTAAGTAAATTTAATTAATTTTTTAAAAATAGTAATGCCTGGTGTTGGTGGCATAAGCCTTTAGTCCCAGCACTTGGGAGGCAAAGGTTAGAAGATCTCTGAGTTCGAGGCCAGCCTGGTCTATGGAGCAAGATCCAAGATAGTCAGGGCTACACAGAGGGACCCTGTCTTGGGAAATACAAAACAAAAACCAAAAAAAAAAAAAAAAACCAACAAACAAAACAAAACTCTATCAACAGAAGTATAAGACATGGGAAAAGGTACAAAATAATGCTTTTTTTTTTTAAAAAAAAAAAGCCAAAAAACAAATATGAAACTACTATATCGTAAACTAATTACAGAAGACACATGCAAATACTGATTTTAAATTACTCATATCCACAGTTTCTGTCTCTGTTCCTCCCTACTCCATGGGGTGTAATTCTGACTTGCACCTTCTCACTGGGTATCCTTATACTTCAGTCTCACCAGGGATATCATCATGTGCTCATGTCTTAGGAAGAGGGGGTGGGGAAGCTACATGACTAGTGCCATTTTCTAGAGACAGAAGGCAGAGTGTGGAAAAGTTGAACTAAGAACCAGTGAAGACAAGGCAAAGAGCTTGGGGTAGGCGAGAGAACGGGAGAGATCCTGGCTCAGAAAAGGTATGGAATCTGGGTGCAACTGAGCGAGGGGATTTTACAGAGAGATGCTTCAGGACATGTATTAGATATTAGTTAATGTTTCAAGGAGAATCAAGTAAGTGTTGACACTGTGTTCAATTATTTTTTGTTCCTGGTTGCATGGAACTCCAGGAATTACCGGTTCACACACATGTCCAAGGATTAAAATGAAAAGGAATAAGTCAAAACATTAGATGTGGTTAATTTTGCACTGGTGGAATCCTAGGCATTGATTCTCTTATGCAAGTTTTGAATAAAAGTGTGTTATTCTTGGGGATAAGACCTACCGTGGGGAAATAGTCCCCTACTAGTATGTCTCAAGAAGCTGAGACAAGATTTCCTGAGCCCAGGGGTTCAAGGGCAGACTGGGCAAACATAACAGGTCTTCATCTCAGGGATAAAAGGAGGAAGTGGAGAAGTGGAGTATGTTTCTCTTCCTTTCCACCCTTTCCTTCCTTCCTTCCTTCCTTCCTTCCTTCCTTCCTTCCTTCCTTCCTCCTTCCTTCCTTCCTCCCTTCCTTCTTTTCTTTCTTTCTTTCTTTCCTTCCTTTCTTCTTTTTTTTTTTTGAGTTCGTATCTTGTTATATAGGCTAGGCTGAACTTAAACTCATAATCGCTCTATCTCAGCTCCCTGAGCACAAGGGTTACCTCTAAGAATAGTCAGGGCAGGTGACTTACACAGGATGGAGTAGTCCTGTGTAGCTGGATGTGAGGGGTCAAATTATTTTCTTAAGATGTCTGTCAGGTCTGGGAGTAGAGTGCATATTTAGGGTAAGACCCAGGTTCACTCTGTAAAGAAGAGGAGGAGGAAGTGGAAGAAGAAGAGGAAAGGAAGAGGAGTAGGTATGGCAGAGCAGCTGATCTAAGGAGAGAGCTGGATGAAGAAGGCCTGAGGTATCAAATAAGTCACACTGAGACTGTCAATATGGCAGGATCTGTAGAGGTGAACAGAAGGGGTTCTGTGATATGACCTTTAATTAATCCTGAAATAATTCCCACATGGCCCAAATCATACTAGTTGGGAACCAAGCGACAATTTCCACAGTCTCGGCTTTCTCTGTGTCAAGGGTCTGACTGTCCAACAATCAAAAGTTAGGGATTGTAATAAGAAACAAAATCCGGAAGACTGGCCTCTAAAAGAGATTGCTGACTCAGAATGCATGTTGAAATCTGTAAAGTTGAATTGGATTTAGATGTGCTCATTGAACTCCGAGCTTTCACAAGTTAGGGGAAGAGACATGATAAACAGAATTAGGCGTCCTTCTTATATGAGATATTAATGGACTGAGCTAAGCTCCAAAAACTGAATGTAAAAGCACTCAAGAGTTCCCACTAATTCTCAGATGCAGGCTCATATGTAAACTAAAAAAGACGAAGGCTGTGATGAGATAGTCCCCAGGTTTCTGGCACGGCATCAAGGATGGTCGTCACAGCAGCCTATGGGGGGATTCCTGTAGGACTGAGGTTAGACTAGAGGAAGTATTAAGCAAGTTCTGATTCGTCAAAGCCTCAGAGATCTTCCATGTGGGTAGCTGGTGAAGTTACTGAAGTATTAAAATTGGTCTTTGGCAGGTAAAGACTCACCTACCATACAGGCTTCCACCAGGAAGGCCTGTCAGAGAGAAACCTAAATATAATTTTCTCAGACTTCCTTCATGAGAGCCTGGAGTACATATTTGGAAAAGGTTGTGAAGGGGGAAGTGAGGATCGCAGAATGCTGTGGTTAATTAATGAAGCATAAAATTGGAAAGAGATATTAACTTGTCAAGGAGTGAATGGAGACAAAAGGATAGATGTGCACAGGAATAGCCAGAGTGTCTATCGGGCAAGGGAAGCAGGTGACAGGTGACTCAGAGCACAGGTCAAGAAGACAGTTAGCTGCTCTTCCTATGACTCCGGTGTCGCCAAGGAACTGAGGGGTTCGAGACACACCCCTCCCCGTTCGTGAGCAGAGGAGACACTAGAGGAGAAAGCTGTTCGGTCGCTGCCATAGAAAACGTGTTCAAAAATACAAAACAAGGATAATGTACCAAGTTCAAGAAGAAAACAACACATTGTCAAGCCAAGGGGGATGCTGCAAACCTTTAATCCCAGCACTTAGGAGGCAGAGGCAGACAGATCTCTGAGTTCAAGGCCACCCTAGTCTATGGGGTGAGTTCCAGGACAGCCAGGGCTACCCAGAGAAACCCTGTCTTGAAAACCAAAAGAAAACAAAAAAGAAAAAAAACAAAACAAAACAAAAAACATAATTCAGTGTTAGAGTGGAAAACACAGGAAAGTGGGTAGTCAGTGAATTAGGGGTCAATCAGAAAGGGGTTGTCAAGTTCCAACACAACTATTTTGGTTTCTTGCCATTGACACAGACTTTTAAACACAGTGCCAGGAATTTCTTTGCAAAATGTATGCTAACCATTTGTAATGATTTAACGTACTACATACTAGATATAATGATTTAGCATATACAACTGAAATTCATGTGACTCTTGCCTAGGGTTAGAGTGTTCCACTTTCTATGTTACTAATTCCTACACCATTTGAGATTTTAGAAGTTAGATACTTGTTCAAGAAGGCAAGGCTGGGTGTGGTGGCACCTGCCTATACTCAGTATTTGAGAGGCAGGGGAATCATGAGTTTGAAGCCATCCTGAGAGAAAGACACACACACACACACACACACACACACACACACACACACACACAGTGGGGAGAGAAAAAGAGGCTCAAACTAGAAGAATTCTATTGACCTAAGGTTAACTTTAAAATTCTGATATGTCTCAGAGTTAATGACAGAAGCTAAAGTGGTAAGAAAAAAAGAAGTTAATTGGAATTTAATTCAAAACCAACAAAATATCGGTTTATATTGAAACTGTGACTTAAATCTAATCACAGTGATGACCAGGACCACAGAATCCTATTTTACATATTAATTGTTGCAGCCTCAACCAATCCAGATGTGACCACAGCTCTCCATGAAGACTGTCCTTCTACCTCCTGACTTTCTCCTTCAGTGTCTTATTTGACCCCTCCCATCCATAGCCAGTGTGGTGCATTTCTTCCCCTGTGTTACTAAGCAACACCCTTAGTTCTGGCTTGACAGACATCTGCTAGCCATCTCCCAGGCTGTAGGTGATGTGGGAGCTTGTCCCAGAACCTTGTCTCTCGTTTTATGGCTAGCACCTGTTCTAGAAATAACAGGAAATGTTTTATTGCAGAGATCTGTTGGTCTCTACACTTGGGTTTTTACAGATTCTATGACATGTAACCTGTACCTGGAAAGGACCTTAAGAAGGGATGCAATCATATGAAACAAAGTGTGCCCCAGTAGTCATGGAAACAACGAGTGATAAAAGCCTGTTCCCAAGGACCTTGTACCTCAGACTTGCAGAAGATTCTGTTAAATGTTTTCCTTAAAGGTTAGATTTAAAGCCTACCCTGGCCCTAAGAAAATCCTATGAAAGAAGTAATGGTTCCACTGTTGCCCACACAACTACGGACAAGGACCCCAGGACTTCCGGCCCACCCCATTTAGCACAAGTATGACTGTGCCCTCCCCTGACACATCCCTCCAGTCCGCCTAGTGACTGAACGTGGCCCTGGAAGTGTTCATTTAGTCTAGCCCAGTGGTTCTACATTTACTTTACAAAGGAATGTCCTTTTGTGGGTAGCATGTGCAGAATCATATGTCCTATACTTTATGGGTGATTAAAGAGCTTTTCAGAGGTGATTTCCTTTGTGTTTAATTTCCTTCATATTTGGCCATTGCATAGCCATTTTGTTCCTTTGTGTGATAGGAGATTTGGCTCTATTAGAGCGAACTGTCGAACATATAATTGAGCATTTCCTGTGCCACCTGAATAAAGAGCTAGAAAACTCTCCGTGGTCCAAATGCCCTCTCAAGCCTCCCACGCTGGCATATAATAAGCATCACGTTGGCATTTATAAAACCCATAGGTGCCACGCTTCCTATTTTTCTGGTGAAAATAGAGTCCTGTTGCTAAGCAGACGGGCAGCTCTGGGAGAGAACGGAGATTCTGAAATTTAACTCTAGAGGCTCAGGAAGAGACACCCCCAAAGTGACACTTGGGTATGCTGAGATGGAGACGCTGTCTTGGTCAAGGTCACACTCGCATCTGCTGCACCCTTTCACAAGGAGGGCCTGGAACGCCCTTCTCCGACTGGGAAACTGTCTTCCACAAGCAATGCAGTTGTCTCGAGGTCCCTGCCTAGCAGTTTCACCAAAGAAAAAACTAACTGTGGAGAAAGGGAAGAAGCTAAAAGTCACTGCTGAGGCACAGCCCGGACAGTCGTCCTCTACTGTTCTGACTGTAGCACCCTGAGGTTCCCAGGGAGGGTTTATCTACACGACGGAATCTTTGTCCACGGCGAAGTTCCATGTCTCTTGCTTCTGACAACTTGTGATGACGGTTTCTAAGCACCGGAACTTGTTGGCTGTTAGGTAACCGCTCTGCCGTGACTCCCTCCTCAACACAAACACTAGTTATACTTGCTTCCCTTTCTCCTGACCTCTGCCTGTTGCCGGCTCAGCCTTCACTTTGTCCACTTCACCCATTTAGAGGTCGAGCAGGAACTCAGAGAACGAGCACAGATATTATGGCCCTTTGTGAGGTTAAGTGGAGAAAGGTGAAATAAAGATGTTCTGCCATGCTAATTCCTAAATGTTAGAGACCACTCCAAACACTTCCATCCTGTCCTAGATGGGGAGAGTATGTAGCTTTCAAACTCCTCAGTCCTTGGCATTCCCAGCACGCGGGAAACAAAAAGACTGACATTTTCTGGCTTTTGTCTTACAAAACAAACCCCAAGCGTTTAGGTGGAGTACATTTGCGGATATTTTCAGGCATCGATGAAATGTCAATATCCATAACATTTCAAAAGGGAGAAGCAAGAAGTTTCCTTGGACTCAGGAGCGAAGTGAGGTCGAGGTGCAGACAGAATCCTCAGAATGAAAAACAAACAAACAAACGAACAAACAAATCTAACTAAGAGCTAAATTGACCTGAATCTAAATTCTGAAGCTTACAGGGACTGCCACAGCCTGTAAGTGGCTGCATCAGGACGGTCTATCAGAGTCATGGTCCTTGCCTATAACCTGTCAGGCACTGGGCAAATACTTTCACACCTGCTCTGTCATGTGTAATCTTCTGGACAGCACGGCAAGGCCAGTGTTTTCATCATATTTTACAAGTGAGGCATCATGGCGCAAGGGCAGCTGGTAACTATGGGGCCAGGGATGCAAACCCAGGTCTGCTCTTCTCTGCAGGATATCACTCTGGGGAGCAGAGGCATGTACCTAAACTTAAAAAGAATTGTCTCAGACTTCCTTTTTTAAAAAAGAATTCTGTCCATTGTAGTATTAGGCCATTGCTACAAGCCAAGAATATGAATAATGCTTATCATTGGGGGAAACTTCCAGACCCCCCCAAATATTGGATGTGGATGTCTCTAAGGCAGAAGAGAATGTGATAACGGTTTGTCACTACAAGACTTAAAGAATTCTTCGCAGCAATTCTCTCATCCCTATACCAGACTTCAGAGGTATCTCTTTAAGGACGTCGGTATTGAAGATGCTTCCTATATTCCGTGGTAAGTGAAGGTTAACAATAAAAATCTACGGTAGTTTGATCGGCCTATGTCTCTGTCTGAACCACGGCCCTGCCTATCTACATGGCATTAAACCAAAAAGATACGCTTACTTTCCCTGTTCATCACACACAGGCACAATCTATCAATCAGTTTCAAGATCCCCACTCAAGCATGAGTCACAAACAGACCTGACAGCACTTACTTTAAAACACCCTCTAAGTTTTCAGTGACTTGGGCCCAGATGTGAGGATTTCTGCCCAAGGCTTTGTGGTGTGTTTCAGTTCATGAGGCTGGGTTACCTGGTTAGGATCAGGGCCAACTTCATCCCAGTCGTGAGTGACGTGGCCTTGGTCAATGGGCTCAAAGGGCTTGTGAGACACTGACGGGAGAATCCTATACAGCCAGCTAAGGGAAACAAGAAAAACAGAAAGACACAGCTTTGGGTAATGTTCTGAGGGACCTAGACCAGCTCTGGAGGTGCCCCCAAGAAGACACTCAACCAACAACCATCTGTGGACTTTGCTGTGAGAAGCAACGATTCTTCAATTCTCAGTAGCCATCTCTGTCCCTAACTGTGGTCTCTTCGTTCCTTCCATGGTGCCCACACTCTTCAGGTTGAGGCTCTGGTTCCTACCTACTCACATACTGCCAAAAAATATGAAGCATTGCCTTTCCCAACAACTGTAAGGGAAAAGGAAGTACCACGAGGGACATGTACAATAACATCCACAGAAGAGATGTTAATTCTTGCTTTTCAAGTCAGGACAAGGATTTGGGAGAGCATGAGAGAAGATGGGGAGTAGGTTTTGTTATTTCTTAAAGTAAAAACCTGCTTTGTCCTTTAAAAGTGATTTGTGACAATGGGGAAATAATTCCATATTCAAAATTCCTGTGGGTGATCAGTGCTCTCCAACTTTTCTCATGGCTGTTCCTTGGAGGTACAGAGCTTAACACTTTTCACATCTATTTCACAAAATTGGCAAACTGTAGGAGCATTGTCTTCTCACACGAATGATACAGCCGAGAACGTATCTCCCACATCTCCCCCAATCTGGGATGCTATTATTACTGCACACACTCTGGCAACCCTCCTGCCTCTGTGCTCTCCAGCTCTGAGGTTACAGAGGAGTGCAACTGTAGTTGTTATGTGAGTATTGGGGATTTGAACTCAGGTCAAATGTT
This sequence comes from Myodes glareolus, assembly GCF_982192425.1. Lineage (NCBI taxonomy): Eukaryota > Metazoa > Chordata > Mammalia > Rodentia > Cricetidae > Myodes > Myodes glareolus. The sequence continues at coordinate 44,750,433 of NC_142027.1, read as the reverse complement.
TTGACCCACTAAGTCATCTCTCAAGCTCCAATGACTATACTCTTAAAAGTGAAATATAGCGTCTTTTTTTTAAGCGTGTCCTTTATTTTGAATAAAGTTGAAGAAGCTTTGCTTATTTATCAGTCTTTCGTAATTTTTCTAAGAATTGCTTGTAGAGTCCCATGTTGACTCCAGTTGAGTTCTATTTGGTCTTTCTGGTATTAATTGTGAGAAGTTTTAGAATTCCACTTCTCTACTGTGTAGTTAAAAAAGCATGCGTCCATGCTTTAATGTGGTGTATTTATGGATGCTTGGCTTCCCTTTCCTTCAGTAAGTTCTGCCGTCTGTGAACATCAAGGCCTGAGCTAGCCTCTTCTCTAGGATCAGATCCAATTCAAGGAAGGGAGAAGGAGTCTGCTGAGGGACCCTTGAGGGTGAGAGGTGTCTCACTAAGTCTTTACAGGAGTGGACAGGGAGGAGGACACTTCTGTGACAGTGAAAAACCTGCTGTGCTCAACCGGCTCCAGGGCAGTCCAAACTCTAGGGTGGGATTTGCCTGTCTAGTCACGAGCATCTGAACGATAAATGGGCTAAATTTTTTCCCCTGCCATCTCATTCCCCCAGCTCTCAATGCAATGACGTCAGACCTAGACTCACAAACCTTTCCAACTCCCAGGGGTCTGTGGGGCTGAGCACATATGTGTGCCTTAGCCCTGCCAGAATGCTGCAACTTCCTGGACCCCATCCTCTTCATCTGTAGTACTAAGGCGGCTGTGAGGACTGCAGATTCGCTCGGCGCTCACTTTCTGGATGATTATTGAATTGCCGTCTCTTAATCATCCGGGTTTTTAACCACAATTTAAACTCTACAGATTTACTTTTCCAAGAGATAGATGGAACCTCTGGTAGTTTGAGTTTGAGTGTTCCTAATGCTTTGGGGTTTAAGTGAGTGGTGGCTATTTGGGAATGTGAAGCTGACCCACCCATAGGCAGGCAGGGCCAGACTTTCCTGCTGGAGGTTTGAGTGTTTTCCTATGTTTCTTGTGTCTATCTTTGGAGCATTCTAAGCAGATGGGTGAGCCATGCCTAGTGTCCCTTATTTTTCAGCTGAGTTTAGCAAACTCCCCAGGCTACACTAGGTTGCCCTGGACTGAGATTTAATTCTGATGCAGGGAATGTTGCCAGCTTCTTAATGAAATGCCAAGAGCTCCCTTTCTCCTGGAACAGAGCTCAACTCCTGCTGGCTGAAGATATTGCTGAATAATGGGGGCAGGCAGCAGATTCTGGAGACCGGGTGGCCAGTGTATAGATAGGCCGTGAAGTCAAGAACACAGTCGTGGAGGCCAGGCTGCCATGAATTAGAACAGATAGGGATTGTTTGTGGATTACTTTATCTTGTCTAGAGGAAGAGATAGCCAAATAACAATAGAAACAATCTCTGAGTGCTTGTTTGCTTTTGCTTTGTGTTTTGTTTGCTTGGTTGGTTTGGTTTTTTGAGTCAGGATACGTAGTCCAGGTTGGCCTCCAATTCTTGATCCTCCCACATCAACCTTCCAAGTCCTGGGATCACAGGCATTCACTACACCACACCCAGCTCAATCCTTGATTTTTGACAAATAGAAGAGAGTCTATCCCTTTGCCTATATTGTCTCTTAGGATCCCATTTACAAATGTGGAGGATCTGAAGGGTAGAGAATTGTTCAACACCATCCTACAGTAGATGTAGGAGCGAGGGCTGAACCACAGGGGGCGCTGTCTGGCTGCCTGGCTGCCTGGCTGCCTGGGAGTGGACATGATTCATCATGAAGAGAGGTGATATTTACCACACATGTGGTTCTTGGTGCTGTTCTGCTTGCTGGCCCATCTGCTTCTCAGGAGGACTCAGTCAATAGAAACCCACTTCCTCCTGCTATCTAGACAGTGTAAGCCCGCTCTAGCTCTCCTCAAATCTCCAAAGTCAGCAACATCACTCTTTCCACACCCGTGACCTGAAATCCCTACAATTAAGATGCCATGAATTCAAATCCTAAACCTTGACTGCCTCCTGGGTCTCCAGCATCAGCATTCAGCCTGCTCCTTAGAGGTTGATTAGCGAGAGGGTTCACTGAGGTGGCTTGTGGGATTAGAGTGAGCACAGAACACACTACCCTGCACTAATGAACATGCCAGCTTCCAGGAAAGGCAAATTCTGAAGAGGAAAACCCTATTAATTCAAACCCCGTGGGGCCATAATACATGACCTTTCAAGCACTTCAGCTTGGATTATCGGTTTTCACACAAAGAACATAATGCTTCTAGTCAGCCGAGAAAGATGTCTGAATCTTGTCTGACTGTAGGCTGAGACTAAGAGGAAAGTCAGAGCGTGAGAAACCTTTCCTGTGGCATCCTAGTGAGACTTTGTAATGGGACTGAATTTGTGTGCTTTCTTTTTTTTTTTTTTTTTTTTTTTGCCTCTGTACATCTGCTCCCTAGCTTTCTTCTGCTAATTACTCACTGGGAACAAGCCTGGATGTCCCTGATGTGACCCAGAATGCAGTGCACAAGGAGGGCCTTTGGGGAGACTGTGGCTGGGATGTAGGGCCTGCATGATTGACCCCAGCATGTACCTTCTCTTATTGGTGCTCCGTGGGCAAGTGAAGGCTGATCCCGAGAGCTGCTCCGCATAGAGATTGTAGGGGCAGACTTGAGGATTATTCTAAAACAAAGGAGATAGCACATAGCATCATTCCACTACCCGAAGCCTCCTACTTTCCCACCAACCCGTTCAGTGGGGAGAGATCCTGGCCTGAATGTGTAGGCTCTGGACCACTGCACATTGCTGCCCCCGCCCCCCATACTTGCAATATCTTCGTGATGTCCCTCAGTGAGAGTGATACAGGCTTATTGTGGAAAATTCGCGACATATGCCGTGACCCGTTACCTCACCAACCAAAACAACCTAATATTAGTGTTCATATATTTCTTTCTGTTCTTGCCTCCAAATAAGGATTCTACGAGACATATAAGTCTATCATAGTCTGAAATTTTTCCTTTGAAAAGGATGCACTACGTCACAAGAATTTCTTTTGTTTTGTTTCGAGACAGGTCTTGGTGTGCAGCCCAACCTGCTTTCAAACTCAGGATCCCCCTGCCTCCGTCTCCGGAGTGCTGGGATTAACCTGGTGTGACACTATGCCCAGTCTGAAAGCACTTTCCATACCATGAAATAGCCACCAAAAAGGTTTGAAAATAAACTCATCTGCAGGGGTTTTGCTACTGTAACCAGCATGGGTGAGGACATCTTCGTGCATGCGTTTGTCAAGTAACTTATTTTCTTATCCTAGTCGGATCCGATGTTCCTCAGAAGGGCTCTTTCCAGGAAATTCCTCCAACCTTGGACTTTGGGGGCATATCCTGGAAGTTCTTGTGGTTAATCTCACTTATTTGGACTGGGTCCTTTGCTGTAGCTAATCAATTTAAACCCAGTTTTGATATTTTTGTTGCTATTATGCTATAACACCATTGTGCTAATGATCTTGGAAACTGGACAGTTTGCCTGCTAAATTAGAAGAGGCCTGTTGGGTGGAGCTATTGGGTTTACACGCTTGTCTTCCAGACCTACAGTTCTGAACCCTCCAGACATTTGTCCCATTCTTACCTGTCCTTCTGGCAGAGAACCCGGGCAGCGAGGGTCCTCTGAAGCACACTCGTTCCCAAATCCAGAAATGTACTACATGTGACAAAGACACAAATTTCATTGTTACTGGGATGTATTTGTGTGTGCACGTGTGTGTGCATGTTGTTACATGTATGTAGGTAAATATATGTGTGCATGTGGAAGACCACAGTTGAGTGTCTCTCTTCCTGAACTGCTCTTCTTATTTACTGAGATAAGGCTCTCTCTGAACGGGAGGCTCACTGCTAGGCTGGTTCACCAGTTTGCTCCAGGACCGCTAACTCTGCCTTTTATAATAAACTGGTTCATTCTGAGGATGCATACTTGATCAGACTTGAGCTGCAAGTGATCTTCCTGCTGAGCTATATTCCCAGCCACTAACAGGATGTGAAGAGCATTTTATGACATTGCTGTCCTACAAAGGCAAGAATAGCTACAAGGGCATGTATTTGTGTGATGCTCTATAGGCAATAGCTGCTATGTAGCTGCTGTGTCTTGACTGGTGAACTGTTTAGGATATACAATATGTGTTTGTGTATTTTAAATATTTGCAGTTAATCAGAGAGGAATTGTGTAGATTTTTCTGTCCTTAACCATTCTTGACTGGTTTTATAAGCTTGCTTTTAATGATCCCATTTCAAGAACAAGCTCTTTAATTTTTGTTCTGTCTGGAAATTCCTGGGAGAGAGATGGCTCAGGCATCATCTCAGCGCCAAACCAGCAGGATGGCTCTCTATCACAAGTCCTTTCCCCCTGCACACCCTAAAACAAACAAAGAAGCGAGAAACCAAAATCCCAAACTGGGAAGAAGTATGTGGATTTAAAGAGACAAGACGATGTTTGTTAGAAAACTCCTTCCAGACATACAGTAGTGGCACACGCCTTTTATCCAAGCACTAGGGAAGCAGAAGCAGGCAGATCTTGGTGAGTTTGAGACCTGGTCTACAAGAGCTAGTTCCAGGATAAGTTAGGACTGTTACACAGAGAAACTCTGCCTTGAAAAACCAAAAAAGGAAGAATAAAAAAAAAAAAAAAGAACACTCCGTCCATAGGAGTCAATATCGCCTCTGTGTGTCTGTGTGTGTGTGTGTATTGGCATTTGTGCAGATACAAGAAAGGAAGAATTAAAGATGGAATGACTCAGAAGATGCTCCAGCCCCGAATCTTTTCAGAACAATGCAACAAGCTACCATGATAGCCATCTCTGAGGTTCACAATACAGAGGGGAAATTAGGTTCCTCCACAAGGTAACTTCCAGGGGTCCTCTGAAATTTATACGCCCCTGATGGGAAAGACTGCTTTATTGATGACACTTGGTAAAGCCAATAAATACTGATCCTCGAAGAATATCGCAGCTGTCCACAGACAGCTGAACTAGGACCCAGGAACTGGCTTGAATGAAGTCAGTCCTGCTTCTTGAAAAATGAGTGCACAGCTGCCAGAGTCACAGGCTGGTCTACAAACTGTGAGAGCCATGGTGTTTTCATTCAGGCGGGCTTCAGCTGCTCCAACCTTTAGCTACCTTGGAATTCCATTAGCCCCCTGAAACAGCTTACTTCCCCTCTCCAGAAATTTATTTACAAAATGATTGCATGAAATCATGCGTATGATCCTTTGGGCGATCTGAGGAAGGGCAGCAGACTTTGTAGCACCTTGGCCCAGTCACTGCTCATCCCCTGGGAGCCAGGACTTACTCTTGCCATGTTTAGCGCGCCTGACTTCTCTCCGGCTCCGTGTTTCCTGAAGGTTGGTACTGTGCCGGTTTTATTCACCTCGGTGGACCTCGTGTCTCGGCCCATGGGAGCTATTCAGTGAGCACCTGTGGAGTGGAGGACCTCACTCAGGGCCGGTCCTCAGGGTGCATGGTTGCCACGGTGAGTGGAATTTGAACTCCCTTTGCTCTAACGCAAACACGGGTTGATTTTAGCCTAGGATAAGGAGAGTGCAGCCTTACTGGGTGAGAGAAATACCGCCATCTGAGCATGATTCTTTAAGAGATAGGAGAAGGGTGGGTGTGGGCGGAGGGTAGGCCCTTCAAAGTTCTTGGCAGCGTTGGGAAGAATGAGCTAGATGTAACACGCCTGGATGTGAGCGCAATGATCAGGCCAGCAGTGTCTATATTTAGAAGGAATATGAAATGTGAAATGTTATGACCTAGAAAGCAATGGAAGTGAAATTATTCATTTGTCTTCAGACACAGGGTTTGTGTGTGTGTGTGCACGCGTGCACGTGCGCTGTGGCTGGGGTTTGAACTTGAGGCCTTATGCAAATGTGCTCTGCCACTGAGCTATACCTCTCAACCCTCACAGTTTTTAAAAATCTCTTTGAAAATTTATCAGAATCCTCCCTCCCCCAGCCATGGTCTTTTCTAATGGAATTTGTTCCAAGATGCATACAGTCTGGAATTATAGCTTTGGGGTAATGGCGGAGACCATCCACTATCCTGGACCTCCACGGAGTAACAATTTTCTTTTCTCAAAATGAACCTCATGCGCGCATACCACCAACAGGACTGAATTTGAGCCTCTGAGGATCAGTAATGACCTCCAATTATCTTCCATTCTGTGAAACAGAATTGTAGATCAGCCTGTGACAGAAGCCACTGAGGAAGACAGAGGCTTCTCTCTGTCGGGCTGTGCGATTGTTCCTATCTGCAGGGAGGAGGGGGAGGTTTGAGAGCTACCCGGTCCAGCTGAGCTTTCTGGCAGGCAGGGTGGATTTACTGATTAACCTTTCTTGGTCTTTGTAACCGCGGGCCTCAGATCACAGGTTCTAAGTGTATTTGGAACAAGGAGAAATGGGAGTTAGCGATTCTGAAGCATTTGATTAAGGCCCTGCTCTAAGGAAAAGGGGAAAAAAAAGAGAGAACAGCTGTTGGTTTGGGAGGGAGCCACCCAGAGCTCTGAGGGAAAGAGCTAAGGAGGCAGGAAGGAGGGAGGGAGGTGGCAATTTTTTTAGTTCTTTTTTCCCACCTCAAGGAAGTGCACTGGCTTAAGAAGCCAGCGGAAGCTGCTGAGTCACCGTTAGCTGGTTGGTCCTCCTAACCTTCCAGGAGTTAAATTACGGAGGTGTTTGTTAGATTTTTTTTTTTTCCACCAAAGACTTCCCAATGGAGGGAGCTGCGTTCTGCAGCTGCTGTCTCAAGGCTTTGAGTCCAAGGACGGACTCTGAACGCTGCTGCTATCAGCTGTGAAAACCCAAGCGCTCCAGCTGCCTCCGGGATTATGTAAAGATGCACCTTCTGCAAAGAGTGAAATAAATCCTGACATTAAGCGAGTGTGTTTATGTTTCCTTCAGCTCAGATTTCGGAATAATTTGATGCTATATAAAAATACAATTTTCTTTCTTTCCAAGAGAATTATATGCAGACTTGTTAAATGAAAGAATACATTTCTGGGGCCATGTGACTTCGGCACAGTCACTTTTTTGGCAGCTCACTGGCACCCAGCTTTTCAATTCTCATCTGGTCCCCAGGATATGATTTACTCAGAGTCATTTGAAGGGGTCCTTTTGAGTCAGATTCTAGGTAACACCTGATGTGGGGAGTAGATGGTGCACCTCATTTCCTTTTAATGGGTGCTAGAGAAAGAGGGACAAGTCTGGGAAGACAATTTCGGTGGTTTTTTTTTTTTTCTTTCCTATGAAAGGAGCCAGTTCTCCTGGCTAACCTTAATAGAATCATAGAATCTAGGTTGTTAGGGAAATGTTCTGTTGCTGCTGCAGCCTGAATAATGGTCTGGAAGGACCCTGGAGTCTTATTTCTTAATGCTTAAAACTAAGAGGCAGGTTTTAAAATAGACAACTTAGGACTTTGAAGACCCGACCCTTTAGCAAACAGCCCTCAATGTGCTGGTTATGGCTTAGTTAATGATGAACCAGAAGCCTCAGGTGGTGACGCAGCCTGTGATCCCTTTCAAGAGGTGGGTGAAGAAGATTGGGAGTTCAAGGTTATTCCTTTCTGCATAGTGAGTTCAAAGCCATCCTGAGCTACCCAAGACTCTATCTGAAAGAAACAAAAGACCAAAAAGAAAAAGAAGCAAACAAACAAACAAAACAGACCAAAGAACCGGAGAAGCAATTTGGGGCTCACAAATGTTAGGTAAAGGAACCAGTGTGGAGCTTTAACTGGCCCTAAAGCTAAGGGATAAATTAGTGACAGCCAGAACAAGTCACTTCTTCCTGTTTCCAAGCAAACAAACACTAAAAGGTAAACTCATGGTCAGAGGTGAAGTTAGCCATCCCTTCTTTGTTAAATGCCATTCCTGCATTTGGTGCTGCATAGACCAGCCTTTACTGCAAAGTTAAAAAACAAACATATTCTAACACGGCTAATTCTGTCTTCCTGGACTGGCTTTGGAAGGAGAGCAGAGGTTTCCCAGCTCTCAAGTCTTGGGAGCAAATTGCAGTTTTCATGCCCATCTCAATAAAAACCTGAAGAGAGGCAGTCGATTTTTCACGCTGGTCTCTGTCACATTCTTACTGGCTGTCTCCTCTGGTCTCCCTCCTTTGTCTGGGGAGGAGTCTAAGGAAGGTCTCCTTAACCTCTGGCTGCCTCACCCATGGCCCGAGGTCGTTATTTCAGCTGCTAAGGTAGCTTGGAAAGAACTTGAAAAAGCAAGCAGATGTCCTTCTGCTGGACTCGGTTGAGTAAACAGCCTTGGGGAAGGGGAGCGTCCCCCGTGGTTTCCGTGGTTTGAGGCACTCTAAGCGAAATCCCAGGTGTTCTATTAGGACAAAGGTGAAAAGTAATTTGGTTGAAAAAGAGGAAACAGAGGTGTATCTGGGAACCAAGGAATGTGTACTCTCTAGGAACTGCAGCCTGAGAAATCCTCCTCAGAGTCTCCAGGCGAACTCAACCACGCTGACACTTTGCTGTTGGCCCACTGGGACTGATTTCAGACATTCACTCTCCAGAAGTGCAGGAGAATGTAGGGTGTTGTCTCAAGCTAGTACATCGATGGTCATTTAGTGCAGCCCAGTAGGAAACTGTAGGCCGGTGGGTCCCCCTTTGTCATTAACCATAAGAATCATCTCAGGCTCCAAGCTAGCGAGTCAGGTGTCTGCTGGTGGGGCCCAATGCCAGCATGTGAGGAGAGGTAGAAACGAAGTGACAGAGTCCAGAATGCAGTGAGCCCACCTTAAACCTCATGCCGTTATTTTAGCTTTTGAATTTTCTTCCTCTCGTTGTGCTTTTATGTAAATGTGATCTCATCCGAGGTTTTGTGTTGACATAGCCATTGAAATGATGGAGGAAGCATGAGGGGCATTTCAAGCTAGGTTTTATACTGTTTATTGATGGGGATGGGTGTGCCTTAAACTGGCTCTCTGTGTTAAGATTCCTGACCTCTGGAGAGACAGCAGGCTGAGCAAGCCTTTGAAACTGAGAACAAAGGCCAGCGTGCCATTTACATGCCGTGGCGTTTTGCATACTAAGTTGCTTAAACATTGCAGCAGGACAGGATTTTAGATATGTTTTATTTATAAATGGTAAGGATGCTTCCTCCCGTGATGAGCTTCCTCATAGGATTTCCATCAGAAAACAAAGCAAAACTCTTATGAATTCTCCTTCCTCTCCATCTTCAGTTGCACCACTGGCAAATGGGCACCATTAGGTTCCCATTACCTATGCCCACTTCCCTTCAGTTCAGGTCCTCTCCTGGGCACCCTCATTCATGCAGTAGCTCCAGTTTAGCTGAAACACTAAGTTCCTGGGGTGCACAGATCTTCCTGCATATTTTGTGCCTTCAGACGTGGCATGACCTCTGGCCCAGTCCTATGTCGTCACTCCACCTAGGAACAGCTTCCCTCCAGAAGTTTCTCCATTCCCAGGGTGCATTAACTGCAATATCATGAACAGACACCGAATGAGAGCTGACTCTAGGTCTGACCCAAAGATAGAGAAGGAAACCTCTTTGCTGCGGTGAGGAGCACCTTCAAGGTGCCTATTCATTAGGGAACTGCTTGATTTACCATCCCAGCTTTGATTGAAAAGCTTTCTGGAGGTGTTCTATTCCTGAATCCCAGGAAGAGGCCTAATGGGTCTCTTCTACCCAGCTTGCACCAATGTGCCAGGATATTCGAGCTCCGGCTGTATGCAGTGAGCTTAGCAATGGGCAGAGGTTTTGTTTGTTTGTTTGTTTGCTTGCTTGTTTTTTGGTTTTTGAGACAGGGTTTCTCTGTGTAGCCTTGGCTGTCCTAGAACTCACTCTGTAGACCAGGCTGGCCTTGAACTCACAGAGATCCTCCTGCTTCTGCATCCCGAATGCTCGGATTGAAGTAGTACACCACTACCGCCTGACAACTAGGCAGAGTTTTAGACCCTGGGAACATTCTCTTCTTCCTGCCCCAAAGGCTCCAGCCTGGCAGGTGCCACCAATCTTCTTTTTTGGGGGCCTGAAATTTGAACTCCAACAAACCCAAGTTCTACTGTGGCCTCCATCACTTACCAGCAGGAACTTTGGGTGAGTCTCTTAGTCTCTATGAGCCTTGCTTTCCTAATTGGCTTAAAATAGGAAAAAAAGCACCTATACCCCAGGTTTACAGTGAGCATAGTTAAAACCTCCAGCACCTGTAACACATGGCACTCGTTCTCAATGGCACACTAAATAAGAAAGTAATGTTCAAGGCTGAGTCGGAGGTACCAAATGATTAAGCAGGTTAAGCACATTAAACTGGCTGGCCTAAAACGGTCCAGGGAGTTGCAGTCACAAGGATGGCTGAGAGTAGCCGGGAAGGAGACACATAGAGAAATGCACATGCTCATTTAGAAGGGGAGCTCTCAACATGCCCACTGACCCGCAAGACAGTATTAGAGATTAACAAAGGCAAGGATACAATTGCTTCTTTGGTCACCTTTTCCTTGTCCCTCCAGAGCACAGGACCTTAGGTCAGGCTCCCTTTCGTGTGTGTGTGTGTGTGTGTGTGTGTGTGTGTGTATGTGTGTGTGTGTGTATGCACATGAGACTATAGGGGCCACAAAGGCTAGAAGAAGGTGCTAGAGTTATGAGCAGATGGACAAGTTCTGGGAATTGAACTCAGGTCCTTTGGAAGAGCATCAAGTGCTAGTAACTAGTAAGCAATCTCTATAGCCCCCACCCACAAGTGTTTTTCAACTCTGACACCAGAAAACCCCACAAATTCTTGCTGAAGAAGGCACAATAAACTTGTTAGAGATCTCTCCACTCTTCTCTCCTCTCTTACTTTCTCTCCATCTCTTCTCCCTTCTTTTTCTAGTGTTGGTGCTTGAAACATGCTAAGTGTAGGCTTTCCTGTTTAAGTGACACCCCCAGATACAGTCTCCAATCTTAATCCAAATACAGACAGAGGGTTTCTTACCTTTAACTCTGCCATTTTAACCAAGGCCAGGGAGCTTGTGAGGTACCAAGGCGTCTGTTTCTCTTTATAACCTCTCAGAGTATTCTTGTTTTCACCAGTTCATTATATCTCCTTGGTCAGCATGTCACTTAAGGCAGAGTTGCCTAACTGACATACTAGGCAGAAAGTCCAACGTGCTAACATCTACAATTCTTGCACAACTATTTTTTTATTATTAACCCAGGTCATCTCTGAGAACATTGCAGAGAACTGGTTCCATTCACTGGAAGTAAATATTGACTTGTTCCACTGTAAGGAAGATTTCTCCCCAAAGGCAGAGGATTTAAAGCTGAAAAGGGAACTGTGGGAGTTAGCACGTGCCAGATGTGACAGAAGTCTTTCTCGGTCCAGACTCAAGCCAGGAAGGAACAGGGCCAGGATTCAGTGACCGTGGAAGGAACACTATGTGCTTTGACCCAAGGGCAAGAGGTGTGAGAAGAAGAGGACCAGGATTGGAGGCTCCCTGACTCAGACTCCTACAGAAGAGTTCAGATCCCAGAGCTAGGACTGTTGAGAGAGTGTTGAACTTAGAACAAGCTGGGATGTTTACTGACATTCATCTTGATTTCCTAGAATACATTAGGTATGCTTATACCCTCTTTAGTCATTTGCTTCCTAATGCCTTAGTCCCGAGAGCAGACTGCTCTCCGGCTGCCTTCTCCTGGCCTTGCTTGTCCTTCATCTTAGCCACTCGCTGCAGCCATTGGAAGGTAGCAACTTCGTGGCTGGTGGTGTTCAGGAAGGGACGTACACCTAGGCTTGTCTGTGCCAGGTTTTCCCCACAGACACTGCCTCGTTTAATTTCACAAAAACAGTTTTGCAAAGTAGGTTTTATTACAAACTCAGATGCAACAGCACAGGAAAGAAAAGTAGCCAAGTTGATCAGGCTAGGTGATTTTCCAGAAGCTAAATTCTAATTTTGAAATGTTGGTAAAAAGAAGAAAGAACTCTAAATCCAACTTTTGTAACTAGAGGTTTCTAACAGTAAAGTGTTTATTGAGCTATGAAGACACTAATAGGTAAAGGACCAGAGCTCCGAATACATGAATGACTGCTAGATAGCACCTAGAACCTAAGGGTTGGGAATTTTTATAATAAAATTTGGGAGAAAAGAAATAAAAAGCATTTACATCAAACCTGCATTGGCTCTAGATAAGGAGGGCAGGACACACAAGACCACAGCAGCCTAGGTCCGTGCACAAAGAAGTCTTGCTACTGCTTTGTTGGTTGGTTCCAAAATCAGAATGCAGTGTGGCCCTGAGGAGTGATCTTCAGCTCAAAGACGTATATGGAAATGTTTTTCTTTGCTGATTAACCTTGAGATGTGAGTTTAAATGGTCTTCTCTTACCTCGTCAGTCCTCTGCGCACCAGCATGTAACTTAATATAGGACATCTATCTCAGAATGGAGGAAAGAAAGGAGGGAGGGAGGGAGGGAGGAAGAAGGAAGAAAAGATGAAAGGAAGAAAGGAGGGAGGAAGAAGGAAGGGAGGAAGAAGGAAGAAAAAAGGATGGAAGAAAGAAAGGAGGAAGAAAGAAGGATGGAAGGGAGGGAGGAGTAAAGGAAGGGATGAGAAAAGAAAACTTTACATCACAAGCATTGCCTAGCTCTTCCCCATGTTTCTGTGTGCCCCTTGAACATGACTTTACTGTTCTTCCATCAAAAGAGTCTTTCGCTGGGCATGGTGATACCCAGCACTTGGGAGGCTGCAGCAAGAGGATTTTGAGTTCAAGGCCAGCGGGGACAGCACAGTGAAACTCTATACAAAAACAAGCCAAGAGGTGGAGTCTTTTTCTTCTCTGGATCTTGGTAAACAGGATGTTAGAAAACGTAACACAGAGGCTTGACAGTTTGGTCGTAGATTCTTGTGCATTTCCAGCTGTCTCAGACTAATATGTAAAGAGGTGGAACTAGCTTCCGGGGGCCAGGCGGCAGCTCCACAGCCCACACTAAAAACAGTCCGCTGCCAGATGACTGACTGCAGACAAGCGAGGGATCCCAGGTGAGAACAAAGAAACCGGCAGCTAAATCGAGCCTAGATTGTTGACTGAAAGACTCCCGAGCAAACAGAACAGCATGCTTTCCACTAATAAGTCTGAGAGTGGTTGGCTGACAGTGACAGATAATTTAACTGTATAACTAAACCATCATGTGGTGCAAGTCTAAATTGGATTCAGGCTTCCATTCTGAGATCCTGTCTTTAGATCATGGGACGGAGCAACCTTCGGAGCTCAGGACTGTGGTATACTGTAGCTGCAGTGAAATGCACGAGGTGTTCCGCATGCAGGGCCAGTCTTATGGGCCATGTAAGGGATGTTGGTACAAACTTGTGGACTAATTTCTGGCAGGCAGCTTACAGGGAATCTCAGCATGTTAGAGCATAGACAAATGACTTATAAGGTATAAACTCTGGAATTTATATGTAAAATTGGAAGCGTATGAAGACCCCTGTATTATTATTGCTATTTTTTTATTGAGCTATATATTTTTCTCCACTTTCCTCCCTTCTTCTCCCCTCCCCTTCTATCCTCTCCCATGGTCCCCATGCTCCCAATTTACTCAGGAGATCTTGTCTTCTTCTATGTCCCATGTAGATTAGATCCATGTAGGTCTCTCTTAGGGTCCTCATTGTTGTCTAGGTTTTCTGGGATTGTGAATTGTAAGGTGGTTTTTCTTTGCTTTATGTCTAAAAGTCACTCATGATATTTGTCTTTCTGGGTCCGGGTTACCTCACTCAGTATGATGTTTTCTAGCTCCATCCATTTGCCTGCACATTTCAAGATGTCATTATTTTTTTTTTCTGCTGTGTAGTACACCATTGTGTAAATGTATCACATTTTCCTTAACCATTCTTGAGTTGAGGGACATTTAGGTTGTTTCTAGGTTCTGGCTATGACAAACAATGCTGCTATGAACATAGTTGAAACCCCTGTAATATCGAGGCTAACTGTGTGCAGACCTGAAGTAGAAAGGAAATTCTATTAAATTCTGAGTTTATGAGTACCTTGGAGCTTCCCTCTAACTTGCTTTGGTGGTTGAAAAACAATACAGGAGCTAATAAAAGACAAAGGAGAGCCCCACTGCTCCACTCTTCTATGGAGCCAGCTCCAAAGACAGACTTTAGAAGTGTTTCATGCTGGGTGTAGAGGTGCACACCCTCCATTAATTCCCGTACTTGAGAGCCAGAGGTAGGAGGGTCTCTGAGTTTGAGATCAGCCTGGTCTACAGAGTGAGTTCCACAACAGTCAGGGATATATAGGTAGAGACCCTGTCTCAAGAAGAAAAAAGTTTCATTGTGTGAGAGACCGAAGGAGGAAGAAGGTGACAACAGATTCCTGGTTGGATGAAAATTTCTTCAGGGCCCTGGAAATATTTAAACTAGAATTAACCTATTAATAGACTTTAGGAATTCCTCCAATGCGGATAACTTCATTTCCCGCCTTGTCTATTTTTATATAACAATGAATTAAGCATTTACTTTGCAATCACTATGCCAGGCACTGTGAGCCACACATCCAGGGAAAGAGAATAAAAAACCCCACACGTACAGGTAGCCTGGAGTCTTTGTCAAATGACTTCCTATTTTAACTAATGTATGCACATATTCATTCAGTTTTCTTGAGGACCATTTCAACAGTGTATGTGTGCTAAGATAGTAACTACAGGTCCAGGGCATTGTTGGAGTGATTAGACTGGGCCTCAAGCCCAGACTAGGAGAGCCAGGGAAGGCCTCCTAGTGGAGATGATGCCCGAACCACATCACCTCGGGTGAAACTTAGAAAGGGCTTGAGCAGTAGGAACTGTATGTGTGGATGGAGAAGTGGCAGTGCACTGTGTAGGGGACAGGGTGCCTGAAAGGAGGAGTGGGTGGGAGATCCTATTGAGAAGCCTTCCAGGAACAGGAGTGCCTGGGCAGACTTTTGAAGCAGAGGGAACGGAAGTGACCTGGCTAGGAGAGTCCCATTTAAAAATACAACCGGCAGAAGGATGAGACTGTTGGGGTAAGTCAAAGGCATCCTGGACCAGAGTAGAGGACAATACCTAAGCAGTGAGCAACAAAGACAAAGCCGGTAAAAACTGGCATGAGGAGGGGTTTGATGAACCAATACTGGGAATGTGTGGAGCAGCAATTTGAGGCCTGCAGGGGTGTTCGGCTTTCTGATCTAGGAGACAGCAACTCCACTCTCTGCAGAAGCTCCCAGGAAAAAGGTCTAAACTCTCAGGCCCTGTGATCCCAGGTACTTCGGAGGCTGAGGCAGGTGATGAAGTTCACTTTAGCCTTGGCCAGCTTGGGCAATACAGTGTGCCCCCTGACTCAGACAAATAACAAAACTAAACCACAAAACCTCAGCTTTCCTCCTGCCCCCACTGCACTTCCAAGATTTTCGTGGCATGCATCCTCTCTTTGAATCCTAAACTGCAGATTCTTCTCTAGGTGAGTGACCTGTAATATGACATATTTAGATAACCTTGTATTAAATACGGGATGCAAAATTTCTGGAAATGTTCAATGTACTTTATTTTTTGTGGGGTGAGGATGTTGTATATATCACAGTGCACTATGGAGTCTGAGAGCCCTCAAAGGCTGTGGTTCTCAACCTGTGGGTAATGACCCCTGGGCATGGCAAACTATTTTACAGGGGTTGCATATCAGATATTCATATAACAATTCATAACAGTTATGAAGTAGCAATGAACTAATTTTATGATTGGGGATCACCACAGCATGACAAACTGCACTAAAGGTTCCCAGCACAAGGAAGGCTGAGAACCACGGACCCAAGGGATTGGTTGTCTCCTTCCACCATGTGGGTTCTGGATCCAGCTCTCATTGTCAGGCTTGGTAGCAAGAGCCTTTATCTGCTGACCCATCTTACCAGCCCTGAAAATCAATCTCTCTCTCTCTCTCTCTCTCTCTCTCTCTCTCTCTCCTCCTGCTGCTGCTGCTGCTCCTCCTCCTCCTTTGTGCATTTAAGAATGAATAGCCCATACATCTGAAGTAGCAAGATTGTATCATCTAATGCTGTTTTTTGTAGTTTTACATTTTAGAAAAGTTGTTCGCATAAAAATAGGTATGAATGAGGTTTAATTTTTTTACTCACCTCTGCATTCAATATCAAAGCCCAGTCATTTACCAGTAAGTATTACTTCTAATGATCTATAATTCAGCACCTTACTTAGGTGTTTCTTTGTGTTGAAAGGGAATTATTGGAAGCCTGACTGAAAAAGGCTTCATTTCCCAGCTACTGGGACCATTTACTTTAACTGAATATTACACTTTGTCTAGCCTGTTTATTAAGAAAGGGCTGGGGAAATAAAAATGTTAACTTTTATAACCATTTTTATACTTAGAGTCTTACTTTGATAGGCAGAGAGAAGCATTATATGACAAAGTCTTGCCTTTTTTCCCTTTTTATTGACATAAATTATACATACTAATGGACTTTTATAGCATCTTCTTCATACATGTCTATAGTGTATCCCAATCACGTTCACCCCTTGCCTTTACCCTCCCTCCACTCTACTTCTTCCTGTAGCGGGCTTTCTTGGATCACTAGCCCCTAAATCGCGACACAGAGACTTGTTATTAATTATGAATGCCCGGTCTTAGCTTTGGCTTGTTTCTCACTAGCTTTTTTTCTTTAACTTAAATTAACCCATTTCTATTAATCTATGGTGCTGCCCCAAAGTTCACTTACTTCATCTGTGTATTGTCCATCCTGCTTTCCAGCTTCTTCTGTGGCTGGCTGTCTTCCCCGACCCTCTCTACCCCACCCGCAACCCTTGCTGGTTGGCCCCTGGCTGGCTGGCTGGTACACAGCCCTTGTCTGGACCTGCGTAGGACATGTGGAGTGGGGCTTACCAAGGGGAGTGGGTGCCTGTCAGATCTTTGTCCTGGGTGAAGAGACAGAAGTATGCCATCTTTCCCTCCCTGCCTGTCAGAACGCTGCCTCCTGAACATCTCTCCCTCCAACAATCATTAACTGTCTAGAAATCCTTGGTGGAGCATGGATTCTTCTCCCATCAAGACAGGGCATCAATGGATCCAATCTCGTGCAGATTGTGTGTGGGCAACTACAGTAGCTGAGTTCAAGAATGCACAGTCATGTCATGTTTAGAAACCAGCATCCACCACCACCCTGGACCTTCTCCGTCTCTTTCTATGCCTTCTACAATGTTCTCTGAGTCTTGGAGGGCATAACACAAATATTTCATTTATGGATGAACATCCAATTGTCATTTATTCTCAGTACTTTATCCAGTTATGAGTCCCTGCAATAACTCTGACTACTGCCAAAAAGAAGATTCTCTGAACAGAGCTGATGGCAGCGAGTTACTTAGAAGACAGTTTGATGGGCAAATCATGTCTACCCAGCAAAGCAACAGCAATAGCTTCCCCTCTAGGGCCTTTATCTGAGCGATGGGCTCTTGGAGCTTACACTACCAGACACGAATTCCCTCCCCTGCTGTAGACAGTGAAAAGGAAAAAGAGAAATATACCACCCTTTGATGCTGGAATGCAGGGCCTTAGAGATAAACAATTCAGGCCCCTTGCTGTAAGGGAGGGGAAGGGAGCCTTTTGTCCTGTGACGGGATGTGAGTCAGGATGTTTACAGTCCACCATCAGGTCTCCAGCTAGGAAGGCAGGAAGAGATAAGAAAAACAGGTAGCACAACCCCCTCCTTGGTATCCAGGTGGGTCTGGACAACCCCCTCCTTGGTATTTAGATGAAAGGTCAAGAATGTGCCACTCAGCTTAGCCTTATTTAAACTGACCAATGAAATGAGTCCCCATAACCACGCTTTTTTGCTTCTGTACCCGCGCTTTTGCTCTCCTATAAGAACCCCTCACCCCCAACCTGGGGGCGCGCAAATCTTCCGAGAGACCTTGCCGCCCCAGGTACCTGTGTATTCAAATAAACCTCTTGCAGTTTGCATCCGTAAGTGTGGCTTCGTCGGGTTTGTGGGTTTGGGGCCTCTCTCGCTAGGAAGACATCCTTCGGGGGTCTTTCAGACAGCAAATCCAATCAGATAGTGGTTGGCTACCCGGTAACAAACACCGGGCTTATTTTATCTAGCTGATACTGTTGTACTCCCGGTTCAAGGCTGAGATGGGTGCTGTTGTCACACTGATTGTCGATGGCAATCTCCCCAGCAGTCTACAGAGCATCTTCAGGTACTGAGAGCTCACCAGCAGGGAACAAGTACCCAGCCTAGTTCCAGTTTGATTTCTCTGTATTGTGACCAAGGTGTGCAGTGCCCACAGAAATAGGTTCCGGTGAGCAACCAACAGCAAGCAGCAGTTGGTTGGCTTCTTCTCACTAAAGCTTTCTTTGCTTTGTTTTCAGGAACTCCACATTTTTAAAAAGGTTGTTTTAAAGAAAACTGTTGACAGTTACTTATTTTCAAACTTCCTTGTTGCATTATTTTTCGGGAATTCCCATTTAAAAAACTGTTTTAAAGGAAGTGTTGATAGTTTTTAACATTTTCAGATCTTAGTTTTGGTTGTTTCTGCTTTCTACTAGTATGTATCAATTGTAGAAGACAATGGGCTTCAGTGTGTCATTTTCACACATGAGTATTAGGTATTGTGGTGGTATGGATAAGAGGACCCCATGCGCTAATAAACGTCAGTGTCCCAGCAGGGAGTGGGACTTTTTGGTAAGAGGAGAAGGATTAGGAGGTGTGGTCTTGTTGGAGGAGGAGGAGTGTCACTAGGAGTGAGTGGGCTATGAGGTCTCAGAAGCCCACGGCAGGCGCAGGTTCTTGTTCTGCCTGATGCTCGGGAGGCAGCTTTCAGCTACATCTCCAGCACCATGCCTGCCGTGCCTGCTGCCACGCTCCCCACTGTGATAACCATGAACTAAGCCTCTGACACTGTAAGCAAGCCCCTAAAAATGTTCCCTCTTGTAAGAGTTACTTTGGTCAAGGTGTCTCTTCACAGCAGTAGAGCAGTGAGTAAGACAAGTATATTTAAAGATAATTGTGGGGACTGGAATAGGCCAAGTCCTTAAAAGAAGTAACTATTTAGAACTGTCCTTTGGTTGGTACCTTGGGGACATCTACCACAGTACTTCAAGTGAGCTGTTCCTTTGCCGAAGAGGACAAGGTGATGGTGAGCTGAGGTGGGAAGTAATAACTAGCAACGGGCTGCGTTCAGAAGCGGGTCAATTCTGTTAAAGGTATATATGCAGAAATATGTCTGGAAAATGGGTCCCTTAAAATGATCTGTGCCTACATACCTATCGATGGGATGCTTGTGGTCATTTCTACCTCCAAGAACATGGAAAACATCCAGGAATTTGGGATAATGAGAAGTACAGCATGACAGACCCACCAAGCCACCACTTCAGGATGGTTGTTCAAGCTTAGGGGGCTGCAGGACAGTGACCAAATAAAAGGCAGTTCTGAGCAAGTTGTTACGTCTTAGAGGTTGCATTTTCGACCACTGCTTGGTAAAGCTTAGTGCTGAGTTAGCTGAGAAAACGAAACACTGTCAACAGGAGAGGTGGGTTATGACAACCAGCAGGGCACAGATTAGAAATAGCTGTACCTGGACCAGAAACAGGCATCCCCCAGAATGACAGCAATACACCAAAGACAACACCTCCTGGTTTACCAGTGGATGGCATGGCTCCGAGAGGGAGAGGACCGGATTAGATCACTGAGGAGAGATTAAGGTTGAACGCTGGTAACTTTGTTATAATGGTCTCATAAAGTTCATGACGTACAATCTATGTGTTCCACACTCTTTAGTTCACTTGTCTTTCTGAAAGGCGAGAGCTTCACTACCTGCATTGGGGCTCACCTGCCTTGTCTGTTAAATATATAAAATCTGGGACCTGGAGAGATGCTCAGCAGTTAAGAATTCGCCTGTAATGCCAGTCCAGGGATCCAGGGCTGTCTTCTTGGCCTCTGCAGGGACCCCTCACCCCCAACACACACGAGAAGATTAAAAAACGTCCAAAAATATAAAATTGCTTTCTTATTGCATAATATAGAATTAGGGGATGTGAAAGAAAACAGATGAAGCCTTGGACTCTGATTGAAAGATTTTTATACACTTCCGAGTCTGAAGGCAAATGACTGGCGTCCCACTATGGAGGTTTGGATTAATTGTAACTCGAAGTCATATGGTCTTTAATCACATGAAATAGTCCTGGCAAACTGGCAAACACCCACTGGGATAGGTGAGACCCAGGGTCAGACCCCTGGCACCCCTCTTTCCCCTGTGCAGTGATTCAGCTCTACAACTATGAAGAAATGCATTTCTCGGCTCCTCTCCTCTTTTCCCTCAGTGTCCTCTGAATTTTAAGGTATTAAATCAATGCAGGAATCTCACTGAAACCATCAGATTTTTTAGAATAGGATGCTACCTGTACTTTAAAGAAATTCAACAAAACCGCTATCCATTAAGTATGTATACACAGCTCTCTACCTGTGTCAGGTGTTCTAACACACATCATTGGGATGAGGATAAGGGCAGCAATTAGAACACTTCATTCCAGTCTGACGGCCCAGCACGTCAACTCCAAGGAGTCCACTTCACAGTGGACAGAAAAGTAACAGTGACTATATAGATAAACGCCCTAGGCCAGGGAAGACATTTTCTTTTTTCATTCATGGTGGAGGACCAACAATAGGTAGATAGATTATCAGGAGACTGTTTGAGCCTCAAACTAGTATGGCGTGCCTGACAGTAAGGCACACTTACTCTGAGTCTGCTTGGTGTCTCCATCTTTGAGGATAAAGATGCTCTTTCCTCTTGGGATGAATAGTGGGATTGTAAAATAAAGATTTTTGTGAGCAAGTCCATGGAAAATGCAGCTACTTTTACAACCCGCTTCGCGAGAGAAGGCATAAGGAGGGGTGTGAGTACCCTCACATTTTCTTGCCATATTCTAAGATGCCAAGGTACTGTCTGGGGAGTAGTGTGTCTGCACCCCAGTGGCACTGAGTTAGGTTCCAAGTAAGGGTCCTGTCCACCCGAGGGACGGATGGAGCCCACCATGCGTTTACATCTGGTTGCCTCCTCTACACTAAGTGAGAATATTGGTCAGGAACTCTGAGTTATTCAGGGAGAAAAACAGATGACAGCTATTACTAGCAATTTGTGTAATCAAGAAAATAAGATAACTAGGATCCAATACATCAAAAGACAATTCTGGCAGTCACAATAACTTATTTTTGCACTATACTAAAATATTGCTTACAAGTAGTATATATAACTAAGTCTTTAAAAGTCATGCTTCAAGACATTCTTTTGTTGGGCAAATAACACTCATTTGGTAAACAGCTTTCTTTGCTGCTACATATAAATGTAACAAATTTACCTCAGATGATTAGATTAAAATTTATTTTTTTTCTTTAGGAAACTACAGCTCAAAACTAAGTGCAAAGAATATCTATTTGACAGTAAAGGTGTAAAACTCACTGAGGCACTCCCCAGCTTCACAATGGTGGCTCTAACTATACCGAAGCTCGCTGAGAGATAGAGACTTTGGGTCAGATGAATTTGGGTGTGTGATATTTATTTTATTTACAACTTTTATTTTTAAATAAAAAGGTTTATAAAATTATAAGGAAAAGTATAGGTCAAGGAATCAAGCTGGTAGAAATGGAATTGAAGAATATTATTAATTTATCAAGTCGGATCCTGTAGCCATCACTGATGGGTTGCTTTTATCTCCCCATCCTTAAAAACATTTATTTTTATTTTATATGTATGCATAGTGTTTAAAGAGGTCTGAAGATGGAGCTGAATTCCCTGGAAGTGAGTCTGATGGCTGTAAACTGCCCATGTGGGTGTTGGTAACCAAATTCAGGTTCTCTGCAAGAGCAACATGTGTTCTCCCACCTCTAGCTCTGTCTCTATGTTTTTTTCAAGACAGGCTTTCTTTGTGCAGCCCTGGCTGCCCTGTAACTTGCTCTGTAGATCAGGCTGGCCTAGAATTCAAGATCTGCCTGCCTCTGCCTCTGGAGTGTTGGGATTAAAGGCGTGCACCACTGCCCACTCTTTTATTTTTTAGTAAGAAAGAAATGATGGAAATTGGGAGTGGGGCTCTTAATTAGGAAGAAAGGAGAGAGAAAGGAATGGGTTTTTAACTTACTTTTTATTTAAATTTTGATATTGGAAACAAATGTAATGCCTTGCACATGCTAGGTAAATTCTCTACTACTGAGTTGCAGTCCATGCTTCTTGATCTAATTTTAAAAGGAGAAATACGAAGGGTTTTCGATAGTTAGACAGGCGTTCGTGTAGCATTTGGTTTTTACTTTCCCAGCTTTACAGCATCTCCCCAACACACTTGTGACAAATTCCACACCCAGACCATAATCTGCATAACACTAATTATATCAAAGAACAATCAAATCAGTAAAGAAGCTGAAACTGGCCTTGGTAAAGACAGAGCAGCCCAGCTCAGGAGAAGTGCTCTTCCAACTCCCAAATGCCTTCTGAGCTTCTCACACTCCTTCCCAGCATACCCTGCCTTCCTGAGTCCTCCTGAAATTTAATTAAAATGAACAGAAAATGAACCTTGTAGTTCTTACCTGGTTTTAAACGAGCTGCAACTGTGTACTCATAGTACTATTTTTTTAATTTGGTGCAAAGCTCGGGAGCTGAGAGCTGCAGCAGAGAAGAATCTGGATAATAAGGTGCTGAACGCAGCAGCCAATTATAGTCTTCTTCTTCTTTTTTTTTTTTGCAACCAATTTTATGAACTAAGGAAGAACTGGGCCAAGAGAATTAAACCAGCAGAAAAGATGGGCTAAACAATAATGATGAACACTTATGCGAACACACACACACCACCGCTAAAAAGCTGGGCAGTGATTATGAAAGCCCAGACACTGGTTCATAATTTATGTGAATGTGCTACTCTGGGACTTGTTTGGCTTTCTCATAAACACACTGTTAACTCAAGGATAATATTCTTAGTTTATTGTTCATCATATTAAAGGGTATTTCAGGATCCGAATTTCCTTTAAAAACCAAAACCAAACCCAGAAACCATGACAACAACAAACAGACAAAAAAAAAAAAAAAAAAAAAAGGCCAAAGAGGCAGTAAATCTCTCTTCCTGCCCTTGTGCTCCTCTCAGATTTCATCCGATTTCCAAACAGAAAGCAGAAAGGGCCTTCGAAAGCTGCACTCTAAAGTGTGGAGGAGCTGTCAATGCCTCGCAGAAGCCTTCTTTTCTGGTCTATTCTCCATGTATTATTAATTTGTATTTCTATTTAACTCTAGCTATTAGTCCGTCTCTGCCAGACACCAAGCCTTTTCCAGGGGAGAGGGGAGGAGACATGGTTGCTATTTTTAGGCATCCCTGTGTGTAATGAGGCTGGAGAAAAGGAAAAAACACCACTTGGCTTCTTTAAAAATGACAGAGATGGTTTGGGGTGGATAACTCAGGGCTGGTTAACGTGACCTTTTCCCTCAAGAAGGTAAAACAACACAGATACGTTTCTCCAGAACTTAATTAAGCCTTCAGCAGTGAGTGTGGGAAAATCGCAGACCTGCAAAGCCCTCTGATTTCACGCGAGTCAGTTTTCTGTGCTGCCCTTGTCACTACTCATTATTCGCTGCACTGGCTCGACGGTGTCTCACATCTTCAGAGTCTCTTCCATAAGGTATCAACAGGGACAGGGAGGGGAGCAACACAGACAACAGGGGCCAAGTAGGATCCTCCACTCATTGCTTTCTTTTAATTTTCCATGAGAGGGTGAGGTAGCATTTTGAGATGTTTTTATCAGAGCCTGAGAAGTTAATAACCTGACACAGCAAGAGAAAAGCTGTGACAACCGCCACCGCTCGCTCACTCTTCCAAAGGGCAGCAGCTCAGTCATAATGGAAGTTCTTTAATGCTCCTCCTCCAAACCTCTTTCGATCAGAAAAGCCGGGAATCTGTAGGCAAGAAAGAAGCCTGTTAGGTTTTGGGCAGAAAGATTCAAATGTTAAAATGAACTGTTTCTTCCTGTTTCCGGTTCTTGTATGACAGCCTGTTGCTCACTATAAAACCAGCTCTCTAAGATTTCATTCAGAAAACCGTTGGATGAAAAATAATAAAAAGAAACTCGACAAATACGGAAAACATTTGCCAGCAAATTGGTGTCTGTGTCCTCTGGAGTCAGAAAGGACAGGCCCCTACGACCGCCACTGGGCTGCCGCACGAACTGTCTGTGTTGTGGAAGACGACACAGGCCTGTGCAGATGGAAACACACTCTCTTCTTTCCGTACGTTACAGAATCACCTCATCCCTGGTTCTCCTTGGATTGCAGATCCTTATTTTGCCTCTGTTTAGGTTTTCTACTTTTGTATTCAAGAGGACAGAAGGAGTAAGCTGCCTGTGCCTACAAAGAGCTTCTCCTAACTTAAAAAAAAAAAATCCCTCTGGGGGAAAATTGGAAAGCATGTCTTTCAAAATTTAAGAAACCATTTTATCAAGAAAGGATAGATACTAACCTGATTACCTTCTTTAAAAAAGTACCTCTTCTCTATGACCTGTGAGAAATAAGCAAAGATTTTTTGGGCTTAGCATATTTACCTGGACAAAGTGACTAATTATAATGTTCATTAATGTAACTATAGGAAACATTGCCAAATTAAAAATCTTTTCAACAGTTATAGACATTTAATAGAATGAACTAGAAATCTGGTGCTGGGGTTGGAGGAATGGCTCAGTAGCTGGACACTTGTTGCTTTTTGAGAGGACTGGAATTTGGTCCCCACCACCCACAGTGGGCAGCTCACAACCACCTGCAACCAGAGCCAGGAAAACCCACATCAGCTTCTGGCTTCTGCAGGCACCTGTGCACAGGTGGCATTCACACACACACACCTTTAAAATCTGGTGCTAATGGGATTGAAACTGTGAGATTATTCCCACTAAAGCCTACTCATTCCAAAAGGAAGGAATGATAGACTAAAAAAACCAATGAGCAGGATACAGTGGTACATCGTATACTTGTGAGGCTATGTAATCATTCCCAACACTCAGGTAGCAGAGGCAGGAAGATCAGGAATTCAAGGCAAGCCTGGGCAACTTATTGAGTTTCAGACCAGTCTGTGTTAAGCAGTAAGACCCTGCCTCAAAAGAAAACAAAACTTACAAATAAATAACACACAAAAATCAAATAAGGACAAAATGATGTCCCAATGGGCTCCTAGAGTATTGCAGCAATTGGGCCAAGTTTCCTAGCAGTCAGTTCCAAAAGGATGCATAAGCCAATGCAAATCACAACAGCAGTGCAGCTATTCTCAATAGGAGTCTGTGGGAGGCAGTGAGGAATTCTGTGCATCCTGCATGTGGACGATGGCACACCATCAAGCAATCAGTGAGCTTCCCTTATATGGGCCTCGCTGGCATCCTTACCTAGTAGTCTCAGAGCTCTGTGTTTGTCAGCAGGAAGAATGGGCTGAAGCAGTGGATATACATTGCAGCTGGCGAAAGCTCATAGAACATGCCCTAACACAGTGGGTTTGAGAATCACGCTTTCAGGTGATGGAGAGTATTATATAAAACACAAAACCCCTTCTGTGAGCACAGACTGAGGCATTCACATCTGGCGTGATGACATTGAGGGTGCTGACTGAGAGCCCGGCGTCCTCTCAGGCCTGGGGCAGCCTGCTCACAATAGACTAAAACACACACTATTCAGGTTCTTTCTCTCTCGAAGACTATGTCTGGGTTAGTATTTAAGCCACAAGAGACCCAAGGCAAAGATGCATCCATCAGCCTTTGAGGCCGAAAAGCTGGTTTCTAGTTAGAATAATCTTGAAACACCAAGCCCCCTGAGCCTCCAAAAGACTGAGTTCTTTTCCATTCTCAGCAGGACAGAAAAACCTTATTCTGGCGCAAAATTACGACCAGCTGAGAAAATCCAGAGGACTTCGACCCCTCTGGCATTCTGGAAGGTTTAATCCACAGACAAAGGACAAACTGTATTGCCAGGTGTTTCGCTTTCATATCCAGGACATGTTGTACAAACCAGGCAGTCTCCTTTCTGATAGACTCTATGAGATGTAGACAACAAAGGTAGCTTTCTCTGTTGTTGAGAATTCTTCACCCCCAACTTACAAGGTCCTCTTATGCATGTTGCTCCTTTCTTAGATCCAACCAAAGTACTATTTATTTATTTTAAATAAAGCATTGCTGAGAGCTTAGGTCATGGCAGTCTAAAATCTATTATTTCTCTAGAATGGGACCTACAGATTTTAATCTTAAAAAAACACTTAAAACAAGCAGGGTGGTGGTGGTGCACATCTTTTATCCCAGCACACGGGAGGCAGAGGCAGGCTGATCTCTTGAGTTGGTGGTCAGCCTGGTGGTCTAGAGAGTGAGTTCCAGGACAGCTATGCCTACACAGAGAAACCCTGTCTTGAAACACCAAACCAAATCAAATTAAACCAAAACCAAACATCTAAAAGTATATTAAGAGACCTTTCCCTATCCAACAGAGATCTACAGAATGTTGTCTTAGGACAGGAGTTTGTATTAGATGGGAACCTGGACCTAAATCAAGCAAATGCTGCAACATCTTAGGTTGAAAACAACGTGGAGAGAAAATACAATTCCTTGCATCACTTCCCCCGCCAGATGCTGCTCTCTGTGCAGCAGGGCAGTGAACGGAAGCTGTCAATCTCCTAGTCCACTGCTTGAAGGGCTGGCTGTTCTGAGAACTGTGACAATCAGGGTCTGTGCACATCTCTTCCTTTTTGCCACACCCCGGTTAATAAGTTGTGAGTGAGATAAATTTCCCTGTTGGACACTTAGGGGATTGGACCTCATAGCAACATACTGAAAAGGGCTCTGAATATTAGAGACTCAAATAGTTAAAGAAAAATGTTCTGAATGGAAGATCTGTAAGAAGGCAAGTGTCTTTCTTAAATTTTAAAACTTATTTTTATTTATATGTGTTACATGTGTGTGTACCTGCTTGACTGTGTGTACAACACAGAGGCCAGAAGGTATTATCACTGGTGCTGGAGTTATAAGAGGTTATGAGCAACTGATGTGGGTTCTGGGACCTGAATCTGGGTCCTCTGCAGGAGCAGCAACTGCTCTTAACCACTGAGCAATTTCTCCAGCACCAAAGTTTTTTTTTTTTTTTAAAGAGACCACATTTAAAATAGATCTAATACAGAGATTAATCTTTTCCAGTAATGAATGCAGAAAAAGTCCTATATTACATTGCTATGCAAAATCAGCACTAGGTAAGGCAGCTGCACAGCCCTGAGACGAGGAAGACCACTGCTCTAACCGGCCAGTGTGCTGAGCCACACTACAGTCTCATTCCAGTTCAGTGCAAGAGGGAGCTACACTAGAAATGTGAACCTTCTCATACGGAAACAATAGATTCAAGGAGTCATGCTTACTTTACAAACAAATAGTAACATTTACATGGAAAATATTAATAGCTGAGAGAATAAAGGGCTTTAATCTCTCTGGTCAGTGCCTTTTGGGACATGGAGTAGTGAGTAATTACACAAAGAGCATATGGGTAACTATAGATTTTTTACAGAGGACTCTGATACCTTTTTGAGAGCCCCAATTGAATCCAACAGCCTTTACTCTTTGCTTAGAGACTGTCAGTGATGGAATAAGTACGTCATCAGGCCTTGAGCAATTATTCCAACAGATAAGAGAGATCAAAACAGGTATTCAGGCTGTGCAGTTTTGGGCAAAGGAACAAAAGAATACAGCATTTCACAAAGAGTTTAAGCTATCATATGTTAAGTTTAAAAATAACTTAATTGAAGCCATTACCTTATCAAAAAATCTACTGAGCTTGACAGCATTGGAGGAGCCTGCAGCTGAAGAGCGTGGGTTTGTGCAATCCTGGAAAACAAAGGGGCGCACAGAAAAACCAGGAAGTGAAGCTCCAGTGCAACCAATCCCACCGTACCTTCCCAATGCTAAATGGTCAGAACTCTCAGAAAATACAAGGAGATATTCAGATCGTGATGTACGAACAGGAAAGCACCAGCAAAGGTAAAGCCATGTAGTCTTTGCCATTTGAGCAATACCGGAGGATACTGAATCAACATACTCACCATCAAATAATTCCTGAAGGCGGCTGAATTACTAGCAGTTTATTAGCCAAACCGAGAGACTGATCAAGTGACCTACATATGCTTACTCTGAAAACCAGAACTAGAATCATTACAAACAGGACACACTTGTTTAAGGCCAGGAACCACGTGCTCAACTAATGAAGTACTGTGCAGGCTGAGTAATAGTTAGAAACATGAAAAAAAAAGATATAGCGGGCCAAAGAACAAACATTTGCCAAGGATTTCTCCATACACTGCAAAGACACGCAGGTTTTGATAATGGTAAGCAAGAAATATATTATTATTATCATTTAGTAAGATTCTTTAGACAGGAAAACACAGAGCTCAGAGGAAGGAGACAACTGGGGACACTAAAGTCAACATAACCGCTTGCAAACGCTAGCGTTACACCACCTTTGCTCGTCACCAGTGCTGCTCCTCTCAACAGATGGAGTAGGCTTTGATGCTTGCCTCAAACGCCACTGAGACCAAACTGTGCAGACACCATTTAGGATAAGTGTCTTGTGCACATATGTGGTCCCCCGTGCCCCTTGAGAAATTTGAAATTACTCTTATTATATTTAATAATGATGTTTTGTAGCTACCAGGCCCATATGCTTCTTTCTAATAAATTTAAATGCAATTTCTTTTGTTCATACACAGCATTTCATGGGTCATACTTAAACAATGGCCAGAAACTATATTAGTTCTCCACCTGCCTCATACACACAAAGAAAAAGACAGAGGGTAGGAGGGAATTATATCAGTTTCCAAAGATCATAAAATACTAGGGATATCAGGATTCTTGGAAGTCAGTAATCTCTGCATTTAAATATCTGTGCCAACATTTGCAGATTGTGTAGCCTGCTGAAGTCATTATGGCGCTAAAGCTGTGCTCACTCCTCTGTGAAAGGGGACAATTGCACGTACATTTGTGAGATCCAGTGAGATCCTGCAAGCCTGTCACACAGTGGACACTGGGATATTGCTTCTCTTCTTCATTTTCAGAAAAATAAATTTTTAAGTATAAAATCATTTACTATAACACAGACAACCCCACATGTGGAGGTATACCTTGGTATACACTGTGCACTCTGCTGTATTTGCAATAATGTTTGAATTTCTGTAACAGTTGGGATGGACAAGAAATCAACTTTAGATCTGCATTAGATGTTTTAGCAAAATGGGTAGTGATTACCTCATCATCAGAATGTTAAATGATGACTCTAAGTAAGAGTGAAAATTACTTTTTTTTAGTAACCAAAAACCAAACCAAAATAACAACAAACAAACAACAAAAAAAACCCATTCTGGTCGGTGGTGGTACACGCCTTTAATTCCAGCACTTGGGTAGAAACTTAGGCAGAGACAGGCACATCTTTGTGAGCTCAAGGCCAGCCTAGTTAGTCTACAGGGTGAGTTCCAGGTTAGGTTCCAAAGCTATAGAGAAACCCTGTCTCAAAAAAACTAAAACCAAACCAAAACAACAACAAAAAACCCAAAACAAAACAAAACAAAACAAAACCCTCAAAAAAAAAATCCTAAATCAAATAGCAAACAAACAAGTTCCCATCTTCCCCATAAAAATTAACTATTGGGCCCCACAATTCAAGCTGAGCAGGAAATCTGAAACTATGCTTTTTAGGGTAAAATTTTGGAGCTGAAAGAGTCATCTGTCATTGATCATGGCTGAGGGAAAGTCTGAATAGCTCTATGTAGCTTGTTTAATATAACTGAACCAAGAATCTGAACGTGGAAATGACTATATGCTATGCAGACACCCATGAGGAACAGTACTATACACAAGAACCCCAGCACCATTTTTATTCAAACAGTTTGCATTTGCATCCACAAAAGGAAATTCCGACTTCAGTTCTGATATATGCATGTTAGATTCATACTTCTCCAGAGGCTTCAGCAAATTCAGGCAGGAGACAGTGGCTAGCACTAATGCTGTCACGTGGTCCCAGTTGGAGGTTTTAGAGTTATTGGTGTCTTTCTATTTTTAACTCCCATATTCAGCTGCCCTTTTGATGTGGGAGTTCCCTCTGTGTGCTGTGAATACCATTGGTGAATAAAGAAACTGCCTTGGCCTGTTGATAGGGCAGAACTTAGGTAGGTGGGGAAAATTAAACTGAATGCTGGGATAAAGGAGGCAGAGTCAGAGAGAAGCCATGTAGCCGAAACTTTACCCAGTAAGCCATTACCATGTGGCGATATACAGATTAATGGAGATGGGTTAAATTAAGGTGTAAGAATTAGCCAATAAGAAGCTAGAGCTAATGGACCAAGCAATGATTTAATTAATACAGTTTCTGTGTGATTATTTCTTTTTTTTTCTTTTCTTTTTTGTTTTTTGAGACAGGGTTTCTCTGTGTAGCCCTGAATGCCTTGGAACTCGCTCTGCAGACCAGGCTGGCCTCGAACTCACAGCCATCCACCTGCCTCTGCCTCCTGAGTGCTGGGATTAAGGTTTTTTTTCAAAAACAATAACTAACATATGGTGTCACCTTAATCAATATGACTCTTGAATTTGGTATCCTTTTTAGGTTTTCTCAAGAAAGATTCTATGATTTGTACTGTTCAGTGAGAGTTCCAACAGATCAGTGCGCAAGTTCCAAGCGAGAGAGACCCTCACGTGACATCCTGATGCAGAACATGATCTGCTCTGTGTTTGGGGACTCTGCTTTGAGTATGATGCTTCTATGACTAGAATATCACCCAGACACACATTAGTGAAAACACATACCAAATTAATCTCTTCAGCATTGAAGTCCTCAGCCAAGAAAGCAGTCCTAGTCAAAACTTCATGGCGCTTGGTTTCATGAATCTGGTCCAGTTTGGTCCCTATTACCAACAGTGGGATTTGGTTATCAGCAAATTGTTCTCGGTCATAATCCCTGTGACAAATAACCAGGAAGAGGTGAATGGAATTTACCTTTCCAATGTAGACGTGTACTAGTCAAATGCAAGACACTTACACAATTTCAGTGATAATTAACTAATTCCTGCTCATCACCACCTAGAAAGTTTTTCTCCTAATTCCTTCCATGTGCTCAATTCATCATCTGTTGAATTCCAGTTACCCATTCTATTACTCAACATCTTTCCTGTATGTCTTTCTAACAAATAATAACTTGGATCACTGAGGGCCTAATGTGACTTAACTGCCCAACAATGCTCTGTCTTCAACAGGTATCAGCTTCAAAAATTTTCAATGTAGAGGCAGAAAGTGGATTTGAAGCTCAGTGTAAGGAAAACCCAGGGGCCTAGCGTGCAATGCAGGTACTTCAAGCACAAATTCTCTACCCTTCCTATGCATTCCTGCCTAAGAGTGGTTTTCTGAGTACAAAGAAGTAGGCTAGCTGCAGGCTAGTGAGACTACAGCTCAGAATGGGAGTGGAGGGAAAACAGATGAAATGCTAAAATAGTAAAAGGCAAAAAAAGCAAATAATTATCCTAACATGACAGCCATGAGGGACAAAGGATCGACTATTAGAATCCCTCAGAGATAGAAGGGTAGGGGGTCTATTATAATTCATTTTATTTCCATTTTTACCCAAAGGATTGAGTAGCAATACGAATGATATTTCTCATTATTGAAAGGAACATAAAGTCTATTGTTGTTAATTAATTGAAATTCTATTCACCTATTAGAAGCAAAATAGATCTAAATTTCTGACATGTTATAAGCTCTATTTACAACAGTCAGCAAAATCTGCTTTTGAACAATCAATATTGCATAATTTAATCAATAAAACCCACGGGAGCACAGCTTCTCTTCTATTCTAGCCGTTTTCTTTCTTTTTGAGCAATCTAAAGTGGGCTGGGAGCAGAGGGTTACTACATCTCTCCATCCTTTACAACGGCATTACAGACCTCAGCTATAGTTCCACCTCAGAACACAGATGTTTTGAACTATGTAGCCCATCTCACATAAATATCACCATCTGTTTTATTTGCATCGAAGCCAATAACAGCTCAAGTTCAAGGTCTATGAGCTAGCACCTTCTTCCTCCCTACACACACCTGACTTAAGAGACATGGCTTGAACTGAAATCTGAATGACTAAAGGATGATGTTTTCGGGGTGCCTTCCTTCAGGATTATTTCTTTTTCTTATATTCACAGACAGGTTCTCTTATGGAAGATTTGTGTTTTCTATCAAATCCCATCTCTGACACACACTCGCCACTATCTGGACCTTATATAAGCTCCTATAGATTATCCTGTAAGTATATGTGTCATGCTTGCTCATCTTCCATTTTAGTTCTTTGTTTCATCAAGAGCTATATTCACTGAATCATAAATGTATACAATGACTCATCTCCTAAATATTAATTTTAAAAGAAAATTGTACCAGATTGATTTTGGTTTTCCTTATCGCCTCTTTCATAAAAAATCATCATCCAAATTGAAATTAGATCTTGAAATCATGTTAAAATCGTTACATAAAATACTGATATGAGAATTTTACTATGGACAGATATGACTAGCACTTTCCCCTCAAACCCTATCATTTTATATGCACAATAACCCTCTGAGAAACAAAACCAATAGTTTTACATCTCTTCAACACTGTAACTATCATTGAAAAGAGATTCAAGATCCAAGAGATATACTTTAAAGACACACTAGGACTTTTGATCTTGCTGTTTTATATTTAAACTGGTGGTAAAGATTGAACCTGGGGCCTCACGCGTGCTAGGGAATAGCTCTACTGAGCTACATTGTCAGAACTCTCAGGAGGAAATATTTACGCAGGCTCATGGTTTCAAAAGGAGTAGACACATAGATCAATAGAAAAAAGTACAGAAGCCGACCTGTACAAACACGGTCAGCCGATTTTGTCAAAGGATGAAGGCGACTCAATGGAGACAGGGTACTCTTGCTAACAAACGATGGAACAGCAACATTCAAATTTAAAACTGATAAGCCCAAATCACACATATTACATACAAATCAAAGCAGACCAGAAATCTAATATAAACCCCAATTTATAAGACCTATAGAAAAAAACTGAAGAAAATCTGTATGATCTGAAATTAAGCAAACAAAAAAATTCTTAGATGTAATACCAAGAGCAAAATCCAGAGTAGGAAAACTAAGTAATTAGATTTCAACAAAATAAAAACCACTGCCATGAAAGATGCCATTCAGAAAATGGAAAGACTATGTATAGGCTAAAATATAGAGTCAAATCACATATGTTACAAAGTTGTATTTTGTAAAGTGAATTCTCAGGATTGCAAACATATTTAAAACCAATTGTAAAGTAATTCCTAGCTTACCCATTTGTCACCAGGACTCCAGTTGGAACCAAATCTCTATTGAGAACTTCTAATGACCAACGATATAAGTTCTGAGATGACTTCTTATTTGTTAAGTCATGTACTAAAATAATACCTAAAATGAATATGTAAAATGATGTCAACATTCATCAGCATCTCTTACTTTACAATCAACAAGGACAAACACAGTAAGTACAAATCTTAGGGCCTTAGTGATCTAGTATTCAAGTATGACTAACAAAATCAGACAAACATTTCAAAATGTTCTTTACAAAAGTTTCCAAACAACTAACTATAAACTAACTATAAACCAAATAACTAACTATAAAGCTTGGCTACAAATATACTTTTAAAAGTGTTTTCTTTTTTATTCCCCAAAGGCTAACAGAATGCCATAAAATATTCAGACTGTCTTTTGATATTCTCATCCAGCAGCCCCTGAGTGCCAACTTCATGCTCGGAACTGCTATAGAAGCACTTCACCAATGAGGAGCATTACTTATTAACAGATTATATCCATTCAAAAACTATACTGTTTCTGGACTGGTAAAATGTATTAAAATAGCACCGTTTTAATTTTTATAACTTCAGTTTTTCCTTGTAAAAAACAAATCCAGGGTTTTACTACACTGGGGATACTGGTTTGGCTCACTGTGTAGCCCAGTCTGGTTTGGAATTCTTCATACTCCTGCCTTTTCCTCTCAGATCTGAGATATATATGCCACACTTCTAGCTCAATGGCTAACCTTCTGTTCTTAAATGTTCAGTTCTATTTATGTGTTTGTGTGTCCGTCGGTGCATACACACATGTGTGCAGATGCCTGTGGAGGTAGAAGAGGGCAGTGGATATCCTGGAGCTGAGATTACAGACAGCTGAGAGCTGCCCTGTGGGTGCTAGGAATCAGCCGGGTCTTCTCCAAAGGCAGCCAGTGTCCTTAACTGCTGAACCATTTCTCTAGCTCCTCAGTTGTTATTCTTTAATAAACAAAACATTGAGCTGTAGATCATTTGAATTTCAACCGCTCAAGAATTTAATTTTGTTGTTCTTTGAATTCATTGCTAGCTATGGAAGCTTGTTAATTTAAGAGATTTGGTTAACCCATTGTAGTGACACATGCTTAGACTCCTGCATTTGGTAAACTGAAGCAGGAGAACTTAAGTTTGGGGCCAGCCAAGGCAACATAGTGAGACCCTGACTTAAAAGGCAAATGAGGAGAGGAGAAAAGAAAACGGAGGAGAGAGATGAAGGGAGAATGAACTGATTTCGGTAAAAGGGCAAGAGTCTACAGTCAAACTACTGTGAATATGCTCAATCTCGTCTCAATTAGCAAAGACACACGCCACTAGGAGATAGTAAGGGGACGTAGTCAAGTATGAATGCAGGCTGGAGAGATGGCTCAGTGGTTGAAGCACTGACTGTTCTCCAGAGGACCCAGGTTCAATTCCCAGCACTCACATGACAGCTCACAAGAGTCTGTAACTCCAGTTCCAGGGGATCAGATGCGCCTACCTGGCCTCTGCAGGCATCAAGCATAAATATGATACACAGATATATATGCAAACAAAACATCAATAAACATAAAATATTAAAAAACTATATAAAATTTTTAAAAATTAGAAATAAATATTTAAAAAGTATGAATAGTAGAAAAGATATGGATTTTTTGAGATTGAAGAAAATAAAAAAATGTAACACGGCTCAGAAATACAAGTAAATAGATCAACTAAAGTCCTGGACAGAAAAGCAAAGGTAAAAGAAAAAACTTCAGTGCATGTTGGAATTTAGAACATCATCTTGTGATTCAAGAACCATAGACTTTCACACTCTATTTATTATTTTATTTATTCATTTATTTATCAAGACAGGTTTTCTTTGTGTAGCTTTGGAGCCTGTCCTGGAACTAGCTCTTGTAGACCAGGCTGGCCTCGAACTCACAGATGTCCACCTGTCTCTGCCTCCTGAGTGCTGGGATTAAAGTCATGTGCCACCATTGCTCAGCCATACTCTTTCTTTTTTAATTAAATTATTTTTTAAAATTTCATACATGAGTACAATATTTACATAATTTCTACCCTTTCTGATATGCCCTCCGTTTCTCCTGTTCCCCCACATTCCCTCGCAAATTCAAGCTTCCTCTTTAATTAGTGTTACACAAGTATATATTTATAAATACAGCCTACTGAGTATATTTGCATTGCTGCTTGTTTATGTGTTCATGGCTGACCACTTGAGCTTGAACGAGCTATCGGGATCATCCCTAGAGAAGGTGGATTCTCTCTTAGAGAGAACAGATTCTCTTTTAGTGGTCACTAATTGCCCTGTAGCTCTTTGTCTAGAGGCAGGGCCTTGGGAAACTTATTCCATCCACACTGGTTCACCAACTGGTGTTGTCGTGTAGGTCATGTTTAGATGAACATATTTTTTAGGTAACATGAATTTGTCGTCAATCTGATAGCAAAAGATTATAGAAAAGCTGAATAAAATCTCACCAGAGCATAAAAAATGAGATATTTTCACCTAGGCTGGCTACTAGATGGACAAAAAGCAAAACCACAAACCAGAAACAAACAAACAAACAAACAAAACTTCAGAATTTGATGTCTTGATGATCTTTAGGGAATGCTTTTGAGTTCTTAAGGGTGTCTGAGCATTCTTTTTCTATGTCTTCTTTTCTCATTTAAGCTGAAGTGCTAGGGCCAACTGATCGAGTCGGACTGACATCTGATGAGAATATATTCTAATTAAGGAGGCTGGAGAGACACTCCACAGACTTTCTACCGAGATCGGTAGCCTGGGTCATCAGAGTGGGAAGAAAGAAATGGTACTTATTCTCAGATACAGTCCATCTGGAATATCTACAGAGG
This sequence comes from Myodes glareolus, assembly GCF_982192425.1. Classification (NCBI taxonomy): domain Eukaryota; kingdom Metazoa; phylum Chordata; class Mammalia; order Rodentia; family Cricetidae; genus Myodes; species Myodes glareolus. Next base: position 44,714,214 of record NC_142027.1, on the reverse strand, counting down.
CTGGGGGATTACTAACGGGTCATGGGGAGGGGGTTTAAAGGGAGATGACATAGAATGAACTGGTATTAAGGGTTAAAAGGGAAGGATGGGACAGGAAGGTAAAACTTGGTTTGGGGTGAAAGAGCAGGGTTGAGGAAAGAGTATGGAGAGGGATGAACAGCATCAAAGACCTTTGGAAAGAGACGTATGGACAACTACTACTGTTGAGCTTCAAATATTTTTATTACATGTAATATATATCATATACATAAAAAAGTAAAAATGAAGTGACCCTATAGCAAGGCAACAATGCCTCCAGCAGACACCAGAGGCTAATAAGTTAGACTGTGACACGCAGATTTAAATCGTTAAGCACACCAGCTTTCTCACAGGAAGATAAGCCAGCATGTCAAGGCATTTCACATCAACGATCCACACTTGTAGACTCTAACATACGGCAGAGATGAAAACACTCACCATTTACAGAGTTGTAGAACACCGCTCTTGTGCTTTTCACGCTGCTGGCACTGCCCACAGAGCCTCCAATATCCCACAATTCTATATAGTATGTCTTCTCTTCTGGAGTTCCTTCTTTGTAGTCATGAACCTAATGGATTAATCAAAGCCATCATTAAACCCACCACACAAACTGGTGAGCACCCTCATTTGGTTTAAAGCAATGGCCATCTCTACAGCACCTGCCCTCTGGTTCTTTCTGCTCGTCACCCCCTATTTTCCATGCTTGCCCCTCACTAGACAACTCTAATCTCCCACCCTATTTGACCCTATATTTGAGATGAACATCTGATAATTCTCTTCCACTTTCAAAGCTTTAGTTCCTTCCCACAAAGCACACTGTGGCCCATTCTTCCATTCTCTGTCACTCTATCTTTCTTAGCCGCGTTCATCTGACAAAACTCCCACCCTGGCCAAAGCCTCTTCCTCCTTTATTGTGCCCCCAGAATTCACTTTCCTGAATGCGTAGCTCAGAAAACTACATCCTAGTAGTCTGAGTCCTTTTCAAATTCAAGTGTGCCCTTGGAGTCATCCATCAATTCTGCTGTCCACTTTCTTGTCCTGATAATAATTTCATACTTTTGCTTCTTTTGGAAATTTCCAGTATCTCTTCTCTAGACTCAATAGAGTTAACTTGGTTTCCTAGGCTAGAATAATAACAATAAAAGAACTTCCTCCACCGCTTTTTCTACCTCCTTGAATGTATGCCCATAGGATCACTTTCCTCCTGCTATTACCTTAGGCTGTCTGCGCCCCTCAGGCTAAATCTGAGTCTTCTGTGCAGTAAAAATTTCATCCTGTACAGACGCAGTCACACATTCTTCTCGCTGTCGAGCATGGCATTTCCTCCTTGGCTGGATAATTCTCCACAACATACAAGGGTGCCTTGTCTTCTGCCAGCTACCATGCTGTTTCTCTGCTCCCTCTCCGAGGAAGGTCTCCAAACCATTACCTATTTCCAGCTCTATTTTTCCTCGTTTTTTTTTAATGTAAAAGTTTTATTTTTATTTTTTAAGAATTCAATATATGAGTACTGTGTTTACATTTGCATCCTTCCCTCTCCTGTTCTCCCATCCTTACTGTGTCTGCCCTCCGACCCCACAACTTCTCAAATTCAAGGCTTGAGTTATTGTGTGTGTATGCGTGTGTGTATTCATACAATCTACTTGGTCTATTTAGTGTTCCTGTATGGAGAGTGTGTTTTGGGTTGACTGCTTGGGACTGGCTCTCCTACCATGGGTGCTCCCTTTCTTAGCAGCACTGCTGACCTGTAGCTCTTCCTCCATCCACATTAGCACGGCAACTGGTAGGACGTTTATGTGGGTCTTGTTTAGGTAACAACATTGTTGAGATTTCACGGTGCAGCTTATACACGTAAGTGTCTAACAATTACTATTATCTGGGAGGCACATACCATGAAACACAGGTAGCAGTCAAGAGAACAGCTTGTGTAAGTCAGTTTTCTCCTTCCACAGAGTGAACCAGAGATCCAACTCAGGCCATCAGACTTTGCAGCAAGCACATTTACACGCTGTGCAATCTTACTGGCTCTCACACGCCTTTTCTCGAATGCTTATTTATTTTTATTTTATGTGCCCAAGTGTTTTGCCTCCATGTATGGATGCACATGCCTGGTATCCACAGAGGTCAGAAAAGGGCATCGATCCCCTGGAATCACATCTCTTTAGAGCTCCTTCCTATATGATCTTCACAACATCTTCCTACTGAACCATTTCTGATCAAGGGTGCCCGTTATCTCCACACTGACTTCCCCGGGGCTCTGCAGCCTGTCTTCACGCACTCTCCCCGACAACACCACTCTGGCTCCTCCCATCTCACCGCCTGGTCGCTTCGGTGGTCCTTACTTCTCTCCCTGCTGCTGCTGGAGTATCCTAGCCTATTTCTTCTCTTTCCATTCCTGCTCTCTGGCAATTTGATCTACTCTTACGGTTTTATGTATGTTGATGAATCAAAAGTTTACATAAATCCTGGGGATTTCAGACTACCACATTAACCAGGCTACCTCTAGGAATGTCTAATAGGTACTGCAGAGTTAATTTACCGAAAAAAATATGATATCCTTATTTTTTTCCCAAACCTATTCCTCTACCGGTTTTCACAGTCTTGACAAGAGGCAATCCTTTTGTTGAGATATCTTTGATATTGGAGTCAAAACCTTAGAGTGAACTTTGATTCGTTCCCCACTACAACTGCTCTGTCAGCAAATCCTGGCCCTTTGGTCACCGCCTCAACTATTACCCTTTAGGGAGATGTCCCTGTTTACTTCTTTGCCTGAATTAACTAACACGGTCTCTTAGTTTCCCTACAAGAAGCATTCCCTCACCTATTTGTTTTCCACAAAGTAGTTAGAAGGATTACATTAAAATCCAAGTGAGTCCAATGGCTTTCTCAGTCACAATAAATTTCAAGCTCTCTTTTTATTCCTCATGATCTAGGCTTTTGTTACTTATTTAACTATTTTGGAGCAAATTCTGATATACAATAATCTGATGTATAACGATTCAAGGGTACACAGCAGACTTTTCAAAGGAACTTAGAAATAAATATAGAGAGCCAGGTGGGTTGTACACGTGTAATCTCAGTGTTGGAGAGGTTGAGGCAGGATTATGCATTTGAAATCGGCTTTGGCTTTACTGTGGGACTTTGACTCCCCACACTTCAGTACTCCTTCCCTCTCTTACAATACAGAAAAATATTCACCAAGCTAGCAGAATCAGGTTCTCTGGGGGTGAGACCTAGCATATAAATCTCCAAATGATTCTGCTGTAACTCTCAACTGGAGAACTGCTGATTCTATAGAATGGAGCTATTCTGGTATTGGGCTTATACCTCTGGATTACCATGAACCAGCCTTGGCGTTGCTGAGCCTCTGATGAAAGAGATGTTTTGTGTATCTATAAAGCATCTATTGGCTTTACAATAATAATGATAAAAAAGACAACTTAACTATTTAAAAGATTTCATAAAATCCACTAAACTTTACATATTATACTCAACGGAATGCTTTGTATTTTGCTGTATTCACTTAGTTCTAAATCCTTTGGCCAGGAAAGCGTTTGAGTACATGTGGTACTCTATACATAGTCAACTGACATTAAGAAGATAAGGAACAGACAAAAACAACAAGATAACATGATGACAGCAAAGTCACAAACATTGGGCCTGTTTTAGAGAATGGAAATTAATGTTACATACGGCAATAAAAAGTACTGCTATTTTGGTATATGACATAAAAAGACTGATAACACACGACTACACCAAATCATCAAAACAAAAAAGGTTAAGGCAGTGGTGGTGGTGGTGCATGCCTTTAATCCCAGCACTCTGGAGGCAGAGGCAGGCGGATCTCTGTGAGTTTGAGGTCAGCCTGGTCTACAAGAGCTAGTTCCAGGACAGGCTCCAAAGCTACAGAGAAACCCTGTCTCAAAAAACCAAAAAAGAAAAGAAAAAAACATGGAAATATATGATATATTTTAGAAAGTTTCTAAGCAAAACTATTTAAATAGGGAGCAAGTGATCTGTTATGAAAGAGTTTAGCTACTTCCATAAACCCCTCCTGACCTTGCTTTCCCTCACATCCCAAGCCCGGCCGTGTTAGGTTCTCCTCTATGTTTCTCTAACTCTCTCTGTCTACATCGCTGTCACCTCACTGTCTGCACTGTCTTACTGAACACTCATGTGAGCTTGAGAGAGCAGGGGTCATGTGCCTTTCATCTTTGAATCCCTAGAAAACAGTGCGATGCTTAGAACCTGTTGGCTAAATTAATATCCTTCACGGTTTTAGTATATTTAGTTTGCTTATTAAATTTCTGTTTTGCTTTGTATAGCTATGAAAGGATGTAAACTGGAATAAGAACTTGGTCAAAAAACAAAGATTCCTGAACCATTCCTGACTCTTTTGAGACAGGATCAAAACAAAACTTGTGGGTTTTTTTTTTGTTTTTTTTTTTTTTTTTTTTTTTTTTTTTTTGGTTTTTTGAGAGAGGGTTTCTCTGTAGTTTTGGAGCCTGTCCTGGAACTAGCTCTTGTAGACCAGGCTGACCTCAAACTCACAAAAATCCACCTGCCTCTGCCTCCTGAGTGCTGGGATTAAAGGTGTGCGCCACCACCACCCAGCCAAAACTTATATTTTTATAACACAATTCCTGGTAATGTACTAGCCCGTTAGCCAGAACGCTTTGGGTAGACACACTCGTAAACCACTCCGACGACTTATTGATACTCTCCTCTAATACAAAATACCTTCCCAAACCAAAGTTTTTCTTTTTTTCTTTTTTTGTTCTGGCTGGAGAGACAGCCGTGGGTGCTGGGAACCGAACTCTTATATTTTTGGTTGTGAGCCTAGCCTTTAATGGCTGAGCCATCTCTCCAGCCCCCAAACCAAAGTTTTTCAAAATCCCTTCTAGAATTAGAAGAGGTGTCTCTCTTCAGTCCCCATTTGCTTAATTAATACTCAACTAAATGAATCCAAGTGCAATGAGTCCTAAGAATTTAAACTGTAGGTTACAAGAAAGTTAACGCTATGCTAAGCGCGGCTCCTGACACAGGAAGCGACATCTGCTGTTATACTGAGTCTAACACGACAGGCAGGGTAACACCTAGCTGTAAGAAGCTTTTTAAAAATGTATGTAAACCAAGTCATCAAGGATCTGATACTTCTTTTATGGTAATGCAGGTGGGCTTTCTCAACAGGAAGCAGGGCCATATGGGAATCAACAAGGAACACCACTCCTCAGCGCCACGCCCCCTCAGGTGTCTCTTGAGCCACACAGCACGATTACACGTGGGCACCGCTCCCTGGAGTGCTTCAGTGTAACTTTTAAAGAGAAATAAATTCAGTAAAGGAAATGATACACATCAAGAGAGATAAGCTGCTAACAAGTCCAATTTAGTAACCGTGCCTATAGAATTACTTCTAGAAGAAAAGGAACATTAGGAATTCTTAGGAGAGTGTTGGGAGAAAAAGAGAAGAGAAACAGAGCCACTAAGACATGCCACTGGTGTCGGTTGAATTAATGAGATAGAGGCTACTGCCAATTGCTCTTTTTTCTAGTGACTTCTTAGTTGCCTTCAGTCAAGCTCAATTCCTCTATGTAAAAAAGATCTTCCCCTCTGTCCTATAACCATTCTTCCCTTTCTTCTAGCTCCAACCTGCATGAAAGACTGATTTAAGCCTGTGTCTATTTCCTGGCTGCTCAGGCACTCCATTTGGTTTGTGCCAGTTGAATGTAATCACACGTCCAAAGGTTAGTGCTAACCTCCCGGTGATTGTTTTTTCTTTCCTCTTTGTATCTCCGCCATTTTATAGTAAGGACAACGCTGCTCCTTTCAGGACTTGCCGTGTTTGCTCATGTAGTTGGCCATCCTTTTAGCTATATTCTATGTTGATCAACTTTTCTATGACCCCCTTTTAGGAACTTCAACTCTTTAAATGCACCCGAAGGTTTCCCTGTATTTCTTTTGAACTCATTGGCTGTCATGATTTGGGTGATTTCTACACACATGACTGCAATTCTGAATTATCTCCTTCAGCACCTCATTAGCATATGCTTTCTGATCAGCTTCAGTTCGACAGCTCATAGCTGCACCCTTCACCATGTTTAGAACTGAATTCTTACAATGTCCTTCTCTCTTTCCTATGAGATAAGCCTGTGGGAGGAGGGTTAAGTCTGTCTGCCCAATAACTTGGCCCCCAATCACCAGCATCTTCCGCACACCGCTCACCACTTTCTCTCTGGCTGTCATCACCTTGTTCCCTAGTGCTGTCCTGAGGTTCTGTCTTCAGCGATGCGCATGTGCAGGGCTAACTGCTGAAAGCACCTAGCTACCAAACCATCAAGATATGGTTTGTTCACCCGCTGAGCTAATTTTTTTATTTTACTAAATTCAAATTTGTTGCCACATGAAGCTGGTTGCTATCACATTGGGTTTTATAGGAATACTTATTGCCTTACATTGTTTTGGAATAAGAGGCAGTAAGGTTCTTGATTAAGAATGCAGGCTTCTGGATCAGGCTGTCTGGACTTGAGTTCCAATTCTGTCACTTGCTAGCAACACAACCTTGACAAATCACACAATGCCTCTGTGTCTCAATCGTTTCCTGTGCTGAACGTGGCACCAACAAACGATACCCATCTCACAGAGCTGGTGTGGAAATCGATGAACTACTATGTACATGGGTTCCTAACCCAAGAAAACACTAAAGAAGTGTTAGCTATCATTAGTGTTGTCATTTTAAAGACTACTAGACAGACACCTTATCCCTCCAAGTAAATCCACTTCATATCCCTAGTGAGGATAAAAACTACGCTTCTTATTTTTCCCCAGTGCCTGCACATTGTTTCGTTACCCAAAGAGAAATTCAATAAGTATTGATTGTATGCAGTGTACAAGTTAGAGAGTTAAAATCCCATTAAAGTGAACTAGAAATGACAAATCAATTTCCTTATTTATAATCTGTGAAAAGATTAAGCTCTAAACATCTTGTTGTCATTATTAGGAGTAGCCATGCGCTCATCAGTCCATTAGATTCGAAGTAACAAAGTCGGCAGCCAGGAGTGAGTGAAGAATACCACAAAATAAAACGCCTGCTCAATTCAGTTATGGCCTCTGCCCCGGAGAAAAGGGCCCACATGGTCAGTTATAATTACTGAGTAAATGCATTGACTGCACGCAACACTGCAAACAATCACACCATCACCTCCACCCTCTCTATTCTTAGCTGCCTCTTACCACATCTGAAGTGAGTTAAATGGGAGCAACTGTGTCTAGGAGTTCTGGAGAGTGGGCCCAGGAATCTACTTTAGCCCTAGAGAGCCCCCTCTTGCAGGCTCAATAACATAGACACTGTGACTGAACTACAAAAGCTGCTTCAGGAATCTCTGTTCTCCTAAGGCATTTATAAGGCCTTCATACAATTTAATCATTTTCCTACAGGGAACAACTGTTCATATTACTATAATAGTGGTGATTTACGTTTCCATGACAACTTTAGGTTATCCTTTCCGAATGCCTTTACTCACGTCACCACTCCAGAGATATGCGCTCCTCTCGGAGAAAGAAGACAGAGATGGAGAGGGAGCAGTGACACGAGCTAGGCCCCCTTCGGCCCCATATGCCTTGTTCTTCAACATAATTCAGGTCAGACTGGCTTTGAGGGAACCACCAGCACAGCGCTCATCCCAGGGAGACCAGCTGCACCACAGTGAGCGCTGGCCACCATGGCTTTCCCTTTCCTTTTCTTGTTTGTTTATTCCTCTCTCATACAATACATCCCGCCTGCAGCCTCCCCGCCTCCAGTTATCCCTCACTTCACCTCTCCCCAGTCCACTGCTCTTCAGTTTCCTCAGAAAAGAGCAGGCCTCCCGGGGACAGGTCCTCTGCACACACATTGTGGTTGTTTAGCCTGTTCTTGTGGCCCTTTCCCTCCTACTAGCTTTGACTACAGTTTCCTTGTGAGCAGTTCCATGCCATCTAGAGTTCTTAGAAGTAGTAATGGATTAAACAACAACAACAAGAAACAACCCTGTGGTCCAGCAGGAAACTCTTGACTTGGTAATTCCCAAAGTAGAGATTTCCTCAGGGAATTGCTGTCACTTCAGTAAGTGAGATCTTTGAGAATTAGCTAGTTTAGCTGCCTGCTCTCCAGGACTTACACAGATCATTAGCTACAGAAATGATCAGACCCCCTTTCACACAGAGGGCCGACGGAGGTGAGGTTTGTCTTGGAGTCTTTGCTGCCAGATGCATTCAGGACATTCATATACTTGTTTTCCTCATTGAACACACATGGGGGAGGGGCTTTGTTGGAACTCTTTCATTCTTGTCCTCAAACTACTTATCATTTGGCCTCAATAATTTCCTTCCTCCAAGAATTTCTGCCCGGTGTGGTGGTGCATGCCTTTAATCCCAACACTAGGGAGGCAGAGGAAGGAGGATCTCTGAGTTGGAGGTCAACCTGGTCTACAGAGCTAATTCCAAGACAGTTAGGGCTATTACACAGAGAAATCCAGTCTCACAAAAAATAAATAAATAAATAAATAAATAAATAAATAAATAAATTCTACTTTCCCTATGGAGTCTTACCCCATGATTACAAAAGTAGCTATCTATACCTCGAAGATGCAGCTTTGCACGCCCTTTCAGATGCTGCTTCTTCTTCAGCACCCTTGTTTTTGGTGCTGAAAAATATGAAATGCCTTGCTTATCCCCATGGCTCCTTTCGGTTACTCTAGCATACCTAAACATACCTAGTGTTTAGAGTCTGGGCCATTGGTTACACTACGTTCTCTCTGTTCTCACTGTCCGTCCTTAGCAGTTTCTGTGGTTTCTGTGAGCATCCAGACTGACGACCTGTACGTTCATCTGGAAAATTGATTCAGTATGCTATTTATCTCTACTTAATCACCTTAGATGTTTCTTAAAATGCAGATTCCTCGGTGCCATGTATATTAATTAGAATATTTGGAGCAAGAACCATAAACCAAATTAAAGGACAAAATCTATCTGACTGACCATTAAAAACCTTTGTCTATACCTACTCAATAGGAGACACAGTAGAAAGACGTGGTATGTAAACAGTGAAGTGAAAGCTGGAAATGAGATACATCGCAGAAACATGACAAGTATCAACTATTGCAGGATCCGAGAAGATACACTTCAAGGCACAATACATTGGCAGACAGAAAAGGGACATATTGCAGTGATAAAATGTTAAATCCAGGGACCAGTAAGACTGCACAGTGGGTAAAAGTGTTTGCTGTATAGGCCTGAAAACCTGAATTCAATCCCAGGAAACCCTTCAAGCAATTTAAACAGTCTCAAACTGGTATATAATCTCCAAACAGGCAGAACTAAACAAGAAGACAAATTTACATACACAGTGAAAGTTATCACATTGGCTCCTTGTAAATAATCAAACAGATAAGAAATCCAGCAGAGATAATTAACAAAATGCTCAACAAGCTTGACCTCGAGACAGAACATTGCATACAACAATAGCAAAATATGCATATATGCAGTTTTTCTGTCTTAGATATGAGACACCTAACAATTATTTAACAAAGTTGGCCATAAAACAAGACCTGAAGCAAATCTCAGTCATTTTTAAAGGCTGAAATTACATAGTATATATTCTCTGAGCACAGCGAAAATCAGCTAGAAACCAGTAATTATAAGATCATCAACACTGTCAAATGTTTGGAAATTAAGAAGCACATTTCAAATAACAAATGAGCCAGAGGAGAGATCACAATGGAAACTAGACAATGTTTTGAACTGAATGATAACGAGGCAGCTAAAGCTGTGTTTAGACAGAAATTTCCGTGCCTCAGAGCTCTCTGGAAGAAGCCTGAAAGAAATCAATGAAGCAACTACTCATTTCAGGGAGCCTTAATAAGAGAGCAAATTAAACCCAGAGGTGTGGACACCACAGTGAAATTCCAAACAAACACAGGGATGGGGAGACTGCTCAGCTGGTGAAATCCTTGATGGGCAGGCATAAAGGCCTGAGTCCCAAGCCCTAGTACCCATGTTCTAAAAATGCTGGGTGTGGTAGCAGGTTCTCATAATCCTAAAGCTGGGACGGCAGAACCTGGTGAATTCCTGGGGCTTGCTGGACACACAGCCTGGCCCGCTTGCTGAGCGCCAATCTCTGATGAGACTGTCTCAAAAAACAAGATGGGTGGTTCCTGAGGAACTACACCCAAGGTTAACTTCTAGCTTCCGCAGGCATCCACACCCATTTGTACATGCACCTGCACACGTGTGCACACATACCATCTCCCAAGAAAACCTCAAACCATGTAGAAAAATGACAAAACGGAAACTTGTCTTTGCTAGACCACTGGCAAAACTTATAAAGAAAAGAGCACCCAGACTGGCAACATCATTCACAGAGTAAGGGGCTTGCCTCCAACCCCAACAACCTGCATTCTATCCCTGGACCTCATATGGTAGAAGAAGAAAACATTCCTGCAAGTGGTCCTCTGTCCCCCACATACGCGACATACTACACACACCTCCCATATGTAAATACACATTTTTAAAAGAAAAAGTATAGATTACTCATACCAGAATTTTTGAAAATAGAAAATCACCTATAGAATTTGCAGCAATGATTGCATTAGTAGTCCATTGTCTTATTGAAAGAAACTAGATAGAGAAACAATGTGCAATGTTTAACAATTTGCTTGATATGAACAAATTCTTTTTCAAACACAAATCTCCAAAAATTGACAAGGGAAGAAATGCAATCATTTTCTTGTTTTCTCTACTGAATTTAAGCCCTTCCCACACAGAAAAATCACAGTTAGTTTCCCTTGTAAATTCAAAGGTAAATAGCACCAGTCTTACAAAGTCTTTCTGAAGAACAGGTTGACACAGTATCAAAACTCCATAATGAAATTAGAAAAAAGTAAATAGACTAAAACTTCTCATGAATTTAGGTGCAAATATTTGAAAAACATAATAGTTAACTGAGTCTAGATACTAGAAAACTGGTCTAGACTAACATGTCAAGACAAGTTTGGAGAAGGCAGGGCTGGAGAGGTGGTTCAGAGGTTAAAGGCTCACGGATGCTTTTCCAGAGGATCTGGGTTCGGTTCTCAGCACTCCCCGCCCCCCAACAGCTGACAGCAGCCTGTAACTCTAGTTCCAGAGGATCCGACACCCTCTTCTGGCCTCTGAGGGCACTGCAAACGTGGTACACAGCTACAACATACAGGTAAAACACCTGTACAGATAAGAACAAAGGTAAAGGCACACGGTAGAGGTGGTGGTGGTTTGGATTTAGTTCAGGATGGTAAAATGTGTTCAGTGTTTAAAAATTAATAAGCAGAATAAAGCAGGAAAATAATGATCATTATGAAGACAGAATGAATAAAATTTAATAACAGTCAAGATAAAACTCATCAATCAACGAGTACAAGGAACTTTTAAAATAATGTATATGTACAAAAAGTTCTCTGTCTAGGCTGGGGATGGAGCTCAGTGGCAGAGTGCTTGATGGTGCGCACAAAGCTCTAGCACCACACACCAACATAACTCCTGGGCAAACACTGGACGGGACGGGATTGGGAATAGAACAAAGCTAGTGACCACAGGAATGGCTATTCTAAAATGTGCTGGACTTCAGCCACTCTAGTAAGACAGAGGGGAAATGCACAAGATAAAAGATATATGAGCCTACCTGGCACTGGGTGGGGACAGGCATAAAGGGTGGGCAGAGGGTAAAAGGAGAGGCAGAAAACTGTGCAAAGGTCAGGAACTATGTAATTTTCTTCTCTCCGATAAATAATATAACTAGGCCTCAGGAGGTATATTATTTAGTTTAGGTAACTCTTTAAGTAGAAAAGGCAATTGATCCAGGATCTAAGTTTCTTTTCAATATGCTATGATCTTTCTTTGGAAGGAAGTTAGAAAAATCTAAAGAAAATTTTGTCCAGAATATGTTACTGGGTCTCCCAAACCTAGACAAAATTGCTACTGAATTCATTACCGAGAACCTGGTTTGCTTACATAGCTAAGAATATAAGAACATTTTAGGCTGAAATGAGTATAGTCCTTTTCTACTCTGAATTCAAAGAAATGTTACAAAAATATTTTGAGGGGGAAAAAGAGGAGAAGGAAAGAGAGTGAACACAAACTAATGATCGTGAAAGAAAGGGAGGGATATTTGCAGATGCTGGCGATGAAGGAAACCCTTAAAACTAAAGACGAGGGGAATGACCCAGACTCAGACACGATTAAGGACTAGTGCCTGGGGTGTTAGTGGGGATCCAGGAATGGCAGACTCGTTTTCCAGCTTTTAAGGAAAAAGTATGTGTGCGTGAGCGGTAAGGAATAGATTGCCACCTCCATCTTGTGAACCGCGGACAAGCTCCTCAGTCAGCGGAGGAGGCAGATGAAAGAACGATCCACAGAGTAGGGACCCTGTCAGGGACTGTAGGTGGGCGGCCATCGAACAGAGACAAGATATGCATGAAATGGAAACCTCAGGCCTGTGTCACATCAAGTGTGTGGGAAATCCATGATATTTAGGTGGCACAGGAACTCTGAGATAGAAATTCTGAGCACCACTGAACTTGCTAGGTCCCCGACAACAGCAGAAACAAAACAAAACAAGGATACTCGCACAACATAGCATACAGGGCTTCCCTGACAAGGTGTGGGAGTTTTTTGTTTCTGGTTTTTTTTTTCAAAGAAAAATATGAACATGGAACTGGAAAAATGGCTCAGTGATTAACAGCACTGACTGCTCTTTTGGAGGACCTGGGATTCATTCCCAGCACCCACATGGCAGCTCACAACTGTTTGTAACAACAGTCCTAGGACATACAATGTCTTCTTCTGGCCTTTGTAGGCACTGCACACATGTGGTACATAGATGCACATTCGGGCAAACACTGATGTACATAAACAAGGAAAAAGTTCTAGAAGTAGAACATTTTCCAAGAATTGTAAATAATCGGGGACCTCCGAGTGCCAGCCTCAGTGTCCCCTTCAGGGCTCAGAGAAGACTCCCAGCAAGCGCAGGGCTCCTCTGAGGGTGAAATGAACTCTCACTACATGCTTTTCAGCATCCGTTTCTTTATTCCTCTCCTGCTGCTCTCCCTCTCTTCTGTAAAGTTTCCAGTTTATATACACACACAAAACCAAGGCAATTCTCTGGGCGTGGACATCCCTTTATCACTGAAGGTCCCAATGTGATCTGTATGAATGACCCCTTTCCTGACTGCATGTCCTGCCAAAGGGAAGAGGGCTGCAGAGAGGTGGTTTCTAATGTATCTCAGAGAAGGAAGTCGAGATTAGACTGTGGGAACCAAGGCTATTGACTGCGTGACTAAACTTCCCACTGGAGGTCCCACAGAGTGTGTGGGGGATGAGCCAATAAACCAGTATATGGGAGAGAGTTGTGCGTACTTGTCCATACTCTGCTGAATCTTGCACCAGGGGAGAGTGCTTCCACTTCACAAGAGATCCACTGTGAGAATTGGTCGATAAGCAAAAGGCAGGCCCAGCGCCTTGCGGACTGGGTTTGCCTCCATCAGAAAGTGTTCGTTCTGGTGGGTCAGCCTTCTGCTATGCATCTGAAAGCTCACTTCATGAGTCCTGTGGCCCGTAGCAACACATCATACAAGACATATTGCTGTAAAGTAGGATAACACATACAGCATGTAGAATGTTCACCTCACCCTAGAAGATGCTATAATCCAAAATGAAACTACAAAATGACTATGTGGAAAATAAGTTAATTAAAAAAGAAAATCCACAATGAAAAATAAGATTTTAAAAAAACTTGACATTTAAAAATGAATAGACACTTTGAGAAGTTATAAATTTTATTACTTGAAAAACAGAATATATATATCAACATTATATTATGCATAATTGAGAGATGTTTAGTAAACTGGAAGGGAGAGATGAATGTAACTTCCAGAAGGCAGCTAGGAAAAATGTAAACAAAAAAAAGGATATATGGGAATGAGGTTCAAAGACATAAACAGCAAATCCACTAGAAACTCAAAAGGAAGGAAAGGAGGAAGAAGAGAGACAATCAGAGAGGGTGTCTGCCGAGAAATGAAAACAAGAGCACTGCAGCCTCTGAGCAGGGAGACGAATGTGGCTGAGGCAGGCCAAGCTGGAGGGTAGGTGAGCATCACTGCAAAACACTAGACAAGAAGAATCTTCGGAGAGCAGCTGGAGAAAACAAATTCCCTTAAGAAGGAATGATAATCAATTGGATAAAGATTTTTAATCAACATGTCAGGACCTACACCATAGCTCCAAGGAACAGAAGAAAATAGCTAGTAATTTAACTACTACTTTTTATTTGGTATTATTACTGTGTGTGTTTGTGGGGGTGCATGTGACAGGATGCACATGTGAACCCCAGAGAACAGCTTGCCGGAGTCAGCTCTCTCCTTCCACCCTGTGAGTTGGTGGGAACTGAACTCGGGTCCGTAGCCTTGATGGCAAAGGCCTTAGCCTGCCCCATATTTGTTCTTAATTCAGTGGTAAGAAGACGCGCCAACAGTTGACAGACTTGCTCAGAACTAGGCATTAACACTTAATTCAGGGGAAACGCCACTGAACACCTAAGTGTGACACAAAGCAGACCATCTATACGAGGTCCTGCAAGTGTTTGCCCTGACACTGCACTCCTAGGCATAAGTTGGCAGTCTTAGAGCTTAGGGCTTAGGGAGAATAGCAACTGGATTCTCAAACTATAGTGATTAACATAAAAGCCTGTACAAGCAGACCACTGGGTTCATGTGTTGAGTTAGCTTTTTGAGTTGAAGAAATTTGGTTGTTTTTTACTTTCTCAAGACTTAACAGTAAATAAGGAATGACAGTAAAGTACTAATGCACGGTAGGCTCTGAATCAACCCCAGTTATTATTATTACTTAATCTTAACTAAGTCCTGTAATTTAAATGTGATTTGAAGGACAGGTTTAATATATCTAGTGAAAAACAGAAACGAGAACACATACTCTGATATCCACCGAGCAGCCCACAGTCCATGACGGATTTCCCAGCACTTGACTGTGGCACAGAAGATGGACAAGTGACGATTTCCCAACACCTGTGGAAGATAAACGGTGTCTGTGAGTGGGGTACGGAGCCCTATGGGACATCTATACCACTGCCTGTAATATACCACTGCCTGTAGGCCGGGGAATAGCTCACAAAATTATTTCAATTCCGTCAGTGACAGGACTCATGATGTCATGATTCCACATGCAAAGAACCTTAGTTCTCACACATTGGTTTTTACAAAGCAGCTAACCACTTTGTTCTAGATTTATCATTTGGATGATAATAATAATAATAATAATAATAATAATATAATAATAATAATCCTACTCTCTTTTCTTCACCATTGCCTTTTATTTTGAAGCAGTATTTTATCTCTTTCTAGATCTCTTGTGCTCAGACAATCTCGTTACTAACACTAAAGGACATCTCTTGAAGATTTAGGTTGAGGAAAGAAATGAACCATCTATTTACATCCTGTGTAGAGTCACTCATTCATTTAATTGGCTACGAATTGATAATTGTATCAAAAATTCAGGAAGTCTCTCTGGGTTCAATATTATATACGGGTCTATAATTCATGTTTACTTTTTTATTATGAAACCTGTATTCCCAACAACTGAGAAAGTATAAAAAGAAAAAAAAATCACCTTAGACCACTACCGCCAACCATAAGGAGTTTTCTTTTTTCTTTTTTTAGTTTTTCGAGACAGGGCTTCTCTGTAGCTTTGGAGCCTGTCCTGGAACTACCCCTTGTAGACCAGGCTGCCTGAAACTCACAGAGATACACCTGCCTTTCCCTTCTGAGTGCTGGGATTAAAGGCATGCACCACCACCGCCTGGTCATAAGGGGACCATGTTGTGACCATAAACATAGTGTACTTAAAAACAACACAAACTGGCTGAGGTTCAGTGCTTGCCTTCCAAGCTTGAGAACCACAGTTGCATCCACTGATTCTACACTAGCCAGTGCTACATAGTGGGACCATGTCTCAAACACCCCCTCCTCCCGCCCAAAAACACTGACAAGGCAAGGCGGAAGAGATGGAGAGATGGTTCCTCCATCAAGAGCCTTTGTGGCTTTTGCAGAGGAGACTTGGGTTCAATTCTAAGCTTTGTGGAAAATAATTAAAAATCCACAGTGATCTACATTATGATCATGTTTGCAAATCATTTTTTTCCCGTTCTTACAAATTTTCTACTGATATGCTCTGCTCATTTAACTAATAATGGGTTTTAGCACTACTAACTTCTATGACCTTTTGTGTCATACTGTGATACTGGGTATTGAGTACAAGTTCTTGCATGTGTTTAAGATTGGAGGACACACAAAATCAGTTTTGTAATTAAACTTACTGCATAGTGCCTGGCATCTACAGTCTTTGGGTATATTGTTGATTTTGGGCTTTCATATAGGTTTGTGTTGGAGGCATACCTGCTGTGGGACAATGATCTGTACCCTGTCACTTATATTTTAAATAAATGCTGATTGTCCAGGAGCCAGGCAGGAAGTACTGGTGGGGCGACCAGGCAGGAAGTAGAGGTGGAACAACGGGAATTCCAGGAAGAGGAAAGTTCTTTCTGCAGTTGTGGCCCAGCCTCAGGAAGCAAGATGTGACTGTCTTGCTGAAAAAGGTACTGAACCACGTGGCTAACACAGACAAGAATTAAGGGCTAATATAAGTTATAAGAGTTAATAAGAAGCCTGAGCTAATGTGTCAATTAATTTATAACTAATGTAGACCTCTCTGTGTGATTCTTTGGGACTGAATGACTGCAGAACTGGGCAGGACAGAAAAACTCAAGACAACAGAATGGTGTCCAGTGTGTGGACAGCTGCATCCACATAAAGCCTGAAAGAGGTTGGGAAGTAATTCTAGACATAAAATAATAGAGTTAAGCATGGCTTATTGATAGCAGCACTTTCTTAGATGGGCTCTGCTTGCTAGAGGCAAGCACTCTCATTTAAGAGAGGCTTCCTGACTCAGCTTTAGTTGTAAAACCTTGCAGCTCTTTTAAGAGGTCCTGCTATGAAACACTTAAATGATGTTGATGAAAAGCTGACTGCATGCTTTTTGGTTTTCAGCTGTAGCAGAAAAAAAAAGCCATGCCGTTTTAAAATGCCAGTTTTCTGGGCCATCCTGCCAATGCAAACTCTGACTCTTTCAGGCAGGAGGTCTAGCTACAGAGCATTTGAGTATGGTTTGTGAGTAGGCTGCTACAGCTTGCTTGCTGGTAGGGACCTTGAAATGCCATAAAGTTGTGGCAATAAATATGGCTACAGACAGTACCTCCAGTACCTCTGTCATGAGGCTGGAATCTCAGAAAGCTAAGGAATGGGCTGGATCCAGCCATCAAAACCATGGCTTTAATCCTAGCAATATTGCTTAGCAAACTAAAGACTCATGTGGTCAGAAAAAGAGAGGTATACAGTAAAGAGAGATTCAAAAACGAAGAAAACCTCTAAATGGTTTACAGTGTGTTAAAAATATATGCAGGATTGGGAGAGGAAAGAAAAAGGTTAAAGTCCTTAAAATAAAAAAAGAGAGTATTTAAGGTGTGGTGGCACACACCTTTAATCCCAATATTTGGGAGGCAGAGGCAGGCAGACCTCTGTGAGTTCAAGGACACCCTGGTTTACAGAGTGAGTTCCAGGACAAAGGTACACAGAGTAACCCTGTCTCAAAAAGCCAAAAAATAAAAAATAAAATAAAAATAAAAGAAATAGAGGTTAAAATAAAGCCATGTAAAGATGAAAAATACACAGAAAGTCTGGATACTATATGTTATTATGTTCTCTTTGAATTGTTTGAAGGCCGAGGAAGGTGCAACAGCTGCTAAAAGACATTTAAATATAAATGCTGCTGGATTAATAAAACATAAATATTTTGTAAATGCCTTGTCTTCAAAATTGAAGCCAAAAGATATGCTACTTTGTAGAAGAGGTTTTGCCTTTGTTTCCACAAGAAATGAGAGGCTGTGGATTCATTCCAATTTAAGAAAAATCAGGTTTGATCAAGGAAGACCGCCCCCCCCCCCCCGAAATCTCCAATAGAAGCGGATAGCCCAGATGTCTGAGTTCTACATCCAGAACATATTCAAGACTGCTGCCTGAGATGATCAAGCCTCACGGGATACTCCAGTCATAACTTGATGATAATTCTAAATTTCCTTTAGGTCCCCATAAGATTATCAGTGCCCCCCAACTAGCAGGAAGTAGCCTGTAAAACTATTCTCACATTCCCAAAAAATGGACTATAAATATTCTCCTTTGCTTAGAATGTTGGTTACAAGTTGTTATGGATAATGGTCAGGAGAAAAGCTAAACAAACAATATTACATTCAGAGTTCTTTTTTTTTAAAAGGGGGGAAGTGCTGTAGGACAATGGTTTGTACACTGTCACTTATATTTTAAATATGTGCTGATTGTCCAGTAGCCAGGCAGGAAGTATAGGTGGGGCGACCAGGCAGGAAGTAGAGGTGGGACAACAAGAATTCTAGGAAGAGGAAAGTTCTTTCTGCAGTTGTGGCCCAGCCTCAGGAAGCAAGATGTGACTGTCTTGCCAAAAAAGGTACCGGGCCACATGGCTAACACAAACAAAAATTATGGGCTAATATAAGTTATAAGAATTAATAAGAAGCCTGAGCTAATGGGCCAATCAATTTATAACTAATGTAGACCTCTCTGTGTGATTCTTTGGGACTGAGTGACTGTAGGAGGACCAGGCAGGACAGAAACCTCAGACAACGCACACCTAGGGCTTTAGTTATCTATCATCTTGATATATGCTTGAGCCCAAAGTTGGCTTAACTGTATGAGGATAAGCATCTCCATGTATTTATATTACATAGTTTATTTAGCTCTCCATGAACTAAATGCTTTGGGTGGTAGCTAAAAGAAAACGAAGCTCTCAACAGTAAGAACAGATGACATCCTGGGAATAGCGAGTGGTTAACTAATTATTTAAGAACTTTGAAACGTTAACATCAATCTATAAACAGATGTCCTTTCACCCACAGATAAATGTAGTCCTCACCGAGGGGTGTCACATTGAAGGAAACATGAAGGAAACGTCACATGGCAGCAGACAGAAACCATTACAGAAAACCACAACCAAGCAGAATGCAGAATGCAGAGCTGTGGAACCCAGTCCCAGTGGATACATCTACAAAACACTCCCGCGCCATAATAATGTTCAGAGAACAGGACGGAAGAAGGGGTGGAATGACTGTAAGAGCCGGAGGATTGGGGAGTGTGCTGTGAGATTGTGACTCCTAGTGATCTCAGAAGCTACACCCATGAAGTCCAGTCAATATGAGTGCCCAAACACGAGCTGAACAAGAATGACACCAACAAACACACCACACTGGACAGGGAAAAAAACCCACGAGGCCTCACCCCTACACCAAGAACTACAGACAAGGGTAAAGCTGGGAATGGGAGAGGTGGTCCTCCCCAGGAAAGGACACACCAGCTATTTGTCCAGTACCAAACACATAGAAACTAGTAGCATGATTAGGACATAACAGGTTATAGTTAGGAATATACATGTATATGCAAATACTGATATGCGGGCAATAATAGTTAATGAAAAAAAAGAGGCCATAAATTTGAATAAAAGCAGGAGGGGTAAATTTAAAGGTTTAGAGGAAAGAAAAGGTAGGAAGAAACGTTCTAATTAAATTATAATCTCAAAAGTAAAAAATTATAAAAAGCTGAAATGTTAAAAAAAATGGGGGAGGGCCAGGCTGTGGTGGCGCACACCTTTAATTCCAGCACTCGGGAGGCAGAGGCAGGCGGATCCCTGTGAGTTCGAGGCCAAGCTGGTCTACAAGAGCTAGTTCCAGGACAGGCACCAAAAACTATGGAGAAACCCTGTCTCGAAAATCCAAAAAAAAAAAAAAAAAAAAAAAAATGGGGGAGGGTTAAGACTGATTTTAGACTTAGAATTAAATAGGTCAGCTATTTGGGATATATGTCCTCTCTACTCTCAAGCATCCAGTAAATGTCTGTTTAGAGTACCAACATTTAAAAGCGTATCTATAAAATGCATGGCTGGGGTGCATTCAAGTTCTTGAGAGCTGGAAATGGGAAAGAGACAAGTTATGAGGCAGGAGGAGAAAATATAGACTTTAATAGTAATTATAAAATGGTCAGGTTATAAAAACGATTTTGACACTAAATTAAAGTGTATTTAGCATTAAGCTGCTTCATAGTGTGACCCTTATCAGATTTTTTTATTTTGTACATCTCAAAACCTCATAGGTATTCGACTATCAGATGAGAACAAGGAAGTGAAAAAGGAAATCATGACTACCATTTAAGATCACATTGCATGCTACAGTTTACGACTTTGGGTTCGTACTAGTTAGCTTCACTTTTATCATCTGTAGAATGGAGTTACAAGGTCTGATTTTAGAATTAAAGATATTAATACGTGTCAGAGTATTCTTAGTGTATATTCGACTTAATGAACAAAGTCTCCTGAAAGGGCGGTTATATCAACTTTTGTCTGCCTAACAAGAGCAATATAGGAATTGACAACATAACCCTCGGCCAGGGTCGCCTGGGAGACGGACGTGATGAAAACCAAAAGCAGAGAAAGACCCGGGCTCCGCGCCCCCCACCTCCCGACACGCTACCACGTCGTCTAAAGGAGCAAAGTCCTCTGGGAAGTGTAGTTTTAAGGTCTTGGAAAGGATTTCAGCCATGAACCCAAACGCTAGGAAGTTGGGGGTAAAGCAGCGAAGAGTCGGGAGTATCCGGTAGCTAGGGCGTATCGGGAGTTCCAGACGTGGGCTAAGCGGCTCACCTGAGTCTCCCAACACCAGAACCTTCACTCGATCCAGGGACGCCATCTTGCCACGATTTCCTTGAGGTTAACGCCCATTCCTGGATTCCCAGCCAATCAGATCAGGGTTTGAGGGCAGGGCTTACCATCTCATTGGTCGGTCAGAGCATGAGTGGTTTGAGTGAAAGCTTCGCCGTGCGGATTAACGGGTGGTTTCCAAACTGGTCGCAGGAATTAGGCGTTTGTCCTTGTCTCGCAAGTGGCGTGGGCTGGCTGAGGCCGGTAGTTGAGGTGCCGACAGCGGCTGTAGTGGGAGTGTTGGAGCATCCGCTTGGGTAAACCTTATTCCCTGATCCTTGTTCCCGGTTTCTGACCTGGCGTGGTATTTCATGGTTTTCTCCTGTCCGTCCCCGCCTTCTCTAGTCCCCTCTCCTCGACCACCCTCTTGTCTTGGTCCTCTTCTTAATCTTCCAAAGAACCATTGCCCGGGAGCGGCCCATGTGCGACCTCGGGTAGGACGGACTCGGCGGCATCGACTGTGGTCCGGGAGCCCCCTGGGACTGTGGGGTGTCGGAGTCTGGACGCTCCTGAGCACAGCTGGTGGAGGGTCCCTGGGTTCGCACGGGCCCCTTACAGGACGAAGGGATGGAGAGTTCGTGAAATACAGTAACAAAAACTGTAGAGGCCTCGTCGAATCCAAGTTCTAGAACTTGGGAAGTAGTATTTTGAAATAGTCGTAACAAACCAGGCGTCCTGCACCCACTTTGTTCTTTTATCTTCCACTCTTCATCCAGCGTAGTCTTTTTTTTATCACAAATTTAACTTCGTAACTCCTTGCTTAAAGTAGTGACAGGTTTAAAAAGAAAAGGATGCCTTATAGTTGTCGTTATTGTGGATGCAGGTGTGAAACAAGTGAATTCTGTGGAAGCTGACAGGATACGTGCCCGGAAGATGTATTGAAAGTTTGATTTAAGTACTTGAGTAGCTTATGCTAGGTGCTAGCGTTGGTGAACAAGATGAAGTTTCTGATCCTAGAGATGTAGGTAGAAACTGTACAAATTATGAGGAAATGTGAAGGAGAGCATTAGATGCTACTGTTGCGAAGACCAAATAACATGACCCAAAGCCTAAAGACCTTTAAGAAAATACTTTGGGCTTATCGTTGAGGGCTGAGGGAACCGGTGTGTGGATATGAGGTTAACTATGGCAAAAGCAGAGGGATTTCAGCTTTGTTTCTCCCAACTCTACACCTGGGCCACGGCAGTCCTTAATTATTGCTGTTATTATTTTGGTTTTTTTGAGACAGTGTTTTTCTGTAGCTTTGGAGCCTATCCTGGAACTAGCTCTTGTAGAGAGCAGGCTGGCCTTGAACTCACAGAGATCCGCCTGCCTCTGCCTCCCTAGTGCTGGGATTAAAGGCATCCACCACCACCGCCTGGCAGTTTTTAAATGTTTGTACAATTAGAATATAGGTCTAGACTGGGTAGGGTGAAGTTGGGAGATGCCTGTTTACTGTGAAGAGAGAGATAAAATAAGAACATTACACCGAGAAGGCTCCATAGAGTAGAGAAGTTCCTCTCTTAGGTGTCAGCGACTGTAGAAACTAACTAATCTGGAAATGTGGGCTCACTGTTTTTTTTTTTTTTCACTATCTCCAGTTTTTAAGAGTTGTGGGACGCTGAAGTCTATATGCATTATATGTTACATGTGGACAACTGAGTCATAAAATGTTCTAAACATTCCATATGGGCTGCCAGTTTCAGGGCTCAATCTCAGTGGCTTTGATCCAGAGACTGGATAGTCTAGATTGGGGAAGTAGTGAAGGAGCGAAGGCTCTGGTCAGGAAGGAGGAGTTAAAATTTGAGAGTCTTGGACTAGCCAGCCTGCCTGAGCTCCAGTTTCATTAGTTACTCCTTTGTGTGTGTCTTCAGGGGAGTAGCATGTATTTCACCCGAGTCAGGCTTCTGAACGTGAGGTTACCTCTTCCTCATGCATTCCCCTCCTCACAACGGCTCGAAACGCTACTTGGGTTTTTTTTTTCCTAGCATATTGTTGGGTCCTTTTGATTGTGTTTCTGTAACAAATTGCATTCATCGTGTCCTTGCAATTCTTCCTTTCTTTCTCAGTTTAGGTTTTCTTACTACAGCACCTGATACAGCCACAATGCCACCAGCTACATCTCATCAGCTCACTGGTGTAAGAAGTCAGATGGGGGAATTTGTTCTGTTCAGTTGAACCCATATACCAGCCCAGAAGCAGAGCATGTTAGATCTGATTTAATTCATACATTAACTGCATGAGAAAGGCACTTTAATTACATATGTGAGGAAACCGAGGCTGTGGGTTTTCTGGGGCCAACAGTAAGAAGTTGGCCTGGAATTTCCAAGCTTCAAACTGTTGGCCAGAAAAGCCTTGATGTCACCCCTTTGCACTGATCCGCAAGACCGCGGAGGTCCATCCGACAGAGGAGCCAGGCCGAACAGCGAGCAGTGCAGGGACCTCTCCATGCGGAGTGTTCATTTGCAGGATGCAAAATAGCCATGGGATAGATTGGAGTAATGATCATGGACTTTGTTGATTATTAGAGTAATCTAGAGGGATTTTAAAATTAGGAGCATTCCTAATCTGGTTCTTCTATATTAGCTGAAGCAGTGCTCCTGGGAATGGGGCCCAGGGTTGGTTAGTATGCTTCAAATGCTAGCTAACTGATTCGACTTTGCAGAGTTGAAAGCAAATGCTCTGAATCTTAGAGTGTGAGGATGGGGACAGAGGAGAGCAAAGCAATGGGAGGCGATACAGAAAACGATAGGTGTGACGGCCTCGTCTGACCTTTGGCATGTTTCTGAAGTTGTGTTCTGTTCTGTCAATGACTGGGCATGTAGAAGAAAAAGCAAAATTTGGTTTTTAGTACACCGTGTAGACAAAATTGGAAAGATGATCAAAAGTATCTGATGGTGTGTTGTGGTTCTGATTTGGTAATGAATCCAGACATTCCTAAACATCTAGGGTGACGTCGAGGCTCTAGGATTGCCGGTTTGAACCTAGTGAGTCTAGGCGCTACTTCGTTATCTCCACGTGTGTATGGTTATGCCTGAGTACTGTGGTTTAAAATAGATATTGTAACCTAATTTTTCCTTTATTGTAAGTATGACCTTAACCACCCCTCCCCATAAAAAGTGTATGTATTGGTTATTTAGGATTTTATAATATAGTACTGCAGATATTATTTCTTACAGAAAGAAGCGTTAAATCTGATAGGGCGGTTACTTCAGAGTTCAATTAAAGGTTCAGTTGAAAACTGGGGTTAATCACAATGTGATGCTCATAGAAATGGTTCAGCAGGTGTCTATTAAATTCTTTTCTGTATAATCAGAAATGCCAGCTGTGGTCTGCGGAGAGCCTAGAGAGCCTGGCTAGTTCAGTCTGGTCCTATCAGAGTTAGGTGGAAGCAGCCCTAGTTAGCACGTCCTCCTGGCACCACTCAATGCTCTCATTCATCACAGCACCCATTTCCTTCTGAGTGAAGCCTGTGTAAGCCTTGGTCAGGCTCAGACAGCAGCCGGAATGTAGCCTCTCTGACTTGAGTCCGCAGCTCAGGCGCTGTCACATGTCAGAGACTTGAAGAGCACAGCTTTCTGAGCTGTGGCCTGCAAGATAGATACTGTCGGCATCTGCTTTGCTCTTCAAGGAGCCGAGTATCAAAGGGGTCCCATCCTTCTTTTCCTTCCTATTTTTTAAGGTTTAGAAGGCATTTACTGAATAATTAGATTTAACTTCCAAAGCTGGTAAAGCACTTTTGGATCTTAGCGTTAATTTCTCATCCCGACAACGGCAAGTTACTTATGTGCTTATTCTGTTCTTAGTGTGTGACTTCAACGTGGAAGTGTTACTATGTAAACATTCTTGAATCTTAGCGGGAAAATTTTGCTGAAAAGAAGTGTAGTCTAGGGTAATTGTTCGGACTCTCTTGATTTCTCGCCATTCCTAGAGAGCATGCCGTTAAGAATAGTGAACTCTCTCAGAGGTTTGTGTTTTGTTCCTGTTTCTCTTCGTGAACCAAAGTGGTGATGATGTAATATATCATTGTCAGAAATAACATAGGATTATGTCAGGCTCTTTAGGTGTGGTCTTTTGTGTGCTATAGAAGAAGACCTGGCTTTCTGTTAAATACTGAAGTGTGAGAAATCTTTTAAAACAATGTCTGAATGCTTTTGTGGTGCTTTAAGAACAATGACAGCTACCGGTTAGAGGTGGTTGTAGATTAAAATGATTATCATGTCCTCATGCCTACTAATCCCCACCCCCCAATCCATATAGTTGAAGCTTGCTGTTGAAGATGGCAGACCCAGATGTCCTCACCGAGGTTCCAGCAGCATTGAAACGGCTAGCCAAGTATGTCATCCGGGGCTTCTACGGCATTGAGCACGTGTTGACTTTGGACATCTTGATCCGAAACCCTTGTGTAAAGGAAGAGGACATGCTGGAGCTGCTCAAGTTTGACCGGAAGCAGCTTCGGTCTGTTTTGAACAACTTGAAGGGAGACAAGTTCATCAAGTGCAGAATGAGGGTAGAGACGGCTGCGGATGGGAAAACCACACGCCATAACTACTACTTCATCAACTATCGCACTCTTGTTAATGTCGTCAAATACAAACTGGACCACATGAGAAGGAGGATTGAGACGGATGAGAGAAATTCCACCAATCGGGCTTCCTTCAAATGTCCCGTCTGTTGCAGTACTTTCACGGACCTAGAAGCTAATCAGCTGTTTGACCCTATGACAGGTGAGACTTACCCAGTTTATGAATCAGGTAAACTAAGATGGCTACTCGCTCTTTGTAATTGTTCTAAGTTGTAAGCCAATCATAGGCTTTGTCGGAGTGAGTAGATCAGTGTGAATCAGCATACAGCTCTGCTGTCTTGGATGCTTGGCTTACAACTCTGAGGAGTTTTTGCATTGCCCTTTTCCTTCACACGGAAGTGTACTTTCCATGGAGTTCTCCCACTGATGGCGCTCCTGAGCCCCCCACCCTGTTTGCTGCTGCAGCCTAATCTCTGGGTTGATTCTCTGCCACTTTGAGGCTCTTCTGACTTGTGACCTCATTCTTCAGCAAATTATTTTAAGTCTATTTATGTCCATCACTGGCAGGCAAGCTTATAAGCATATTGAAGGAGACCCCTGTATAGCGGGGACTCCCACTCAGACCCTAGATTAAGCACAAACCACACCCAAACACCTGTTTTCACAGAGAGAGCCTTGATTAAGCGGGAAAGAAAAGTGGCTGCTTCCTCACTCGGGCAGAAACAGCAGCAAATGACCTTGCAGGTGTGACTTTTAAGAGGAGGAAAAGGGGAGGTCTGTGTTAGGATGGGCTAGGATGTAGTGGTGAGGGAGATAGGGGACCTGAGCGGGGAAGGGGGGAGGGGGGCAAAGGAGATGGAGAGGAGACAGATGTGGCACATGGAAATGGCAGTTTATAAAGGTAAAGGGGAAAATCCCATGTTAGGATGGGGTGTTTAATTTTAATTGGGTGTCTTAATTAGGTGAGCCAAAGGGGGCTCTTGATAGCTGATCTTTGGTAGTTAGCCTTAGGAGGAGGAAGTGACCAAATAAAGAAATAGACCTTGGTGGGTAACCTGAAGAATATAATCTAATGGGTCTTAGCAAGGCAGAGGGAGTGGGGGAGAGGAACAAGGCCTTCCCTGCCATGTTTACCAGGCCTTGGCTGGCCAGAGTCCCTTCACATTGACACAATAGGCTTAAATGCTTTGCCAGTAGAGTGTGTAACTAGGACATGTGCTGTGGATTTGGGGGAGGTCTCCAGAGGGAGGAGTAGCTGAGACCTAAAAGATTAAATGAGAATTAACCAGACCAAATAATTTAATCTAACAAATGGATCAATAATTTAGATCAATTAATGGAAGAGAGTTGTTAATAGCATATATGATGTGCCTCATTTAATCAGATACTGTACTTTTAAGAATTTTCATTAACACAATTTATGAACCATGTTTTCCAAAAATATAGTATATCTGGCATTAATATGAGAAACATTAAAGTGCTGGGTTAAATGGTTATTTTTAAATTAAACTAGGCATGAGACAATTTTTTTTGTCAAATACTTGGACCAGTTTTGTCTTGTTACTTTTAGTGGGCTCATTTTATCTGGGAGAGAGGGTTTTGTGTTTTTTGTTTTGGTTGTCGTTTGTTTTTGAGACCAGATGGCCCTTTTGTGCTCAGGCTGGAACTCACTGAGTTGACCTTGAACTACTGTTGACCTTCTGCCCCGGTCTCCTGAGTGCTGGTGTCTTATCCGGGTACCACCCTGCCTCGTGCATTGGTTGCTTTTTGTTACTGTGATAAGGCAACACACCCGAAACTGACTTGTGAAAGAGTTTTTACTTTTAGTTTACAGTTCCAGAGGGCGGGTCTGTAATGGTGGAGAAGACGTGATGGCAGGCGGTTGGAGCAGCAAGGCTAAGAAGATACTAGGCTTCATTTACACTGCAGGAAGCAGAGGGAGCTAACTGTCAGGGACTGACGTTATAAACTTTCCAAGTCTGGCCCCAGTGACATACCTCCTCTGGCAAGGGTCTACCTCTTAAAGTTTACCCTCCACAAATAGTACCGTCAGCAGGAAGTTAAGTGTTCAAGTACTTGAGCCTCTGGGAGACATTTCTCATCTAAAGGCTCACACCTAACTAGGAGAACTCTTTTATTTATTTATTTATTTATAAATAAAAATTTCCACTTTCTCCCCTCCTCCCAATACCCTCCCATTCCCCCCACTCCCTCTCCTCCTCCCTCTCCAGTCCTAAGAGCAGTCAGGGTTTCCTGCCCTGTGGGAAGTTCAAGGTCCTCAGCCCTCCCTCCAGATCTAGGAAGGTGAGCATCCAAACAGACTAGGATCCCAAAAAGCCAGAACGTGCAGACGAAACAAGACCCAGTGCCATTGTCAATGGCTTCTCAGTCAGCCCCCAGGTCAGCCACATTCAGAGAATCCGGTTTGATCACATGCTCGTTCAGTCCCAGTCCACCTGACCTTGGTGAGCTCTCATTAGATCAGTCCCCTTGTATCAGTGGGTGAACGCACCCCTCGCGGTCCTGACTTCCTTTTTCATGTTCTCCCTCCTTCTGCTCCTCATTTGGACCTTGGGGGCTCAGTCCAGTGATCCAATGTGGGTCTCCGTCTCTATCTCCATCCATCGTCGGATGAGGGTTCCCTCTGATCCTGCCTTCCTTGCTCACGTTCTCCCTCCATCTGCTTCTCATTTGGACCTAGGGAGTTAAGTCCAGTAGGAGAACTCTTTTTTGTTGTTGTTGTTTATTTATTGTATTTTCAAGATAGAGTTACGCTCTAGCTCTAGCCAAAGATGATCAGGAGCCCACTATTTTACACAGCCTGATCTTGAACTCTTGGTAATTCTACGCCAGGCCCCCTAATCCTGGGATTATAAATATGAGGTACAATGCTTGGCTATGAGATCTTGACCATCAGAAAATCTAATTAACTATCTTGGGTGTAAGCATTGTTTGCGTATGCCAGAGGAATTTCTAGAATGTACCCGGAGCTCTTCATAAATAGGCTAGCTAAGTCTTGGGATTTTTGTCATTTACTGTACTAGGTTTCTTACAGCAGTTAAGGGTTCTGGTTTTGTTGTTTTTGTTGATGTTACCGTGGTCTGTCTTATCCTACTGGATGACAGTGAGAGGTGGTGTCGAGCTTCTCAGAAAGTTAATCTGTAGCAATATGCTTCTGCATTTATTCATCATTTGAGTCCTATTTCATTTTTGTGAAACTTTTATAGATATTAACCCATGCTGCTTTTTGATTATCACCATGTTTTGTGTGGATGAAACGAGTTGTAATCAGCAGATAGCCTTTGGAAAAGTTGTCTTGATTCACAAGTATAGCTAGGGTTATTAGCGTGAAGGAGCTGATAGCGAATGAAGGCAGGAAAAGATTTTTCTGAAAAGAAACTAAAGCTGAGATGAACGTTTTGTTGCTAGTCTGAGCACAGACTGTATTTCCAGTATGAGGGTGATAGCATGAATGTAGGGAGAAGGTCTGTGGGAGAGCAGGAAAAACCACTAACTCTTGATGTCATCGAGAACAGAGCATCCGAAAAGCTTGCACTAAAGCTCAGTTGGTGACTTTTTTGCTCCGGGTGCAGCCTGACTTAGCATAACTGAAAATTTGTGATCAATCAAGGACTCTTGTTGTCTAATGTGCTTACCATCTGATAATGATGTGGCTCTTACCGGGCTTTACAGAAGAACAAAATATGCTGTTTATTAGGTTCCATTCTATGTGTTAATTCAGAGGTAACAAGCATTTGTGTGTGTGTGTTTTAATTCTTAAACTACTATACCTTGATAGTCTTCCTTTGTCTTTAGAAATCCTTGTGGGATCCCCCACCCCCTTTATTTCCTCCTTGTTTTGTTTAGTTTTTATCTCTCCCGACTTCATTATGGAGAAAATGGGAAGTAAACATACATGAGGCAGGGCTACGGGGTCCTTTCTCTGATAATATTTACACACTGTTTACACTTGTACACAGTCCATTTCCTCCTAACCTCAGTCCTCTGCACACCTCACATTTATCCTATTTGCAGGCTGATACTGAAGGTTAATGGTGTCTCTGGTGTGATGATGGAGAGGACTGAAGGGCTTCTTTGTTCGGTTGGTTAGGTTTTGAGAATGGGACTCAGGTAGCCCAGACTGGCCTTGAGCTTGCTTTGTAGTTGAGAATGATCTGATTACTGACCTTCTGCCTTTACCTTCTAGGTGCATAGAATATAGGCCTATGTCATCCACTAGCTAAGATGGGGACCAGAGAGCTCCTCTTTCTATTTTGTCCTCAGCAATTCTAGGTTGAACTGTGGTTTATTTTACCTTCAGGTAACATTTAGTAATTGGATTAGAGCCTTCCATACTTTGATACTTTGGTAAAAAGTTCTGAACTCAAATATGTGGGCAGCTCTTTGCTAATGAACAAAAGGAAGTAACTCCTAGATGAACTCCCCAGGAGCATGGGGAATTCTGTATTCAGTGAGGAAGGATTATTTTGCTGTCAATTCATGTATAGGCCAGTGATCTCATACTATAGTATAGTTTTTCCCTACCACCTATTCTTTTCCTACAGATTTGTAGATTTTCTCCATCTTAGCCATTCATCCTGGTCTTCCTGGGTCCAGCTATGAATGTTTGGTCTATGGAGAGCCTTCCTCCCTCCCCACTCCCCCATTTAGAGTAATTTTCAATGTGGTCAACATTTAACAAGCAACACAACTTGGTCATCCACACAGTTCATGTGCAATGCAGTTGCAAAAAAAAAAAAAAATTGAAAAAAAACAGAAAAAAAACCCTAAATATGTTTTAAGTAAATTTATGATTTTTTTATTGGACTGCATTCATAGTTAGCATATGGCTAGTGGGCTGCAGGTTGGACAAGCTTGGTAGTCTCTGCCCACCAGTTCTGAGCTTCAGAAGTTTAATCAGACAAAAATAGCTGTTTCAGTTCCAGAAATATGGGGAGGTTATATAATTAAAACAGACATGACATGAGATCCCTCAGATCAGCAGAATAGCATTTTGTGGTTCCTAAGTGCATGTTTTAGATTTAGCAAGCTTTCTAACAATGTAAATAGACTCAGTATTTCTATCTTAACACTTGCAGTCACATGTGATGTAGCTAATGGCACTTCTGAGTTAAGTTTAGCAACATGTGTTATTCTCTTTATATGTTAGGGTTAGCTGAAACGGAAATAGCTTTATGTTTTCCATTTTTAATTTAAAAATATGCACCCGTAATTTCAGAGAAGTTTTCAAGAAGGAAAAAAAAAAAGAAATCACCCAAACCATCAGCCTTTTTGTATTTTACCTATATTTATAATGGAAGCCTAGAATATTTTTTGGTCTCTTGGTTGCTTAAGGTACCAAACTCTTATTTCTTTTTATAGCATTTAAGATACAGTTAATGGGTCTGGTTTTCCCTGCCTTAGCATGATTATTTTGTTTTTTGCCCTCTATTGTAAATAGAATGCTTTGTATTCCTTTGTATATATACATTTTATTCTTGATAAAATTTTTCTCAGTAGTTAGAATATTGCCTAAAGAATGTAGTTTTTTTGACTTCTATAAATGCTTATGTGGCACTGTGGTTTTATTTTAAGTGGAATAAAATTCTCAAGTGTTAGAGTTAGAAATATGTTGGAAGCCTTTATTATTACCTAAAGACCCACAGAAACTCATATTAAATCAACTTTGAAGTGTGTGTAATTAGAATTTCTTAAAGGAATACATTTACTTAATAAAATCTTAGCATCAACGTATAGGGGTGGCGTAGGTAAGTCAAGTCACAGGTCTAGGGATGGGAGGGTTGGGTTGCTGGGATGCTCTGCACAGAATATCAGGGAGGGGTGTGGGAGTCTTCATGGGGATTTAGCCCATTTTCTCAGGTTCCCTAGGAAAGATATAATCAATTTTAGTATTAGTATTAAGAAGAATTTACTGGCTAAATAAAATCTTTAGTTATAAATAGTTCAAAATTAGCCAACAGTAATTGATTATAGTGGTTCATACCTGTAATCCCAGCACTCAGGAGGCCACAATAGGGTGATTGCTACAAGTTCAAGGCTAGCCTAAACTAGTAAGTTCCAGGCCATCCAAGGCTAAAGAGTGAGATTCTGTCTCAAAGCCAACAGTGGGACTAGACATTCTCTGTTGATGAGTTAGAAGTAATTTAGAATATTCAAGTCAACTTGATATCTAAACTAGGATCCGACATTTGTGAAACTTTCAGATGTGTTAATGTTTGCCTTGATAGGATGAGTTACTTCTTCCTGTCTTCATCCCTCACTGCTCGGAGCAGTAGATGTCTTGTAAGCAGTGTTTGCAGTTCCTGAAATGCTCAAAGCACAAACTCAAGAAATCTAGGATCGTTTGCTCTATTGCTGAGTTCTGGGTCTCAAAATTGTGTGCAAGATGCATTAATTAGAAAATGATGCCGACAAGCTGCAGATTAGCTGACTTAGAGACTGCATTGCAGCTTTAGCAGTCATCCAAGCACTGTGGTCATGTTGTTAGTTTACTCTTCCCCAGCTCTGCTACATGTCGCCTCTTTACAATGAGTCCCAGAACCTGGGAGTAGTTGACGGTTAAACTAGATAAATGTCCATATGCAGGAGGACAAAAGCCAGCTTCCTTGATAAATTCAGTTTGGGGGTAGGGATTGTATTTTGTTTATCATCAATACATTTAAGATCTCAATTTCAAAAAAGCTAAACTTACCCTATTTTGGCCTTTTATGTACTTATTTATTTTTGCAGTGCTATACAGTGAATTGTTAAGGGATGAATTAATTTAGTTTTGTGATAGGTACACTAATTATGAAACATAACTATGTTGCTGTTATGTGTGTTAGATAATAATAATTTTTTTCACCTATTTTCCCATATCAAATTAAACTGAAGCCACTTGTATTAGGAAAGTAGTTTGATAATCAGATATAATAAAAGGTGGCTTTTTGAGATTTCAGTATTTGACTTAATATTTTGATATATGTATCCCCCTAAATGAATTCTTAGAGCTTGTAACAAAGGAATGGATAGTGCTTTGGAGAAGTAAGAGTAGGCCAGGTCATTGCAGCTGTCTCTTTGGAATGCCCCGAAACCTTGTACTCAGACAGGTCAGTCTGGCAGAGCTCATAAGGTCTCCCAGGCTTGGGACTGGTTTTGCCCCTTGCCCACATTCCCAACAGCCATCTTGTATCTTGTGAGCAGCAGGGATGCCTTTCCTTGCCTTTTCGCAAGAACCATCCTCACTGCCCAGATGCCTGTGGGACCATGATGCCGTATCATGGGTGACTCCTTGAGTTTTTGTATGAGAAATAAAGCGGTGTCCCCTTTGCTCTGCTGCTGCTTCTCTTTCTTTCTCTCCCTTTCTTCGTAATACTTACCCGTAGTTGATGGTATTTCTTTATCTTGACTGCCTGCCAGTAGAATATGAGCACCAGGAAGATAGCTCAGAATAGGGTTGGCCGGATTTAGGAAAGCATAATGTGGAAAAGCCATGAGGACATCAGACCTACTGATTTTGGTCGAGGCTTCTGTGCAGTAGTCATGTGATCGTCCCTTGCCTGTCCAACCTCGAGGATGTGGGCTGCATTGGGATGACTCATGCAGCACTGCACTCTATCAGAGTAGTTGGGCCTATTTTGACTTTTAAATTTAATCTTTGTAATTTAAAAAAATTTAAATTTTTAATTTTTTTTAATTTAAAAGTAAAGGAAAAATGACTAAATGGTATCTCAGTCTGATGGACACCTTTGATAGATGTTTGACAGCGAGACACGGATGGGTAGATAGCCCTTGGGTTGTCTGTAGTTGGAGGAGGAATACCATCTTCAGTAGTTAATTGTGATTTGATTTTTGCTGCCTCTACGAGTGTCATCATTTATTATTGTAGCCCTTGTCTTGGTTATGGGTATCCCAAGCACTCCATTGTCGAACAAAGGATGTGAAACAGGTTTTTCGCCTTGGCTTTATTTGTGTTTAATGTTTCCTTGGCTGAATACTCAATGGGTATCAGTTAAAGTGAGTAACTTGTGAGAGGCAGGCGAGGTGCGCAGGCCTTGCCCAGTGTACTCAGCACTTAAATGTCTGTCTCACTGGGCGATGGTGGCGCACGCCTTTAATCCCAGCACTCGGGAGGCAGAAGCAGGCGGGTCTCTGTGAGTTTGAGGCCAGCCTGGTCTACAGAGTGAGTTCCAGGGAAGGCTCCAAAGCCACAGAGAAACCCTGCCTCGACTTCTATTGACTTTTTGGTGGTTTTTCTTTTACCCTTTGTTACAAGTCCTTTTCTCCACCCTTCTCCACTCTGAATTCAGTTTTGTTCCTTTCTTATATTTGGAAAGTTAAAATGATACAGAAATTCTTTCCCATTTTCTTTGATGTGTGACTTACCTTCATTACAGAGCTAGGACATTGCTGTACTATCAAATAAATGATCCTAAAATGGTTCTGAAATGCCTATTTGTAAAAGTATCTTTTTCTCCCTACTTCAAATGCCTATTTGCAACTGGATTTACTTTGATCCTTCTAGCAAACATAATAGGTTAGCGGTCAGCTAAGTAAATGCCAGCCATGCGATAGGCACTTAATGCTTGTTAAACTCTTTGGTGCAATTTCTTCCTTTTTCTATTCCTACTTAAGAAGAGTACTTAGTATCTACATGGGAAAATAATACAGGATCAGGTTTTCAAAGTCAACCAGAACTGAAAGGCAGACTAGTAACAAAAGACAAGTAAGGACTTCAGAGAGGTTGGTGGTGGTGTGCCAGCATTAATTGTTCTCTGACTATTCCAAGCTGTCTCCTGTCTCCATATTAACATAATGTATGCAGTATGTGTGAGGAATTCAAGAATAAGCCATCCAAGGTAAGGTCAACCACAGCTTCTAAATACCTGTTGAACTAAAACACTCACACCAACATAGGACCTAATATGACAGATTGAAGATGATCCTCTACAGAGACTATCAAAGAGAGCTAAAAGTACTTTTAGAAGCAGTTAATAGTCTATACAGCTTTGCCTTTAAAGGAAGACATCCCATTCCTCCATGTTAACGCGAAGCAAGTGGCTCTGGGCAAGTTTGTTAGATTCAAGCTGGCAGAGACAATAAGCTGGGAAGGGGTGTGAAATTCAGTTTAGTCTTTGGAAGCAGACATTTTGTGTTTTGAATCAAGGTTTAGTGGTTTTTGTTTTCAAGATGTAATGTAGTAAACTTAGTATCTCTAAGCCTTTATTCTCATATATGTCAAGCTTGGACAATATTATACAGACTTGCCTCTGATGAATACATGGGAATATTTATAAAGTAACTTTCTTTAATAGTTTGTGAGAATAGATATGTAACCCTTTTCCTTGCCAATCCTGTCATCGTCAGATTTGTCCACAGTATTGTGCAGCTTTCCCTTTCTCTGCTCCCATTGGAAGATCTGGCTTGTGTGTTCTCTATAACGTGACTTGACTTCAGTTTTTGGCATCTCTGTCAGGCAGCTCACAACATCCTGTAACTTAAGCTTCAGACGTCCATTACTGTCTTTTGGCCTTACAGGCACCTGCACATACATGTGTTTGTATGTACACACAAACACAATTAAAAAATAAACTCTTAAAAAAAACCACAAGTGAAAGAAATAGCCCTTTGGCAATGCGTAGAACCACCACCAGCTTTGGTTTTAGGTATTTATGTGGCAAAAGGTACAGTGGAAAGTTCCAAGAAAACTCAAGTCTCAGGTCAGAGGCGGGAAACCTTCCAGATAAGTCTTAGCTCCATGCATCCACCGGTGTTTTAGTAAAACTTCCACACAGAAGGGCACCAGCCTGCTCTCTGCTTATATCATCATTGTTTTTATTGATTTAATTATGTTTGTTTTACATCCTGCCCTCAGTTTCCCCTCCTTTCTCTATCCCCAGTTCCTCCCTCCACCCTACCTCAGTCCCTACCCCCTAATCCACTCCTCCATTTCTCTTCAGGAAAAGGTAGGTCCCCCGTGCATGTGAACGGAAAGGATACGGCACATCGAGTTGCAGTAAGACTGAACACCTCCCCTTGTATTAAGGCCGGCGAGGAGTAGGGTCCCAAAGCCAGTCAAAGAGTCAGAGACAGCCCCTGTTCCCTCTGTTAGGAGTCCCCCAAGAGGACCAAGCTACACTACTGTAACATATATGCAGTGTGCCTAGGTCAGTCCCATGTAGGCTCCCTGGTTGTCGGTTTGCTCCTGTGAGCCCAGGTTAGTTGATTCTATGGGTTTTCTTGTGGTGTCCTTGGCCCTTCTGGCTCCTGTAATCCTTTCTCCCCCTCTTCTGTAGGATTCCCTGAGCTCTGCCGAAGGCTTGGCTGTGCGTCCACAACTGTTTTCACCAGTTCCTCAATGAAACCTCTGATGACAATTGGGCTAGGCACCGATCTATGTGTATAGGTCACCCTTACCCCAGCACATCCCGTAGGCAAGACAGACTGTAGGTTGAAGGTTACATGAATTGGGTTGGTTTCCCAACTCCCTCCCCTTGAAGTCTTGCTTGATCACAGGAGATGGCCAGTTTAGGCTACATATCCTCTATTGCTAGCCACCTTAACTAAGGTTATCCTTGTGGATTCCTGGGAGATTCCCTTGCACCAGATTTTTACCTGACCCCAAAATGCCCCCCCCCCGCCTCGCTCCAACATGGTTGTTCATGTTCCCATCCTCACCTGCCCTCAGTACACTCAAAAAGTCTCTGCTATTTCCCCTTCCCAGGAAGATCTGAGTGTCTGCCTCTCCCGTGAACCCTCCTTCTTACCTAGTCTCTCTGTGTTTGTGGATTGTTGCAAGGCTATCCATTATTTTATAAGATAATATCCACTTATGAGTGAGTATTTATATTGTTTGTCTTTCTGAGTCTGGGTTACCTCACTCAGGATGATTTTTTTTTTCTAGATCCATCCATTTGCCTGCAAATTTTATGATTTCATTGTTTTTACAGCTAAATTATAACTCCAATGTGTAGATGTACCACATTTTCTTTATTCATTCCTCAGTTGAAGGACATCTAGGTTCTTGCTATTACAAATCAAGTTGCTATGAACATAGTTGAGCAAGTGTCCTTGTGGTGTGACTGAGTATCCTTTTGGTATATGCCCAAGAATGGTATAGTTGGGCTTGTGGTAGATTGAGATTTTGAACTGGGAAATTTTCTGAGAAATCACCATACTGATTTCCAAAGTGGCTGTACAAGTTTGCACTCCCACCAACTCCCATGCATTGCATGGAGCAGTGTTCCCCTTGCTCCACATCTTCTCCAGCATGAACTGTCATTTGTATTTTTGATCTTAGCCATTCTGACTGGTATAAGATGAAATTTCAGAGTCATTTTAATTTGCATTTTCCTGCAAATTAAATTTCCTGCTAAGGATAGTGAACATTTCTTTAAGTGTTTCTTGGTCGTTTGAGATTCCTCTGTTGAGAATTCTCTCGTTTAGGTGTGTGCCCCATTTTTTAATTGGATTATTTGGTTTGTTGTTTAGTTTCTTGAGTTCTTTATATATTTTGGATATTAGTCCTTTGTCAAATGTGTAGTTGGTGAAAATATTTTCCCATTCTGTAGGCTTATGTTTTGTCCTATTGACAGTGAGGTTCCATTTATTAATTGTTGATCCTAGCCTTTGTGCATTGGTGTCCTGGCAGGAAGTTGTCTCCTGTGCCGATGTGTTCAGGGCTATTTTTGTGATAGATGTGTGGATCTATTTGCATTCTTCTGCATGCACCATTTGTTGAAGATGCTTTCTTTTTTCCGTTATATAATTTTGACTTTGTTGTTGAAAATCGGGTGTGTGGATTTACTTCTGGGTCTTTCATTTGATTCCATTCACCTACCTGTTGGTTTTTTATGCCAATATCATGTGGTTTTTATTAGTATAGTTCTACAGTAGAGCTTGAAATCAGGGATGGTGATATCTTTGGTAGTTCTTTTATTGTACAGGATTGTTTTAGCTATCCTGGGTTTTTTGTTTTTCCACATGAAGTTGTCATCTCTTGTCTTAAGAAACTTTCTTGCATTGAGTTTGTCTATTGATTCTTGTACTTGCTCTCCCAAGTCTCTTTGGATATGTGATCTACTTGGGCATTAGTTACCACCCCTGTGTTTTGTACTCTCATATTTGATTTTCTAGTCTGATAGCCTCTCTTGAGCTTTCAATAGTTGTAGTAAGTGGGTTTCTAAAGCATATCTGTTTTAACAGTCAATGAATAACATATTAATAACATATATTCAGATATCTAAAAGCAATGTGATGTTTTTTATCAAAAAAGAAAAGGAAAATTACTTATTTTTTTTAACATTGGTAAATGGTATTCTTGTCCAGTTGATAATTCTCATGTCTTTTGTATGTACATGTTGGTTTGTATGCAGGAGCATGCAGCCTGTAGTGTTGGTACCTCAAATGCCGTCCTTTTTATTTTATATTTTTAAGTCAGAGTGCCTCCCTGGCCTGGCACTTGTCTCTTAGGCTAGACAGGCTGATCCTCAGGGATGTGCCTATCTCCCCAGTACTGGAACTATATATAAATACATACTACGTGTCCTGCCTTTTCTTTGTTAAGCCTGGGTTATGGGGTTGCGCTTAGGTCCTCATGTTTTCAATGGAAGCACTTTACTTACTGTCTGAGCTGTCCTCCCAGCCCCGATGACTCCAAAATCTTTATGTTCTTTAGCCAGACATGCATATAACAAACACTTAAATTTGCACATGCAAGAGAAACTACATGTCAAGAGGTGTGTTCAACTGTTTTAGTAACATGGTGCTTGAGAGACTTTGGTAATTTTCTAGAGGATTCAAAAACTGGTGACTGGCCCAGTGGGTAAAGGTACCTGCCTCCAAACCTGAGAACCCGAGTGGGACCCACACTCGGGAAGAGAGAACTGACTTATGTATACACTGTGACATGTATATGGGTGCTTACATGTGACTGTATACATACATACACACAGATACACATATAAATATTACTTTAAAATGTTAAATAAAAATGGGGTTAGTTCTTTAATGGGGTGTTTTAATAGATTTAATAGCCGTATCTTATGTATGTGGCTAGAATAGCAAAAGGGTAAAACTGATTGGCAAAGGATCAGTAGTAACTTAGATTCACTGGAAATTGTCCATGGTTTTGCAGAGTCCATGTCTGTCTATCAGGCAGTCTTCTACATGACTTGGTTCTGATTCGCTTCTTTGATGGTTACATTTAATGTGACATTCTTTCTGACCAACCAACCAACCACAGCCTAGCCATGAGGTCTGGGCTGCCTCCTAGCTTTGAGGTACTGTCCGTCCTCTTCTGTACTGGGGATGGATGTAGAAAATTGAGAAGATAATGTTCTAGAAGTGATGAGTGATCAAAGCATTCGCTTATTCTTGGCCATGGGGGTAGGAGGCCTGGAAACATATTCAATTGGGAAAATGTCTGGAGGATTTGGTGTCATACGGAAATAGAAATGCTTATTTTGTTTATTCTGTTACTGGGAAAGAGGGGAGGAGATAGTCCTTGTTATGTGTCCTGCACTAGTAGTCAGTTACCCTCCTTAATCCCTCAGGTAGTTCTGTAGGAAAGGAGGAATGCATGCCCTGGGAGTAAGGCCAAACTGGAATCGCACGTCTGGTAGTAGTGCAGACTGTTAGGTAGTAAGACACTAGTTAGCATCATAGTTGAGCTGATTTGATTCCTCCCCATCGCCCAGCTATTTGGGTGACCTTGATGCTATCCATCACGGTACAGTCCTAGCTAAAGGCGCTGTTATTTTCCTGTATTAGCTGTATGACTTTGGACAAATTATGAATTCCTTGAGAGCCTTGGTTCTGCTGGCCCTTTCCAGAATTAGTGTATAGATCAAAAAGTGCAAGGGCATACTTTAGAAACAACACTGTGTAAATAAAGGATTTGTTAATCACAGATGTTTATGACTGGGTTATAATATTTTGGGACCAAATTTTGCAGGGTCTTGATATTACTTTGCAGGTGTTAGAGATTGAGCTATCAAATAGACTTCAGATCAGGAGGTTAGGGTAATAACTAGGGTGGTACAGGAACCAGAGCTGGGGAGGAGAGCCTAAATATCATTGCAGTTCTATGTTGAATGTAAGGGATATGAAAGCAAAATAAGTTCCTTGAATTTCTTTTGAGATTGCTTTGAATACATTTCTTTAAATACAAATAGTATATAAACATTAAATGATAGCCCTTAAAGAGGTGGCTATTTGTTAAGAGCACCCCATGCCTTTGCGGAGGACGATCCGCGTTTAGTTTTCAGCATGTCAGTCAGGCAGCTCACAGCCTCATGCAATTTAAGCTGCGGGGTCGTTAACCATCTTCTGTCTCACTGGCACCTGCACATACATGTGTATGTGTGCGCACACAAGCATACAGTTAAAAACTCTTAAAAAACACCACAAATAAAAGAAATAGCCCTGTGGCAATGCCTGAAACCACGAACAGCTTTTAGTTTTAGGTATTTATGTGGCGTTTTCTAAAATACTAATCCAATTGTGTAATATATGAAGAAAACTTTTGGAAGCACTAAGCTTTAAGTAATAAGCTGTAAATTATAATAAATATAAATGTATTAGAAATGTTGTGATTTTCAAAAACTATTGGGGATGAAATTTTGAAATGCATAAAAATTATGGGCATGTATAAAGATGGACATATCAGGTAAATAAGAAATTTTAGAAATTTTAGAAAATTGTAGAATCTAGATGGTAGGTACATAGGTAATCATTGTACAGTTTTTCTTGACTTTTTGATGTAAAAGTTTTACTAAAACATTGGTGGAGGCATGGAGCTAAGGCTTCTCTGGAATACTTCCTTCTTCTGACCTGAGATTTGACTTTTTCTGTAGGAACTTTCCGCTGTACCTTTTGCCACACAGAGGTAGAAGAAGATGAATCAGCAATGCCCAAAAAAGATGCTCGCACACTTTTGGCAAGATTTAATGAACAAATTGAGCCGATTTATGCATTGCTTCGGGAGACAGAGGATGTAAACTTGGCCTATGAGATACTTGAACCAGAACCCACAGAAATTCCGGCCCTGAAGCAGAGGTGAGTGGAAGCCTGTGCCTTGACCTTTTCCACCTTGCTTTGGTTTTGATTTTGGAGGGCCAGAGTGAACACTCCAGAAACTGAAGACTGAATGCCACAGAGGTTCTCAGCTCTGCCGTGCTTGTCTTATTAACTTGTGCCTGTAATCAGATTTGTTGTTACTGAATGTAGTAGAATGGAAGCCTGCGACAAAAATCTTTTAAGTAGTCAGGTTTCACCTCAACCATTCCTGGTTGAGCCTGCAAATCTCAGCCAATTGTAGCTAATCCCAAATTAGTTGTGCCTCTTGGGAATATTTAAATTTTCTTAGTCATTTTTTTTTTAATTTTTTTAAATTTTTTTGGTTCTTCGAGATAGGCTTTCACTGTGTAGCTCTGACTGTCCTGGAACCAGGCTGGCCTCGAACTCAGAGATCCACTTGTTTCTGCCTCCTGAGTGCTAGGATTAAAGGCGTGCACCACCACTGCCTGACTCGTAGTCAACTTTTAAAGGCCAAAATTCTCTCAGGAATACAGCATTTTCCTATAGATTTGTGTTTGCTTTTGTATTAGCATGTACACTTTGCTAGACTGTTTGCATATGTGCTTCGTTTTTACTGACCCTCCTCCCTGATTTCTCTGCCAGGCCCCTGCCTCCACTTGCAGCCCCCATATACACCATTACATCCCACACGGTCCCCTCCTCTTTCCATTTTGATGTCACATATATTTTATTCTTTGCCAACCGAGATCCACACCCCTTGTGCCTCAAAACCTCTAATTATTGTTCTCTCTCTAGTTCTATGACCAACACCCATGTGTGTACTCACATGCACACATATGTAAACATTTAAAGCTAGGGCTTATGTATGAGTGAGAGCATACAGCATTTTGTTTTAGTCTTCTGAAACATTTTAAACACATGCTTCTTGTCTTGCTCAGTTTTAATGCAGTCTTCTGAAGATATAGTGTAGCCGTGAGTTAACACTGCAAACAGTGGCTCCTTCCTCCTTTTTCAATGTGCTGTGGTGTTTGAATCACTAGGCAGACTTAGTTCTACTATGCCATGAAAAGGCATTGTGTTTTAAAAAATTTATTTGCT
Source organism: Myodes glareolus (assembly GCF_982192425.1). Lineage (NCBI taxonomy): Eukaryota > Metazoa > Chordata > Mammalia > Rodentia > Cricetidae > Myodes > Myodes glareolus. The sequence continues at coordinate 44,672,651 of NC_142027.1, read as the reverse complement.
TTTAGTTTATGTGTGTGAATGTTTTGCCTGCATGCATGTATGTAAGTTCACCACAAATATATATGTCTGGTGCCCACAGAAGCTAGAAGGTATCAGATCCCCTGGAACTAAAATTACAGCTAGTTGTGAGCTACCCTGTGGGTACTGGGAAGTAAACCTAGGTTCTCTGCAAGAGCAGCAAATGCCTTTAACCTCTGAGCCATCTTTCTAACCCATAGGAATTAGATTACTTTTTGAATTGCCTGAGGGAGAACTGGTGTCAGGGAGTGTTCTCTTGTTCTGCCCCGTCTCCTTTCCTTCTTCCTGACACTAAGGTGAATTCGTATCCACAGACCTGCTCCTAACTCTAGAGCTCACAATTATGATTGTATTTGTGTGGGGGTTTGACATTTCTGTTTCATATTTATTTATTTATTTATTGAAAATAGATTTTCGTTCATACAGTATATTCTGATTCTGATTTTCCCTCTTCCAACTCTTTCTAAATCCTTCCCACTTCCCCACTCACACAAATCCACAGTGTTTCTTTTTCTCAGGAGAAAACATAAACATCTACATAATAATAAAATAATAATAATAATAATAACATCAACAATATAAGATAAAATAAAAACAGACAAACTGGAATAGGACAAAACCAACATAAAAAAGAGCCATAGAAAAGGCACAAGAAATACATACAGATGCTGAGACACACACATTCACATACATAGAAAATTCTTAAAACAAAACTGGAAACCATAATATATAAGCAAAGGGGAAAGGAAAAAACCCAGAGAAGCGTTATCAGACAAAATACCTCCAAAAATGATGTTGAGTTCATTTGGTGTTGGCCATCTACTGAGTATGGTGCCTGCCCTTAGGTGTGGTTTATATACCCAGCGAGATTCCATTGGAGAAAACTAATTTTTCCTTTGCGAGTGATTATCAATTAGCTTCTGGATTAAAGATGGGGTCATGTGTCCCCTTCCCCTCCGCACTGGGACCCCAATGGCTTGGACATGTGCAGGCCTTGTGTACGCTGCCCCAGTTCGTCTGTGTGTCAGTACTCATATGTCTAGAAGACCTGTTTCCTTGGTGTCTTTCACCCCCATTAACTCTTAAGAGGTTTTCCACCTCATCTTCCGCAGTTCCCTGATCACTGAGGGGAGGAATTTAATGAAGACAATGCAGCCCATGTAGGACCGACTGTTCCAAGGTCTCTCACTCTCTGCACATTGTCCAGTTGTGGGTCTGTGTATCTGCTCCCATCTGCTGCAGGAGGAAGCCTCTCTGAAGATGGCTGAGCAAGGCATTGATCTGAGTCTAGCAGAATGGTATTAGGAATCATCTTATTGCTACTGCCCTTTAGTGAATCAGTAGTATTTGGTTTTCCCCTAGATCCATACCTACCTAGTCTCAGATCTTTGACCCCCAACAGGGCAGTGTTAATGATTCGCATGGAGTGGGTCTTAACTCCAATGAGATAGTGGTCAGCTACGCTCACAGCTCATGTGCTGTCATTGCGCCAGTGTATCCTGCAGGCAGGCACCTTGTAGATTTCCATGTTTGTACCTGGGTTGGCTTTTCCCCTTCTCCTCTGGCAGCGTGCAGAGGACCTTCCTTACCACCAGTGCTAGTCAGTAGGGGTGATGGCTCTAGATAAGCACCAGTTTGACTTCTCTGTGTTCAGAGTTGTCAGGGTTGTCTTCAGCAATAGGCACTTACCCATCAGTTTGTGGAGAGCAGCCAATGACCCTGGCAATAGTCTGGGTTTTGGAGGGCTTTCCATGGGACAGCTTTGGCCAACAACTCAATTAGATAACCCATTCCCAGCACTGGAGATTCATTTGGTGACAAGAGATGTCTGTTTGGGGCAAGTAGGGAAGAGAAACCTCTACTATATTAGGTTTCCGTCCAACCCCTCAAATAGCTCTTAGTTTTAGTTGTCCCTCTGGATTTCCTGCTTACCCTGCCTTCCCTTGCCCTCTCCATTTGATCGTCCCTTTTCAGTCCCTGCGTCGTCCCTCTGTGTTTCCTCTTTCTAGGGAGATCACATTTGCTACCCTCCCGGAAGTCAGATTTCAAGGGTGGCCTTCTTCATTCATTCCTGTTGTCATTTCTCACTATTTCCTTCTATCTCTTCATAGTACCTCTTTTGACTGCATGAGATAGTCAAAAGTTAACCCTATGAAGTTGATTGAGGATTATGTATAAAGAAAAACAGCCTCAGAGAGTTGACCGAGTAATAACAGTAATAAAGTAAGGACAGGTTCACACTGGAGCGCTGTGCCTTCTCTCTCCTGCTTGGAGTTAGCTGACTCTGGAAGCAACTTTTGAGGCAGATAGAAAAAGTGAAGATGTTGGCTGAGGATAGACAAAGCATAGCATTGAAAGGAGTTGGGGAAGCAGTGAGATGAGCAGGGAGAACTCTGCATGTAGGATAAGAACAAAAATAAAAATGAATCAGGACGAGAAAATGAAAGGAACATGAATGCTAAGGGAGAGAGCGATGTAAAAGGCCAAGCTGCACTGAAGTAGTGAGATTGCAGTGAAGGGAGGTGGAATGTCTAGTGACAGATATGGCCAAAGTGAGGCAAGTGGTAAACAACACAAAAGTCAACATCATTTGAATACAGAAAGGAACAGAAGGTAGAGGGAAGTCAAGTGCTTGCAATTATATCATGAGATATTTAAAAAAGCAAGACATAAAGATGGAGTGGATCTCTTTGGTCAGATCCAGAGTGGGAACAAGGAGATAGTAGAGAGGAGTTAAAAGAAAGTATTAAGACTAGATAGAACTGGTGCCAGGGAGAAAGGCTGTGGGCAAGGGTGGCACAGAGTATCCCTGGGTGCAGGTAAGATAATGAAAAGAATGCAGAGGCAGTTGCTGTAAAGTGGGCATTAAATAGCTTGTTGCTTGGTTTCAAAAGTATAGGACCTAGAGGCAGGGCGGGAGGGCTGAGGTTAAGCCCGAGACTACCTATAGAGAGTTGTCAGACGCATAGGGTTATAGAGCCGAGTAGCCAGCCAGACTCTTACACAGGCACACGAGAAGAAACTCAGTTCAACATGTAACAGACAGCCCAGGGCGCTCTGAAGTGGTCCCAGGAAGAAAGCCAGAACGAACAGAACAGCAAGGATGCTGGTTCCTGTGGCTTGTGAGGAAAGATGACTAAAGATTCAGATGAGCTGACTTCCAGAAGGCTAACAGAATGCAGGGAAGTGACTTAGAGAACTGTGAGAGAGGTGAGGGGAATCATACGGTCCTAGAGTACCTGTGGTGCTGGACAAACATCACAGAAGACTGAGCAGGTATCTCAGGAAGCATGATTGCTTGTGGGGTGAAACCTCTCAACAGGCATGGTAGAAACAAATCAGTATAGATCAAGAGTGAAAACTTTAAAACAGGGAAAATAGGAAGCAGGGAGAAGGCAAACTTAGCTTGGTTCATAGAAATGGGGAAGCCCAGTGATTGGAGAGAGAAGGATCCATCAGGGTTAGAGCGTTCCAGCAGGCAAAGAAGGCTGTAGAAGTTAAGAGCAAGCCAGACCAAGAAACAGATCAGAGCCCCTGTGAGGGGGAAAATGGCTGGGGGCAGATAGTGTAGTTATAGAAACAGAAAGGTGCACTGGCATTCTGAAGAGCGCTCTGTCCTCTGAGAGGCAGGAGGAGACTGTTAATTCTATGTTGAGGTCTGACGCTGTAGAGTAACTTCCTAACTTCTTCCATAGCCACACACAAAACCACCCTAGGTTAAAGTTAAACTAAGAAAATATTTTTAAAATACAATAATCTTTATTTTGTTTTGTTTTAAACAAAATTTTCGTAGAAAATATGACTAGGAGCTGTTTTCCAGACTAGTATCTTTAAGTAGGCTTTCATTGCCCTTCTCCCCATGCAAATTAATGGACATGTTACAATCTCTGAAACGTTGGTTATTCATAAATGTGAGAAGGTGCAGTGTTTGCAGAATTTAAGTCTGATGTAATCCATGCAGCTTCCACCCTGGGTTCTAGAGAGCTCTCTGAGAGCTGTTGAAGCATGCCTGCCGGATTGCTAGGCAGCTTCTGTTCAAACTGCTACTGCATTAGCCCTCTCTCCAGCTGTCCTTCATGCTCAGTGCCCAGACCTTAACTTTTCTTCTTGTTCTTTAATCTTTTTCTACAGCAAGGACCGAGCAGCCACTACTGCTGGGGCTGCCGGCCTGGCAGGTGGGCACCACCGGGAAGCATGGACCAGCAAAGGCCCCTCTTATGAGGATTTATATACTCAGAATGTGGTCATTAATATGGATGACCAAGATGATGTTCATCGCACCTCGCTGGAGGGGAAATCTGCCAAAGAGAGACCCATTTGGTTGAGAGAGAGCACTGTCCAAGGGGCCTTTGGTTCTGAGGAGATGAAGGAAGGTAAGAATAAGAAGTCAGTAATATGGCTATAGCATGGATTTTTGTCAAAAATTAAATTGGCTTAAAGGGGGATGCCTGAGTAATTCTTGGTTTTATTGAAAATTCATTGTGTGAAGTTGAGCAATAAGCATTAAAAACAGCCAGCATGTTGTTCTGTCTGTAAAGTCAAAACAAGAACTAGGTTTGTAAATTTTTAAAAGATTTGTTTATATTTATATGCATTAGTGTTTACTTGTCCACACGTATGGGTGCTACACGCACCTTTCTGAATGACTTTGAAGTTTGTGCAGTTTGCTTCAGGAAAATGAAACTGCCATTTTATTCATTTAGTAAATTCCTACTCGGTGCCTACCACGTGGCAGGTATTGTCCCGGTGGCTGAATAGGGTCACAGTGAATAAGGAAAATAGAGTTTTGTTGTGGCAGACTCCACATCCTTAAGAAGTAACAGAGGCAGTTGGCCCGGGTCACTGTGCAAGAGAACGGGTGCTGGGCACAAACAGCCTTCATAAAGTGGCAGTTGGGTGAAGATGGGATGGAGGGACGGTAGAGGAGAACTCTTGAGGGCAAACGGGCAGTGCAAACACCCTGAGAGAGTGTGCCTGTCTTTACAAGGAATACCAGCTGTAGCTGGAACAGAGTACGGATAAGGGTAGGTGGCCAGGAGAAGGTAGCACTTTATAGGCCATTGTAAGGCCTCTGGCTTTTACTCTGAGCAAGGTGAAGGGCTATGCCCTTGTCCCCGGTACACCGGCTGCTGTCCCACACATTCTTACCCAGGGTCTTAGAAGGTGCGCCCTTTATCACCTCCTAAAATAGTGCAGCTTGTGGGGAGGGGGAGAATTCACATCCAGGTAAACGTATGTAAACCTGCAAATTCCCTGGACTTAGTCATTGTGCTACTTAAGGCTTAATTTTTAAGGAATGTTTTAGATATTCTGTAGAACAGCAGCTCAGAAAATGGAGCCAGTGAAGTCTGCGCTATGTTAGTCACCAATTTAAACAGAACACATTGAAGTCTATTTTTCGTTAGTTACAGATGAATGCTGTTTGTATTGTGGGGTTGTGACTTTCTGGGTTTTAACTTCCAGGTGGCATCGATGTTGACACATTTCAGGAGCGTGAGGAAGCCCACACAGGGCCTGATGACAATGAGGAGGTCATGCGAGCTCTACTCATTCATGAGAAAAAGACTTCCTCAGCGACAGCCGGCTCGGTGGGAGCGTCCGCGCCAGTGACTGCTGCCAATGGCAGTGACTCGGAGAGCGAGACCAGTGAGTCGGATGATGACTCCCCGCCCCGGCCAGCAGCTGTGGCTCCCCATCACCGGGATGAGGACGAGGAAGACGACGAGTTTGAGGAAGTAGCTGATGACCCCATTGTTATGGTGGCTGGCTGTCCATTCTCCTACAGTGAAGTTAGCCAGCGGCCAGAGCTGGTAGCCCAGATGACCCCAGAGGAGAAGGAGGCATACATAGCCATGGGTCAGCGGATGTTTGAGGACCTCTTTGAGTGAGCTTTCCTGCTCTCTCCTCCGTTAGCTCATTTCAGAGAGAAACTCCCCACAAGTGCTTAAGTGGCTTCCTGCCCTCATGTTGTAAAGCACCTGTTAATCTAGTACAAAAGCATAACAGGAGAGAAAGTTTGGTTTTTATTTTTTTCTAAATGTCAGAAACTTCCAAGAAAGGTAGGTGGGCTATGAGTATTCCCTTCCCTCTTATTACTAAAGTATTAATATTTTTCCGTAATTCCTTATCTTCATATTTAGGACATATTTCTTCTCACTCAGACTAAAATGTTCCTGTCTACCTACAGACCCCTACTGGGGTAATCTTATCCTAATATGACTGTTTTCTGGTCAAGCATTTGAAACAATTCCTTGTAGTTCTGTAACCAAAGCAGCTTACCAAGAAGCAGATTGCTGCTTAGGGGAACCCCAAATACTTCATCTTTCCTCCAATTTGAGTTTGGGGTCAACCTGTAAAAGGGGCTAGAGAGAAAGAGAAGTTAGAGGAGAGGGCGCACACATGTCCAGGGTTACAGAGAGCAGCAGGTACCATGCTCTCCTGGAGACGTTAGAGGAGAGCATGCACGCACAAGGGTAAGGGGGCTGTGTCCAGGATTGAAGAACTGAGAGCGTGGGGACAGCGCCTTACAACTGCCCCAGTATGATTTATTTGTACATCTCCATGTTTAGCTGAGCCTGGTCCCACTTCCCTCCTGTTCTCTAGGCCTTTGCCAATGCTCTTAATTAGGGAGCTTTTCCCAGGAGAAAGCAGTAGAATGGCTGATTGCGCCACACCATCAAAGCCTGTGTCTCTCCTTTGAGTCTTACAGACATCATATCCTAGTGCTGCCCCTGAGACATTGAGCATTGTGACCTCAAGGAACATAGGCATCTTAGCATGGTGTTATTCCTCAAGGCAGAACTCTCAAAGTAAAGGACTTTCATGTACGGTCTACAGCAATTACATCTTAGAGTATTTCCCCTTGCATTGTGACTTTTAATTTTTGTTTTGTAGTATGTGTGTGAAGCGAAGAGCATTTTAGAGTATCTGAGCCTTGTATAAAGTGATGATTCATTTACCTGGTTGTTGGATGACTGAATATTGAGTTGACTTATTATTGTTTAAAATTTGTTCATTTCTAGCTCTGACATTTTGGAACATGGCTAGAATGACTCCTCTTCCCATTTAAAGATGTCAGAGACTTCTGGCCATCATCTAATATCATAGGTGCAATCGGATGCTATTGCAACTCTTTTGGAAGGGGGCAATGAATTGCCTTAAAATACCTTTTATGTATTTATCTTAAATACATGAACTGTTCAACTTTTAAATTTTGTTTTTTAAGCTTTCATGGTTCTAGAAATGTTAATTTTTAAACCATGATTAATGTTGAAACTGTGTTCTTTGTTGCATTTTATATGAGTATGTGTATGAGTGTGCTTTTCTATTGTGGAAAATGTATTAATAAAGGCACTGATTAAAGCAGTGTTGGAATTAGACTAGAGAGATGGTTGTACTCACTAAATACCTTCTGAGGAAAATGCACAGCATTCATAAGAAGGCATTAGGAGGAAAAGCCATCCATATTGTGTTTCATGTAAAAGAATTCTCATTTGCTGGTGCTGTTTGCAAGACGCTCTTAGCTGTTTGATTTGACATTTGTTTGATCATTTGGATCAAACGTGAGTCAGGGATGGGTGTGTGAGTGAAAGTACGGGAATGGGATCTGCGGTGATCTGTGTTACACTATAGAAGAGATTCCCATTTTGGAAATTAGCACGTGGATGATGGATTATATGTAGAAATGGCAAACTATATGTATAATGACAAAAGCAAACTCTATGTTAATGCTAAGACTTTTAGGTGTATTCTTTTTCTCATATTTATTTCCCAGGTTAATCAAGTTAAAATAGTAAGACAATATAATTTAATATGTAAATTTTTTACTATTGCCTCTATATTTCAATAACATGTAACAAACCTCAGGAGAGCCTGCTCTTATTTTGTCAGACAGGCATGTTTGTCTCGCGCTGCTCAGCAGCTTGTTAAGAGAAGCCGGTTAGTGACAAACACCAAGAATGGGAGCGCTGCCAGCATTCAGCCTCTGAACCCCAGCGAGGGCAGGTCTGTCCCATAGGTGGCAAATACATGTTGTTACGTGTAGTCAAGGGAGACCGCAGCATATTAGGAATTATCACCACCCACAGCTTATAGTGAAGCTAGGCAGGAACAGTTTCTCTGGGTGCGAGTGGCTGTCCTGTCATTATGCTCTCGTCAGCTGTCAATGTAGCTTGACTTTTCCACTGCCTTTAAGGTTTTCATGGAACTCAGCATGGAAAGACTGCTTCTGTGCCATTTCTTTCAGAAATCACTGTTCCTTTGAGAGGAGGGAAGCAAGGGACTTATATTCTCTGTCCCTACCTCTTTGCTACCCTGGTTTCTCCATCTATACCACCTGAATGGTTGGTTACTCCTGGGTTCCATTAATGTCAGACTGTGTTGTCGGTGAATTGCCACTGGGGGAGGAGGGCAGGAGGAATCAGGAAAGGGCTTTACGGGGGAGGGGGACGGTGTTATGTCTTTTTCTGTAAGAACCATTCTTAGAGGTTCTGCCATGAAGTTTAACTGAAGTTTCAGCTTCCCTTTTTCTTCCCACATCATCCTTTTTTTCCAAAGGTCTTGGAAAGTTTTCGTGTATTTTAATATATTCCTGTTCCTTTGCCTATGACATCCAAAGGGCTTCAAGATGGCTTCCAAATATAGGGGCGAGTGTGCGAGAGTAGCTGTGGCTTCTGTTTTCCTTCACGCTGTTTTTTCCACTGAAATACATTCATATACTGTATCACTTGGTGGTGTATCACTTTCACTTTTTTCCCCAAAACTAAGGCAATGAGCTCCCTTGCCCTAGGCGATCTAGGCTTGCCCAGGGCTGCTTCATTTTAATCTGCCCTAGAAGAGGATTCTTTTTGTTTATTCTGAAGCCTCTCCCCCACCTTTTCACAATATCTCTTAAGGAATATTAAATTTAAATGATCCATCCAGCAGACCCTGGTGGAAGGAAGGCAAGGGAATGGACGCTAACCCTAGCACTAGCTGACCAGACACCCTTACCTCCGATGCCGTTTCCTGGCTACATTCTCAACAGTCTTAAGAATGGTTGCTCTACTAGGGTCCCCAGGGTTATTCCACCTATTATTTTATGGAGGCAAGTGATATTTATTTATTTTTTTTAAAATAAAGCCAAACAGCACCCACAGAAAATGCCTTGTAATGAGCTAAAGTAAGTCAAAACCAGACAAAGCATCTTTTAATAGAGAGACTACAGTAGAGGGCAGGTCACGAAATGAATGGCAGATAATTGAGTTTTTATTCCCCCCCCCCATGTTGCTGTGGTACTTAACTTCTAGGGAAGAATAATTGAGTATTTTATAACTGTTGATATTATAAGAGGTTGGGGTACCAACAGCAAGGGCATGTTCACTTTATTCCATCATTTGGCTCCATGCCTAGATTTCCAGTCAGGACCACTCTAAAAAAGATGTAGGTGTGTTGGCAGAGACTGCTCGTTAGTTTCTGGCCGCCCTGACCCCGTATAGTCATACTGAAACTGTATTAATTACAATACTGCTTGGCCAAGCACTTAAGCGTATTGCTAGCTAGCTTTTATATCTTCAATTAACCCATTTCCGTTATTTTGTGTATTGCCACGTGGTTGTGGCCTACCAGTAAGGTTCCATCGGCTTCTGGTGTCTGTCTCCTGTGGAGGCTACATGGCATCGCTTTGACTCCACCCATTCTCGCCTCTATTTGCTTAGAATTCCCATCTTGCCCTATTCTGTGCTGCAATAGGCCCAAAGCAGATTCTTTATTAACCAAAGGCATTCACAGCATACAGAGGGGAATCCCTCATCATAGATGTGTTGCTTTTTTCTCTTAATTCCCAAGTTTTAAAAAAGGAAGTATATAATAACAGTTTCTTATTCCAACCATCAAAAGTCACCTGAGGGCTGGAAGGGACACTCCGCGCTCAGTAGGGCTCCTTGGCAGAGCACTTGCCTAGCATCCGGGGCTCTCCACTACTGGGAATAAAAAAAAAAGTCTTTCAGATTTTTGAGACGATTCACTTCCTTATTTGTTTTGCACTTTGTTTTTATCAAAGCTATGTTATCTTTAACATCGGGGCTGCTGTCGCTTTTTTAATAGCTAAAAATTCTTTCCCAGAAAAGGAAGACTTTGAGGAAGAAACTGGTACTGTGGTAAACTCACTGTCTATTCATGTTCTTTTTTTTTTTCCATCCTGCTATAAAAGAAATAAACTGAACAGGATTAGTGCAGATAGCTCTTAAACCTGTAGTGGATTGAGAAAGGGGAAAGTAATGAAATCTTCCTTTGGAGAGCTAGAGAGATAGGCCAATTCCCTCGTTCCTTTAAGTGCATGTAGAAGCAGATAACTGGCCTCTCTTCAGAGAGAGCTTTATGTCCAAGTGCCAGGGCAGCCTTTCGAATTCACTTATAAAGCTGGTAGGCCCAGTGCATGACCCAGTTTCAAGTGTCAGCCCACGATTCGCTTCATACTAAAGTACGTTATCGCCTACCCAATGTAAATAAGTCTATGAAATTAGCCTAGAAAGAGTACAAGTGCCAGGCTCTTGAATCACGGTAAGACATACGAGGTGGTTGTATAGTCTCGTTGTTACATAAATGTGTCTAATGTTTTAAAATTACCCAATTAGAAATAAAGATAGTAAGAACTGAGAACTCATCGGCCCACCCCCATTTCACTGTTCTGAGGAACAGTTGACAGTTTGCTTATTCCAACATCTTCAATGCCTTTAGCCCCCTTCTGTATTAGTGGAATTATATATACTGCCATATATATATGTACATATATTCTATATAGCTCTAATTTTTACAGAAACAATATATAATATATAAAAATATGTAATATATAATATGAAAGTATATAATGTTTTATATAATATATAAAAATATATATAAATTAGAGCTATATAGAATGTTAAAATACCTATTATGGTTTATACAGTCTCTTTTATTGACAACTAATCTTGTCCTTACATTTTCATTTCTTTTGGTTATTTCTGTAATGTAGAATCATAAGAGAAATAGCCAAAGGGTGTGATAGTCTGCCTTATGTTGCTGTAACAAATAGCTGAGGTGGGATACTCTCTAGGGAACAGCGGTTTGGTTTGTTCAGGGAGTTTTTAAGGCTGAAAATCTCAAGAGCAGACATTCCTGTCTGTCTGGCCTCAGATGATGGCCCACTCGGCTGCCACACAAAATGGTGGAAAGAGAAATGGCTGTTTGTAGAAGAGCCAAATAAATACATGGGATGAACTTACTTTATCATGACACGCTCTTGTGGGAAGAGCACCCTAAGAGGCAGCATTTTCCATTTCTGGTGATGTGACCATCATCAGAGCCAACTTTTAATTGTTCCTCTGTCCCCACACCAGGACCAGCTTAGCACATGAAGCATCTAAACCAACAGGATGTGTCTGGTTATACTTCAGTAGATACTGCTAAACTATTTTGTTAAAAGATGGTTGAGTGGTATCCAGTCGAAGAACAGTGTGAAGTATGGTACTTGATTAGAGTTGACATCTGGATATTAAGTAAGCCATGTTCATAGTCTTGGCGTCTAAGACCATGTAGAGAGAAAGCGGGGACAGATTTGAAAGATGGTAAAGAGACAGAGGTAATAGGATTTGGGAACTTTGGACAGGATAGATTTCTTGGATGAATCTGAAGTTTCTACAGGGATGCTAGCACTGCTCATCAGGGCTGGAAACAGGAGGGCCAGGGGATTTCGTATATTCAGCAGATAAGCACGCCATTTAACCTACAAGGTCAGCCATTTAACCTACAAGGTCATCATAAAAGTCGGAACAGTTGACCGTTTTTTGCTTTCTTCGCCCTTCAAATTTATCATCCAGTTCTGCCAGACTCAAAATATAATCTAACCTCTATAACCTAATTCTGAAGGTAGAGCGGACAGAACTTGCTGATGAATCAAAGACGGACAGTAAATCTGATCTAGTGGCTTCCACCCCATCATCCTCTCCCCAGCCATGTCAGCTCTCACCATGACAACAGCAGCCGCCTCCAGCTCCTCTCTCTTCTACAACACACACACACAACACACACAAGATTTAACCATTCATCCACACAGAGGACTTTTAAAAATGACAAATCATAAATCAGATTTTAATTCAAACAGCATCCAGATCACTTACTGTTTCCGACAGTCCCTGTTTGGTGTGAACTTACTGCCTGCTTCTTCGCTAATTTCCTTGTTGAAACCTCCTAGCTTGCCTGCCCTAAGTCTTTGTCTAGTTACAGTCTCTGTATAAAAAACATGGACCCGTTCTTACCTGTTACTGCATTCTTAGGCACAAATGCCACCTCTGAGAAACCAAATCTTTTTCTCCTGTCTACTCTATATTTTCCTATTTTGTTTATTTATTGCAAACTTAAAATGTGAAATAAATGTCATTTATGCCCATCACCCCTCCCCTCAAAAGAGACTAAGCCACCAGAGGACAGGATACTGCATGCAGAATTAATTCTGCTGCAGAGTCAACTCTGTTAAGTGTTGAGTGGAGAGATGGGCAGATGAGTTAGCAGTGGGGGAGTCTGACCTTTTCTGTACTGAGGCTGATCATTTTGTTCCTGCCTGAATTGCAAATTAGTTAATTATGTCCTTAATCAGATAATTACACTCACTTGTGATTCATGGTGCCTAGGGCTCTGACAGTAGGGGGTGCTGGAATACAGTTTCTGAGGCACAGTTAGACATCTTGAAGCTTTGGTCAAGCCATTAGCTTTAATGTTTGTAGAAAAAGAAATTTAGTGAGGGCTGGGGCTGCGTCCTCTAGACTAGAGATGTATCTCTCCCAAATGGAGATTTGCTGTCACTGAAGAGTATACACTCATGTTTTGAAGACTCCTCATGGAGATTAGTAACACAATATAATCCTTATATTGGTTATTTTTTTAAAGTAACACTATACATGTGTTGGATTAAAGAAAAAATACTATTAAAATAATTTTAACTGTTTTTCCTTCCTTTAAAGTGGCTATTAGAACTTTGAAAACTCCATAAGAGGTCACATTTGTGGCTTGCTTGTTTGTTTTTATAAACTTTATCTATTTATTATGTACACAGTGTTCTGTCTGCATGTATGCTTGAATGCCAGAAGAGGGCACCAGATCTCATTACGATGGTTCTGAGCCACCATGTGGTTGCTGGGAATTGAACTCTGGACCCCTGGAAGAACAGCCAGTGCTCTTAACCTCTGAGCCATCTCTCCGGCCCCCTGTTTGTTTGTTTTTTTGAGACAGGGTTTCTCTGTGTACGTTTAGAGCCTGTCCTTGAACTCTTTCAACCAGGCTGGCGCTTGCCTCTGCCTCCTGAGTGCTGGGATTAAAAGCATGTGCCAACACCGTCCTGTAAGATTTATTTTTTTAAATAATTGTGTGTGCACATATGTGCTTACATATACGGGTAGGTGCCCATGGAGGCTGGAGGCATTGGATCCCCTGGAGCTGGAGTTAAGAGCTGTTGTGAGCCAGCTGGAATGGGTGCTGGGAACCAAACAATGGTCCTCTGCAAGAGCAGCAAGAGCTCATAAATTGCTGAGCAGAGGCAGGGTGGGAGGGGATGGAGGGGGAGACCGGAGAGACTGGAAGCTGCCTCTTCCAGAGGGAGCTGGGAAAGGAAGGAGCTCAGGCTAGAAGCTGAAGGTCAACTTGCCTGAGGGGGCGTGGCTTGTCTCTTAAAGAGACAGGACAGACCATTACAATGGGGAGTATGGAGTGGGATGGGGGAGTTTGGGTGGGATGAGGAGGTTGGGGTAGAAGAGTTTGGGTTGGGATAGGGGAGTTTGGTGTGGGATAGAATACTTTGGGTTGGGGTGGACGAGTTTGGGGCCAGGTGCCTTGTTTCCTTCCTGAGGGAAACTGGCTGGAGCATTGTTAAGAATCTGACAAGCTCTTCACTAGTCCAATGGAGTGATACTGGGAAAGGACTAGGTTTTTTGTTTTGTTTGTTTTTGTAGTGAAGGAAGCTGTGCCAGTAGTGGGGGAACTAAGAGGTGGTCTAAACCAGGACTGCTGGGAGCCCCATGTGCTGATCTGCATGTATTATACTAATATGTATTATAAGTTAAATTGTTCCTGTGCTTTCCACAAGAGCCAAGGCCTCCTGCTTCTTGCTCACTGTAGTGCCTGGTTCACTTCTCAGGCCCAGAACCTGGCACGTAGGAGGTAGCCACCAGTATGTATTGACTGAATGAAGAAACAATTACGTGGCATTTTCTCCAGACTGAATGAAGAAACAATTACGTGGCATTTTCTCCAAACCATATATGATCCTTTTATATGAAATATGCATTCCTATTCTTTCTGACATTGCATGCATATCACATGTCTGTGACGCTAATTTGTATTATCTGTCCACACCTTCCTTTTTAAAAGGGCAGTTTTATAAATGACATTTTTTCTAGCTACTTAGCCAAAAGTCCATCTTGCAAATATGTCTAGACTTAGGCTCGTACTGAATTTATTCCATGTATGTGAAGATAATCCTTTAAGGAGAAAAATATATAAAGAACCAAGGTTGGACTGTTTTCTTCTTTCAGTTTGTGTTATTTATTTATTTACTTTTCACATCACTGGGGGATTGACCCTGGGCCTGGTATATGCTAAGCAAGCATTCTACCACATCTTAAGTCCTTTCAATTAAAAAAACAAATCAACTAAGAATTTAGCTTTTCTAATAATAAAATTGGTGATTTTGTACTGATCTTCATGTTGTCAAAGATGCAGTCTTCTGTCTTGATGTTTACCTTGTCTTGACAAATAATTTACTGTGTGCTAATGGCTGACCCTCCCTTCCCATCAGGTAGAAAAAAGGGAAGGCAAAAGGCAACATTGTATCTGCCCAATTGAATCAGTTTGCTTTTTCTTAAATGGTAAAATTCACATGACATAAAATGAATTGTGCAAGAGTGAAACATTCAGTGACATCTAGTGTACTAAAAATATTTTGTAACCATCACTATCCTGTTCATTGTGCTGTTACTATGCAAAAGAAAACCCAATATGCACCAAGCGCTCTCTCTCTCTCTCTCTCTCTCTCTCTCTCTGTCTGTCTCCTTTTAACTAGTTTAAAATCTTTATTTTTAAATTGGAATTGCAATATTTGAATGATGGAAATCAAATGAAGACATTGAAAGGTTGCTGCTTCATGGAATTTTATGAGCTTTAAAATACAGATACACAATCATCTCTTTACGAGTTTGATATATGACAAATGTGAAATTACTAATGTACAAAGGAGAAAAACGTATTACTGAAATAAATGGTGCTGAGATAGTTTATATTTTTTCTAAGAATACGAGTTATGTTTTGTTTATATTCTACTTAAAATTATTTCTACTTTTTGTTTTTTATTTTTATGACATAATTCTTTGGTGATTCTTAGGAAATTTTACGTCATGTACCCCAATCTCACTCACTTCCCAGTCCCTCCATTTCCATCCCTCACCCCTGTAGCATTCTTCCAAAACTTCTCTCCCCAAATTAATTCAAAACAAAACAAAAACCACCTTGCTTCGCCATGTTTCCTGCTTCTCCAACATCTCTTCATGTGTCCTGTGGCACTGGAAGCTGCAGCATGTGGCGTGTCACAGTATATACCCTTTTGTCCAATCATCCCCACCCACAAATGTTCGCTGCAGTGAGTCATTGGTCTGGTTCAAGGCCTCTGACCTCTGGCCTCTGGCACACCATTACCACTGGGCCCTCAGTGAAACTCCTTCGGATATGTTGCAATTGCCTCGAGTCATGGAGATCCTGCAGTTATCCTTCTGCAGGGCCAGTCCCTTCACAGCAGGTCATAGACAGGGTAGATGTTAGGGTGGACCTAACGCAGGACAAACATGTTTGTATACAAAGGAATCCATAAAAACAAAACTGAAAGCCATAATACAGATGCAAAGGACCTGTAAGGCAAACAAAACAAAACAAAAAACCACTACAAAACATGAGACAAAGCCTCCAAAGCTGCCATTGAGTTCATTTTGTGTTGATCATCCACTGCTGGGCATGGGGCCTGCCCTTCAGAAGGTTGTATTCTCAGTGAGATTCAATTGGAGAGAACTTACAGTATATCAAGTAGAGCTAGCTTCTGGGTTAGGGGCTTGTGTCCACTGCTCCTCTCAATTCTAGGACTCCATCTGGCAGAGACCTGTGCAAGGCCTGTGCATGTGTGCCCTGCCACAGTCTCTGTGAGTTTACATGTTGTAGAGAGGTCGCTTGTTGGTTCCTGGCCGCTTAGCCCCAAAATAATCACACAGAAACTGTATTAAATTCAATCACTGCTTGGCCCATTAGCTCTAGCTTCTTATCTAATCATCTTGTCCTGTCCCCCCATTTGTAACTATCTGTTCTATTTACCCTTCATAGGGAGATCCATCTTATACCCTATTCCATTACTCTATACATAACCTCTGTAGTTGTGTGGACTGTAGCTTGCTTATTGAAGGCATGATAGCTAACATCCACCTATAAGCAAATACATACCATATTTGTCTTTCTAGGTCTGGGTTACCTCACTCAGGATGATTTTTTTTTAAGCTCCATCCATTTACCTGTAGATTTCATATTTTTTAAATGACAGAGTAATAGTCCATTGTGTAAAGGTACCACATTTTCTTTATCTGTTCATCCACTAATGGACATCTAGGCGGTTTCCCCTCTCTGCCTTTTATGAATAGAGCAGCGGTGAACATGGTTGTGCAAGTGTCTCTATAGGAGAATTTTGAAACATCCTTTGGGCATAGGTCAAAGAGTGGTACAGCTGGATCTTAAGGTAGATTTATTCTCAGCTTCATGAGGAACTGCTACACTGTTTTCAATAGTAGCTGTACAATTCTGTGCTCCCACCAACAATGGATAAGGGTTCCCCTTACTCACATCCTCACCAGCATGAGCTGTCATCTGTCTTATTATTCTTGGCCATTCTGACTGCTGTAGGATGCTATCTCAGAGCAGTTTTGATTTGCATTTCCCTGATGACTATGGGTGTTGATAATTTCTTTAAATGTTTCTTCTCTGTTTAGAACTGTACCCCATTTTTAAATTGTGTTATTTTCTTGATTCGAATTTTTTTTTTAATTTAAGTATTTGCCCTCTATTGGATGTGTAGTTTGGAAAAAGAAATCTTTTTCCATTCTGTAGCTGTGCCACTTTGTCTGGATGATGGTGTCTTTTGTCATAGTAGCTCTTCAGTTTCATGGGGTTGCATTTATGAATTGTCCATCTTCCGTCACTGTACCTGTGCTATCAATGTTCTGTTCAGAAAGACTTTTCCTGTGCCGGTAAGTTCAAGGCGATTTTATATACACGGAACTAAACTGTGTATGGTTTGCTATGTTTAATTTCTCTCGGTATAACATTCTTACAACTTTTACACATTGGCGTATGTGTCAAAATCTCATTCTTTTTACGGCTGAATAGTATTAGTATTGTGACTGCATATTGTGTCTGTCTGTTCAGCTGTAGGTGGACATCTAGACTGTTTTTCTGTTTTGAACTCTTGTGATTAGTGCTGTTCTGCACGTTTGTATATTGATATCACGTACCTGTTTTCATAGGTAGTGTGGGCAAGTGGTCTCGTATCAAAATGGTAGCTGAGAAGAAGCAAGGAAGCAAGCCAGTAAGCATTCCTCCATGGTGTCTGCTTCAGTTCCTGCTTACAGTGCCTGCTTGACTCCTGTCCTGGCTTCCCTCAGCGATGGGCTGCAACCTGGGAATTGTTAAGATCAAACAAACCCTTTTTTTCCCTTAGTTGTTTTTGGCCATGGTGATTAATCAGAGCAACAGAAAGAAAGCTAGGATGGAGAGAAACCTACGAGTCACTAGTTTACACAGTAATGCTATTTGTGTACTATTTCTCTTAAAAATAGTCTCTCTTCCTACGCTCTGTGCGGCAATTACTGTCAATCAGTGGGGAGTAAGTACCCAGGGAATAGTAGCCAAGATGTCTAGTTTGGCTGTGGTGGTCCCAAGAGAACCCTGTCGCTTGCTGGCAATAGCTGCGGAGGACAGGTTAGGAGATGGGGATCCATAGGGGCTTTGAATCTCCCTCCCCTCAAAGGAATTCACTTCTCCACATCGCCCACTGTCACTCCTGGGACTCAGACCCTAAGTTAGAATCTAGACTTATCCTGGTCTCCTATTGTCTTTACTTAGAGCTGTGATGTCTGCTCCAGTTCTGTCACAGCCGAGCCTTCAAGTCCAGGGTCAGAGGTGGCCTAACGTCCTCCTTTGGTTAAGCACAGGGGTGAGGCCCTTCCGTCTGAACGTGTTTGGAACTGGACCAGTATCAGGAGCGGTGGTGATGGCAGTTGTTAGCACCTGGAAGGTGGATCCAGAGCTAAGTTGCCTCTCACAGCGTTTGCCCAGTATGAAGTCAGCTTTTTTTGTTGTTGTTGTTGCGTTTTTCATCTTTTACTGAGTATTTACTATGTGATGGATATTTCTATTACATGCATGAGAAATTCACAGAGATACAAACAGTTCTCAGTGGATGCACACACTAAACTGCCAAATACCTAAAGCCTTTTTACTTGAATTGGATCTTGGAGCCAATCAAACCAGTCTGGAGGAGGTATAAGGACTTGCTCTGAGTGTGGGGTTTGGAAGAAGTCCTGTCTTTTAAAATACCTGAGTCACCAAAGAAAGACGGACAAACTTAAGGTCCTTATTTTGGGTTTTTCTGCTGAGCATGCAATGCAAGCCTTGATCAAAGGGTTTTCTAGGCGTATGTGTTTATAGAGGGCAGAGATGGTGTGGCCGAGCTAGACGAGCAGACTCATACCTGCATGAAGATTTAGTGTGGGCTTAAGGAAGACTTAATTCAAGCTCACTGTGGAGGAAGCCTGAGGTTATCTCACTTAAGGTGCAGCTCTCCTCTCCTCTCCTCCCTCCACTATCCCCTCCCCTCCCCTTCTTTTCCTTTCTCTCCCCTCTTCCTCCCTCCCTCATTCCTTTCTTTCTTCCCTCCATTTCCCCCTCTTTCCCTCTTTTTTCTCTTTTTATTTTCGTGTGTGTGTGTGTGTGTGTGTGTGTGTGTGTGAGAGAGAGAGAGAGAGAGAGAGAGAGAGAGAGAGTTTCTATACACATATGCATGTGTGGAAAACAAAGGTCAACTTTAGGTGTCATATCTTGAGAGCCATCCACCTTATTTTGGTGAGACACAGCCTACAATTTGCCTGTTTTTACCTCTGAGCGTTACTAGTGCAGGTCACCACCCTTGTCTTTTTATTTATTTATTTTTTATTATTTTTTTTGAAAGTAAATTTTATTAAATTATAAAAGTTTCCATTTCCGCCCCTCTTCCCAACACCCTCCCACTCCCCCCACTCCCTCTCCTCCTCCCTCTTTGTCCCTTAGGGCAGTCAGGGTTTCCTGCCCTGTGGGAAGTTCAAGTTCCTCCCCCCTCCCTCCAGGTCCAGGAAGGTGAGTATCCAAACAGACTGGATCAGTCAGCTTTAACCAGCCCTCTTCTGCGGGCTTCCAAAGGGTAAGGCTGGCAGCTTTTAATTTCAGGGGAGTGACCTACCTGGGAGGTCTGAAGAATGATTCTGACAGCAGTCCAAGAGAATCCTTCCCTGCTGCTCTGGGCCATGTGTACAGGCAGAATGCACATGTAGGAGGATTTGGGGAAAGGAAGACAGAGCGGGTCTTTATGTGTGGTGTGTGGGTAGAGAGGACCAGCTGTGAGGTGTGTGTCAATCACATTTCACATCTTTTTGACAGGCTGTAACGGCTAGTAATGTCAGTGATCACTCGCTTCTTTTCCGTGCAGACTCATTAAGCTGTAAAATTACTGTAGCGTGTATGGGTGTTACTGTGGGCATCTATGTCCGCATCACCAGCAACAACAAGCTCTCTAGTTCCCCCCTGCTGACGCAGCCTCCTAACACCAGCCGCTTGCTCGGTGCCCCTTACCCCACCTACAGGAGAATCCCCACCAAGCAAAGAACTAAGTGATTGTTTGCGACAGTGGCAACTTTCCCCTGCTAAGCTGAGCTCTTCAAGTACATGTTGAGCCAACCTGGGAGACTCGGGGACCCACCTCCAACCTGGGAGACTCGGGGACCCACCTCCAACCTGGGAGACTCGGGGACTCGCTTCCCAGGCGCTGGATACGCTGTGTCCTCTTTCACAAACTGCAGTTGCTAAGTCGCTTTCGGAACTCGCCTTACCCCTCAGCCTCGGATCTACCCTTGACATCTCCCCTCCTCTCTTCTGAATTCTCCATCATAATCAGGGCGGAAGTCAGCTCCTGGAATGGCGGTTTCCACTCACTCCCCATGGGTGTGCTGTGCGTTCCTTCCCCATTCTTCATGCTCCTGGCGTGGTGCGTGCGGAACAGCCCCATTGTCTGTCTCACAGTGATCAGTTCAGAGGGGGGTGTATGATCCAGGCCAGAGAGCAAGAACTCCCTGAGGATACTTTGTTGAAATGAGTCCTTTTTCTACACGGGCTGCTACACTGGTGGAATATAATCAGTAGCTGCTAAGGGCAATCTCTACCACAGATTGAGGACAAGGGGCCTGAAAATAAAACCAACAGACAGAATGGCAGGAGCTCAGTGTGGAGAGAGAAGTCAAACATTAATACCCTTGCCAGCACATTTACCTTTGCAAGTACTCCTAGAATGTGACCCAATACGTTTTATTTTATTCTTAGTCCAGTTCGAGTGAGTCCCTGTCATATGGTGGGCCTATCACTTCATGCATAGGCTCAACTTTTCACTGTCACATTAGATCGTCACAAAAACGCTCAAGGAGGCAGAGGAGGAACTGCCATCCCCTTTCCTCAGCTGAGGAAACAATGTTTTGGATGATTTGCCCATTTCATGGTAATTATAGTCACTGCTGAGGCTCACACCTAAGATTCCTGGCTGCAGAGCCAGAGACACCGCTTTCCCGTGTGTTGACTCCCCTGGGTAGAAACAGGGCTCTGATGTAAACTTTACACTGTCTTCTCCCATGGAGACGGCTCTGCTCTAACCCCCATGAATCCACTGGGATAAAAACTTGGTCTTTGTCTCAGGATCTCTTTCCAAATGGTTGTCTTTCACTTTGCATCATCTGGATTCTGTTTAAAGGTCTGTACTAACCAGCTCAAGTCTTTTCAACTGTTGTGGATTGTTGCAAAGGACCTACCCGAGTGTCAGCATATGATGCTTGCCTCCCTGTGATGTAGCTTTGGTCTTGCTGCCCTTTTGACTCAGAGTTCTTCATCTCTGCCACTTCCCAATAGTCGAGATCTGAACAACGCCAGCCCCTCAGTTCCCTGTCTTCCCCATACTTTCCTGATTATCTTTTTAAGCAGCCTGCCTGTGTGAGGAAGCGTGCAGCAGCAGAGATGTAGACTCACACCGCTCCCTGGTCCTGCTGCCTGTTTTCCATCTGGCCCTTTCAGCTGTGTGTGGCTCCTTCCACAGTTAATTCTCTTCCCGTTGGCCTTTGTCAATCTCTTCATAATCTCGATCCCTCTGTGCCTTCACTGTCTGAGCTCAATTTGCCTGCCTGAAACTTCTGCAGTAAACACTTTCAACTGTCCACTCCGCCTCCACTGTTTCTAATCAAACTCCTAATTCTTTTCTAAGAATTCTCTCCCCAGGGAAGTATACATGCTCCTGGAGCAGCGTGGCTCAATTGATGACCTTAGGGGTGGCCATGTAACTTGTTTTGGCTAATGGTGAATGGGAATAACGTGCCACTCTCAAACAGAAGACTTTGGAAGCCAGTGCCTTCTCTCTTCTCCTGTAACCGCTAAGCCCTATGTAAAGGTGAAGTCTCCATCATTCTGTGTCCTAGGGTGACCAACATGGTGGCGCTCCCCATGTTAGCCTACCTTGCCACACTGTGAGAGCAAGACATAGATTTCTGCTGGCTTAAGACACTGGGAGTTGAAGGTTAAATTACCATTGCATAAGAGGACTGATCTAACAGAACAATCTCTCTCTCTCTGTCTCTCTTTGACAGGGTCAGCAACCTGGCCTAAGTGAGCAGTCCCTAGCATTCAGTGGCTAATGAGTTGGTTAAGAAAAATTCTTATTGCTCAATCGTAACACGAAAATGGTAAGGAACGGTTGCTGGGGCTTCAAGGAAGGATGCCTTTGCAAATAGACACATCAGTGTTAGATCTCAAACCAGGGACAAATGACCAACTGAGGCGTTCATTAACATATCAAAGTGGATGCTGGCTGCCAGGTTCTCCCAGGTCCCTCAGTCCCTACCTGTTACAGGACCCTCCTGGTTAGCATACCCAGCTCCCCACCCTAATAAACTTCTCCAGCCTAGGGGCTGGGCTGCCCTTCTCCACAGCTACCCTTCCCTATATAATCCAGCTATTTTGTTTACCTGACCTTTCCAGTCTATCCATTACTCTCTTAGCCCAGGTATCCCCCTCTTGGTCAACAGCTCCTCCTCCCCACCCCCTACTCCTCACATGGCCCGGCTCAGTTTGGTCATGCTCACTCTAGACTCTCCAGATGATGGAGAAGGGTTATCTGTCTATTGTGTTATTTTCATTGGTTAATAAAGAGACTGCATTGGCCCTTTGATAGGACAGAAAATTAGGTAGGCAGAGTAAACAAAACAGAATGCTAAAAAGAAGGCAATGAGGCAGACGCCATGGAGCCAGCCACCAGGTCAGACATGCTGAATCTTTTCCGGTAAGCCACCACCTCGTGGTGCTACAGATTATTAGAAATGGGTTAATCAAGATGTGAGAGTTAGTCAGTAACTAACTCTCTAGAGATAATGGGCCAGGCAGTATTTAAATGAATACAGCTTATGTGTTATTATTTCTGGGGCTAAGCTAGCCGTGCAGGAGCTGGGCAGGATGAAAAGCAGGCCTGCCCTGCAGCCCCTTACAACATCCAGATATCTCTGCCTCTTACTATGCCCCCCCCACTTTTTTCCCATTCAATCTGGAAGACATATTCTCCATTTCTCTGGATCTTATGTGTGAATGCAAAGCTGGAATTACTAGACGTGTCATGGTACCAGCCTGAAGGTAAAGCCAGCATCCGAGAATGGAAACAAAAGGGGAAGCCCTGATTGACTCTAGCCCATCACCACCTCCTCGGGACTTTTTCAGTTAGGAAAGCCAAGAAATCCCCTTTATTGTTTAAGCCACCTGAGTTGAGTTTGCTGTAAACTTCAAAAATGTGGAAATAGTTGATTTTTACTTTCTGTTATTTCTGCTTCTTACTAGTTCATACACACTCAAAGAAGTCGGAGGTACCAATAACATCCATTTACAAAGACCTACTGTGTGCATGCCATTGTGATAAGTGATTCCCATAAAGTAAACAAATACATTCCTTATCTGAGTAGCAAATATATGTGCGAGCGCCTTGAAAGAAAGCAGTTTTTCTTATGTGTATTTGTTTCTCTAGCAAATGGTACATAAGTGAGTGCTGGGCAAATATTGGACGAACTGAACAAACATATATTGAAACATACCCTACAATATTGCTGAATCCCCAAGTCCACCAAGCTTGAAAGATTCAAGAACAATACATTGATAGTATATGCTGTTAATTACAAGCCGGGACATCCAAAGACATGGTACTAGCCACAAAGGCTATGAAGGAATGATGCATTCTTGCCTGAGGGTTGGAAGCAGAAACAAAAGCTTTTTGGAGAAAGCCAAGTTTAATCTTAAAGCAGGACTGGGGTTTGGGCAGGCAGCATGGACTAAGCATGGTAGCGTTGGGGGCTGAAGTTAGGGCACTCGCAGAAGCAATGGCACGCCCAGGAAGGAAGGTGTGGCCGTGCAGCATTCACTACATCCAGCTGAGGCTTAGTAAGTATTAAATCTTATATCTCACTTTTCTTGTCACAGAAGATAACAGAGTGTCAATGTCCCTTGATCACCTCTTGAATATTTGGTGTAGGCACCTACCCTATTACTTACTCATTCAGATTCGCACATAGTAGGTCATCTAATATGTTTATAAA
Source organism: Myodes glareolus (assembly GCF_982192425.1). Taxonomy (NCBI): domain Eukaryota; kingdom Metazoa; phylum Chordata; class Mammalia; order Rodentia; family Cricetidae; genus Myodes; species Myodes glareolus. The sequence continues at coordinate 44,648,682 of NC_142027.1, read as the reverse complement.
GTTGCAGACATCTGTCCATGTGCCATTTTTCCCCAGAGATTGTATCATTTCCCAAGGGCATGTGGCAAGCATTCTACTTCATTTCTGGCTGTCAGCTTACTGCTGAGCCCCTTCACAACACAGTAGGCCCTCAGTTAAGTGCCCCTGTTTGTTGAGTTGATCCCGAGGACTTGGTTTGGGGGATGAAGTTATTTGCCTTGTGAGCCTGGTTTTTCAGTACATCAATGCTTCATCAAAGCCCTGTCAGATCCGATTCTCAATAGGGTATCTTAAATACATGCTATTAAAATACCTAAATAGAAGTGCCATCTGTTTGAATAGACTGAGCCTGGTGAATCAGCAGGAGAGGTGGGAGGCTGATCCAGCCAGACATGAACCAATTGGGAGGGGAGCAGGCAGCTAGCTCTCTCTCCCTTTACCGCTTTCAAGCGCTCACACTGGAATATGCTGATTTATAGACAGACAGGATCAACCAGCTAGCAAATTGTGAAGGCAGAATTGAGACACAGGGTGGGAGGCATCTGGGCTAGTTAGCATTGGTCTCCTGCTGGAGCCCTGTGCCCCCCTGCGGAGGTGCTGAAACCCACCTCAGAGCAGGAGAAAGAAGAGTCGAGGGACATGCCCTTCTGCAGAGGCCAGGCCTCTGAAATCAAGAGTTTGCTTTTGTGCAAGTTCATAAAGCATTTTTTAAAAAATCAATTCATTTTGGGAACTGTCACTAGTGAAGTCACCCAGGACTTAAATCACTAAAGTAAAATGCTGTGGTAGGAAAGGGGTTCGAAGCACACGTTCCTATTTCTTGTGCATTCTCCCAGGTGACATGTCATCAAGCCTAAGGTTTAAATGGTCTAGGCTGCCAGAATCCTGGCCACGGTCAGCTTCTTTTCCCCATTACCCTGGCTATGCTGTGGTCAGAGCTGGCCACTCTTAATGCTGCCCTTAAAGAAGGAAACAGTCCAGGGTTGCTCATCAATCACCCCATGGAAGTGAACGTTGAAAATGCTCTCTCTCTCTTTCTCTCTCTCTCTCTGTTTCTCTCTCTCCCTGCTTGCTTGCTTTTTATTTTATTTTTTTTGTTTTTACACTGCCAACAGCACAGGAGAAAACATAGACCATGTCAGGTTTTCCACTGAAGGAAAACAAGGCAGTGTTTAAGAGCTGGGACAGGAGGTCCTAGGATATCCGCTTTTCTTTGGTAACATTTAGGGCGTGAAGCCTTGCACACAGTAGATGCTCCGTTAATTATCTGTTCAATTGGTCTTGAGTCTTCTTGGCCAAAAATTTGGGGAAAAAAAATGAGAATGCTTTTTGAACAGTACATCTCTGCTCTGTTTTTTTCTGTTCTGATGGTGTGCCCCCTCTTAGCCACACCCTTCGCCCGGCTCACTGCTCGCCATCTCCTTCACCCCACAAACATACAGGGTTCTTCCTGCCTTGTTGTCCTATTTGGGTGCTTCTAATGCCTTTTCAGGGGTCTATGTAGGGTGTTTATAGTAAATGAGAGAGAAATAAAAGTACTCCCCGCAAGAGTCAAAAGCCTATGTTCTGGTCCAAGCTGTGACATTTCCTTTGGTTCTTGGGTAGTGGCTATGTGCTCAGATTCCTCATCTCTGATTTAAGAAAAAAAAAATATATCCAATCATACTGCCTCTCCCATTCTCCCTCCCTCTCCAACCTCCCAGGATTGTCACCTGTGTCAGGCAGAGCTAATCCATAAGGAGCCCTTTGGAAACAGAAAAGGCCTTTCTTACAAAGCATGCTAATTAGACTCACTCTCCTTCCTACTCCATGCTCCCAAGAAAGCAGGTGTAAACCGCTGGGAAGTGGCTCCACTTTGGTTTCACCCCCTCCATTCCAGAACCCATGGGCTGCTCCTCCCCTGGAACTGCTCAAGACCACGCCCACCGACCCGGTCCTTAAATCGGCACGTGCTCTTCTTCCTGCCTACCTGAGAGTCACCTGGAGCTGCTTCGCTCTGCTTTGCTTTGCTCTGTTTATTAAATCTGGCTTTATTGATTTGGTTTAATTTGACTTATTGCGTCGGCAAAAGAGACCCAGTAACCGGGATCCAACACATACTGTACACGATCTTCCAGAGTGTTTTCCTAGGAAATGGGCTCCTTTTCACCTCCCTTCTCCGGCAGAGTCTAACGGCCTGGTTCCTGAGGCCCAAAGGGAACACATTTGTCTGATCAGTTCCCTAGGGTTCTGGGTCAAGCCCTCGATTTTGCAGCATCAGGAACTTGGTCTTGGCAGAGGTTCTGAGTTGATCAGACTCCGGGCTGCTGACTCATGCTAACCCACAAGAGACGGATCTATAACCAGCATGGCAGTTTATTAATTTACAGCGGGAAACATTTGGCCCGGTCTGCCCCTTCTCTCCCTGTAGACCAGTTACACGGGAAGGGAGTGCATCAGAAGGTTGCTTGGTGAACAGGAGGTTTTGACTAGAGATACTGGAGGAATTGAAATATTCAGATTCACCAGGCCACACTCATTCGGGGCCCCCATCTCCTCAGCAGAATCCCACCCCCCTAGACAGTCTAGGATTTCAGGCACCTCAATGGGGAACTTTGTTCTAGAACTAAGTTGCGTGTGCCAAGAGTCCTGCGTTCCCCACATTCCTTCTGCTAGCCCATCTCCGGACAGTCCAGTACACCGGTCTTTCTATAGACTGATCCTTGTCAGACCTCCTACAGCGGAACTGTGGTTCCCCAAGAGTCTGCGGAACAGGGAGCTGGTTACTATTGTAGTACCTGGGCCCTTCGAAGAAATACAGGCTTGTTTTAGTGTGTGGAAAATTCTGCTGTATTTGGTTCGGGGGGGGGGGGTCTAAAGGGATGAATGCTTTAGGGAATTCCCAGGGATGCTAAGGCCAGGGAACACTCCCATGAAAGCCTTATTTGTTTCATAATCTCTTACATCGAGTTAAGATGACTTTGCATATTCTCATCCGATCGCCTTTAGAATGATTGTATAGGCTAATTCTCAGGGAAAATGTTACTTCCCAGTTCATGGGGGTCGATCACCTTTGAGCCTTCCTTTCCTTTCTATTCTTCCTTTTTTCTCCCTGCCTCTCTTTCATAAAGACTTATCAATACCTAATGCATAAAGAAACTCAAGGTGATGTTACAGCAACTGACATGCCAAGAGCCCAAAACAAAAAACGCTTTAGGTGATTATGGATTTGAGGATTTGGATGTATTCGCCTGTTGCCGAGTACACTAAGGCCAAACAATAAAATGAAGACCGGATATGTGCAATCTGGAGAAGTGGTAAGTAACCAGTTCATGTGTGCATCCTGAACTGTTGGCCTCTAGGTCATACCATATACTTCCAAGTTGTCTTAAGGGATACTCCTCCTCCCTTTAACAAGGAAAACAGATGTAGCTCTTCTCCAACATGGTTCCTGCCTCGCGGGCTCCTCATAGTGCCTGCCTTCTCTGAGAGCATCAAAGGAATAGGAGAAGGAATATGGTGGCATATACCCAGGCATTATGTTCCCAAAATGCGTTCCACTGAAACAGATTTTGAAATCCTTATTTTCCAGAAGAAATTAAGGCTCGGATAGGTTAAGTACTTGCTCAAGGTCATATAAGCAGTAAGTGATGGGATCTAATTCCAAATTCGCTCAGTCTCAAGTCCTGTGTTGTTTTCACCATTCTGTACTGTTTGTGGGTGGGGACAATGCATGCAGGAATTTTGAGCATGAGCTTCGCAGCGCTGTGCATATGTATTTATAGATAATTCTTATAATTTCTCTCTGCAAAATGACATATATAAATACACATCTTCTAAATATATTCCATAATGATGACTATCACATTCCTACGTATAAAACATACTAGCATTGAAACCTGCACTTGGTTATGCAGCTAGTTCTGATTTACTTATAGAGAAAAGCTAACGGCCATCGTGGATCAGGGTGGGAATCAGGCTACCTGGCCACTCACTCCCTGTTTCCCAGAAGGGACTCCATTTTCCTTCTGTGTCTCATTTCTATCAACTGAAGGAAGGTTTGATTAGGTCTCTAACATGCTAGGTTTCAAAGGACCAAGTAACAGCTGTTACTATGTCTCTTGTTTTATACCAAAGCACAGGAGTGGAGTGTGAGATACAGAAAGCTGAACATTGGGTTCAGAGAGATGGCTCAGCAGACAGGAGCTCTCGCTGCTTCATAGATGAACTGAGTTTGCTTCCAGCACCCTAAGCCTCTCATATCCACCTGTAACTCTGTTTTTAGGCGATCTGATGCCCTTCTCTGGCCTCCACAGGCACCTGCGGGCACACAGCCATTCTCTCTCTCTCTCTCTCTCTCTCTCTCTCTCTCTCTCTCTCTTTCTCTCTCTAAATCATCTTTTTTAAAAAAGAAAGCTGAGCACATATTAAAAGGCTATTTCGTAATAGCCATTGCCAGAGATGGTGCCAACCAGTTTGTATAATGTTGAAATTAATTCTCATCACATTGTATTGGCTACTTTTTTTTGTTGCTGTAATAAAGCCCCATGATTAAGGAAACTTAGAGAAGAAAGAGTTCATTTGGGCTTATGATTCCAGAGGCTTAGAGTCGATCATGGCAGGGAATAGTGTCTGCGTGCGGCAGTCACGGCGGCAGGAACAGCTCTTGAACCGTAAGCAGGAAGCATAGAGAATAAACTGGGGATGGCAAGTGGCTTTGAAGCTTCAGAATCTGCTCCGTGCTTTTCATTTACCCTAGCAAGACCTCACTTCCTAAGCCTCCCCAGACAGCACCACCAACCAATGCCCTGAACTAGTAGGTGACATTTCCATTCGAACCATCACACACATCAAGTCTATTTTTATTTCTCCATTTCTGAGGAACAGAGATGAGATTTGCCCAAGATTATAGGACTATTAATTAGAGAGACCAATACTGAGGCCAGGCCCAGTTCTAGGGCCAGGTGCTTTCTGTACAGTTTTATCTTCTGTTTTCTTATTTATAAATTCCTACTCTAATAACTATGTAGGACATTTGTTAAAATTCAACTTGAGATTGTGTGATTCATGGTCTATACAGAAGGAGAACACACATCAGCCCATGTAAGTGGACTTTTCTGGGCAGTATCATTATATCTCCCTTGAGGAAGAGAGCTTTAAAAGAGTCGCAGTCTAAGAGAAACTGTAAACACATCAACCATACACATGACGAGGACGCAATGCCTGGACCACATCTGCAAACTGCCCAGAACACCTAGAAAAGGGAAGGAGTCAGAGGTGAGGCCCAGCTTCCTTGTGTGTTCTTTTCTCACTACCCACGTGCAGTAGGTTGCCTTCTCTTCTCCCTGTGCTTTGCATTGTGCGGTGTGCGGGTGGGCTGGAGAGAATTGAAAAGGGCTGTCTATAAATCGCTCCAGCTAATGTTGAAGTCATTCTGCACCATGTACCCAAGCCTGCTCTTTCAACAGTGTCGGAAAAGTTGGCTTCCCATCTGCAATGCATCAATAAGTTAAATGACATTTTTACTAGACCTACAGGTGACACATAGTTGGAAAAGACAGCCACTGAGCTAAATCAGAATTTAACATTGTCTAGACAGTCCAGAGTGCCTTGTCTAACTCAATAAGATGAGGTATCTTAGAAATAATTGCAGAATTCTATGTTTAGAGGAAAAGGAAAAGCAGCCGCATGAATTCTGGATTGAGGTGATTACCTGGATAGCTTTTGTTCATATGAAAGGATTGGAGACTGTCATTACCCACAAGTTGAATATTTGACAACACTGTGTTTCAACAGTCTGCTGAAAAAGAAAAAGAACTCGCCGATCTTTAATTATATGAAGGGATGTGAGGCGCAGATTATAGACACCTGACAAAGGGCTGTGGTCAGACCATATTGGAATATTGGGTTCTGTGGGAGTTACCACATTACTTGGGGGGGCTATTAACCAACTAACATAAGGTTGCTAGAATGGTGAGGGTTGGGAAACCAAGGTAGTTGGTGGAAGTGGTATCATTTACATTAAAGACAGAAGGGAAAAAATCATCTATCAGAGGACACTGTATCATTGTCTTCAAGTATTTAAGACCCTGTCCAATGACAGGTAGAGTAAGTTTGTTCAGCTGTCGAGATGTAAATCTAGACCAAAGAGTTGACGTTAAAGAAGGCAGATTTTAGTTCAGCCTCAGTAGGAGCTTGTAAATAGCTGAGCCATTGTCCTTCAGAGAGAAGGAGGGGTGCACCCTGAGCATCTGGCAGGTTTTCAGCTGTGGCTGCCTTAGAGGAAACCTTGACATGGAGCAGAGGTGAGACGGGAAGGGAAGAAGCTTCATCAGTTTGAGTTCTAGTCCCTGGACCAAATGAACCATCCCGATGTTTGTTCTGCACTAGTTGGATTCATGGCTGTAGCTTCACCTGATATTTTATGCATATCATGTGCCAAGTTGGATGCTACTACTTATCTGAAGGAATAAGCCTGGGCTCACAGCCACTTTCTGCGGCACTAGGAGCACCTGATCCTACAACCCAGGCATATTTAGGAATTCTTCCACCGGGGAACTGCAGTTCATGCCCTCATTCGTTTGCCAGAGAGCAGATGGACTCACTTTGCTTTTTGAACATCTATTAGGTAATTATTGTTTCTGTTGCAGAAATAACTTTGTTATTCATACGTTGTATTTTATTTTCTGTGTTCTGTTTGGTAATTCCTAAACACGATTTTTCTGCTTCTAAGAACAATGATTAAGCCTTTAGTAAAATGAAAGAAAAGATGGACATTTCTGCTCCGCGATTTGACTGTGCTAATACTAATGGCAGCAGGAGATTTCCCATGGTATGCCTAGTCATTCCAAAGGCTGAGCACTATGTCTCAGATCTCCCTTGCCTTGAAGCTCTCCCACTAGGAAAGCAGGCTGTCTCACTCTTGAAATCCATATCCAGAAGCTTAAGGAAGCCACATTTCAAATTTCTCTTCAGGAGAGCTAAGAGACAAAGAAAGCCAGAGTGTTTTTGTTACTTTGGCACACTCTTCTGACACCACCTGCCATTCTGCAGTGGGTACCACAGTCAACTCAGTGTTAGCTTACATAGGTTGAGGCCTCAGCCCCCCAAGACCGTCTCTCATTTCAAATGCCAGTTGCAAACCCCCAGTTGCAGCACCCGCTTCCTATCCACTAGGAGTATTTGGAGTTCCTATGACTAACCTTTGATTCTGTTAATTTTCTAGCGCAGCTCTCAGAACTTGCATTTACTGTTGCGTTTGCTTTCCTGTCAATTATAAAGGACTGTGTGAGGGTATGGATGAGCAGCCAGATGGAGAGATGCATGGCAGGGGGGACCAGGGCAGGGACTTCCATAGCTTCTGTGTATTCACCTGTCCACCAGTGCCCCGAGTTCAGTCTATTTTTGTTTTAAATAAATGCTTCCTCACACAGGCACTTCTGGCTAAGTCACTGGTCATTAGTGATCAGCTCCACCTCCAGTCCCTCTCCCTTCCTCAGGGGTTTGCAGGTGAGTCTAAAATTTCCAACCTGTAATGCAGCGGTTCTCAACCCTCCTAATGCTGCAGCCCTTTACATACAGTTCTTCATGATGTGGTGGATGACCCCCAACCATAAAATTATTTTCATTGTTACTTCATAACTGAAATTTTGCTACGGTGTACATTGTAACATAAATATCTGATATGGAGGATTTCTGATATGTGACCCTGTGGAAGGGTTGTTCAAATACCAAAGGATTGATGACCCACAAATTGAGAACAGCTGCTCTAACTGCAAGATTGATTCCCATGGCAACGATGCTCCAACCTGAGACTACCTAAGAGTTCTGCACCTCTACCCACCCATTGCCTCAAGAACATACTGAATATTAGGCTTGTGATTTTTGACTCCAGAATTCAGGTTCTTAGATACTATACTACTATACATATCTACACATATATACCACCATATACTACTGCACATATATCACCCTATACTACCATATGTGACTTCTCATATACCACCATATAATATAACATATATACAATCTGTACCACTATACATATACCATCATATACTACTGCACATATAACACTATAATATTTCATATAACCATCATATGTTGACAGAGGTTTCTGTCCTGTCTGGTACCATAGCCGTTCAGTCCCAAAGAAAACACACAGAGGCCTACATTAATTATAAACTGGTTGGCCTATTAGCTCAGACTTCTTATTAACTAAATCTTGCATCTTAAATTAGTTCATAATTCTTGTCTGTGTCAGCTACGTGGCTTGGTACCTTTTATCAGTAAGGCATTCTTATCTTGCTTCATCTTGGTCTGGATGATTACTGCAGACTTAGCCTTTCCTCTTCCCAGAATTCTTCTATTCTGGTTGCCCTGGCTATACTTCCTGTCTGGCTATGGCCAATCAGTGTTTCATTAAACCAAGACAAGTGACAAATCTTTACAGGACACAAGAGTATTGTCCCACAGCAACCATACACTTCTATATATAGACCACCATATACTCCTGCACATATATCACCGTACCATGTTTCCACCTATTTCTATAACTCCTATTTCTCAGTTCTCTGAGTTGAAACCATGATGCAAATTTCTAATTTAAACATCTTAAGGTATTTCTAAATGTATGTATGTATGTATTATAAATTCATTTGTTTTTGAAACCAAGTCTCACTGTATAGCCCAGGCTGCATTCAAACTTATCAGCTTCCTGACTCAACCTTCTGAAATGCTGGGACATGCTGCCTCACCCAGGTCAAATGTGCATTTTATTATAAAAATAAACATAGTAACTAATTGTTCTGACTATAATTTTGGTTATACCTGGAGTCATATGCAAGTTAGTCACTGAGAAATTAAGTTTTGGTTTCCTTATGTGTATTTTTTTAAATGCGAAAGAAGATTAAGACATAAAATATGTAATGTGCTTGCAGAGTGCCTGGCCCAGGGTCTGAGCAGGAAATGTTTATGCTCATTAATATGTATTAGGATCACATAAAATTTCTGAAGACTGAGAACTGGAAGAAAAGAATCACATAGAGTTCTAACACTTACACAGATTCTGATCCATTTTCTTTTATTTATGTGTGGTCAAGTATTCTCTTGTTGTATAGGACCTGAGTTTGCCCTTTGTTTGCCAAGTCATCATTGTTGGTGGGGTAAGGTACTGAGGTAACTCGGGTGAATAAAAGCAGAGTCACTGTGCCTAACAGAACGGGCAAATGAGAGTCCCTAGGGAAGAAATGGCCTGGTTTGGATTTTCTGAGCAGTTTCAATAGAGGTCATTGGTGGCTCCAAGTCTTAGAATGGCTCCTGAAGTATAGGTTCAATCTGGGATATCTTTAGAGTTTGTTTTTTTTCCTAGAGTAATGATGAATCTGAGAGCTGAGTCTGACAAGCTTGTGCTAAGAGCCCTTTTCTAGTCTCCATCCACTTCAAGTCCCTCTTCTCTGGCCCACTCCTCTCTGGGTAGCCAGGGTGGATTCATCCAGGGTAGCCATTGTGTGCAAATCCAGGGTAGCCACGGTGGGCTCCTCCAGGGTAGCCATGGTGGGCTCCTCCAGGGTAGCCATGGTGGACTCCTCCAGGGTAGCCATGGCGGACTCAGCCAGGGCAGCCAAGGAGGCTCACCTAGGGGCGACATGATGATCTTGCTCATGTTTCTCTGTCTCAGCCTCTAAGGAAGTGGCAGCTGCATAGCACAACTTAAACCTTGTTAGTCAGGAGGGGAGCCATGCCTTGTTAATAAAAAATTACACCAAGAAGATCTATTTTCTATGCACGTGGCTTAAAGATAGCTACTAGAATCCAAGGAGGAAATGCTTGGCCACAGTAATTTATAATTGCCAGTGGATGTTGCCATGGTTCTTCCATAGATGCTCCATGTGCCGGAAGTCTGAGCCATGGTGTGAGCTCCAAATGTTTACGACATGTTTGAAATTTTCACCTGCCAACCCAACACCTTGTTAAGGAAAGAGCAGAGTAAATACGTCTTCCACTTTGCTAGCCCAGGTCACCAGCAGCTATAACTCTTACGGTGTAAAACTACAACCAAGCAGTGACTGAGATTGTTGCATCTGGATCTCTGTTTAGAACAATTTGTTTCCTGAGAGGAAAAAGAGGTCCTGACCAACTGGTCTCATGGCCAGTGACCCCCACAGAGTGTACCTAATGTCTCCCTCTGCAGCAAAAGTGTGACCAGTTTATAATTATGTATATCCAGGGTCTATTAGAGCTGACTCCATATCATGCATTACAACCATAACCCCAAGATGCACTCGGATTTCTGCAAGACGCCAGAACAAGTGCAATTGTCTCAAAGTAAGAGCGACAATTGCTCCTTTAGAACTGAGAAGAGAACACCAAGCAGGAAGAAACAAAACTCTCCTCTTAAGTTCCTGGAATCTCACGACTGGATTCACAGCCTTAGCTGACAGAATCCAGAGTCCTCTCAGTTTCCCGACTTCTCCCAAGTGACCGTCAGGTCAAGAAGCATTTCTGGCTTCTCTTTGCGTGGCTCACAACCTTCAGTCCCTCATAGGAACTTTGTTCTTTATTGCTTTCTGGACACTGTTAGTAGTGTCTGAAGAGCTTGGTATCCTTTGAAGAACTTCTCCACAAACCAGCAGCTGAAACGCTGGTTACACTCATGGTTCATACTCATGGTTCAGGCCTCCCCCATACTGATTGTGGTGATGGTAGAGGAGACAGCCTCTCATCTATTCTTTCAGTAAATCTGTGTTCAATTAGATAGGCTAAAAGTGAAAAGGGGATGAAATAGACTATTTCTATGCATTCTCTCTGTATTCCTTTGACTAACCTTTAGGAAAACATATTTTATAGAATCAAAGGTCTTTACAGTTGTCACCTGTGGGCAGGTTTTGGGCCTGTTTTAATCAGACCTGAGTAACCCAGGTTGAAACCAGGAGGGATAAAGTTTGATTTGATTGGGATAGAGAAAGGAAGAGCAGAAGTTTTAGATAAAAATAATCTTGAGAGAATCTTAGAGAATGTTCTGTGAGGAAATATTACATGAAAAGCTTATGTTAAGCTGTGGGTAGAAAGTTGACCAAAGGGATGCTTATCAGGTGCACAAAATAACTCGCTGTCGAGATAGAAGTGAAAGTCAGAAGCAGCAGCAGCTTCTCAAGGAAAACCAGGACCTGGGGTTGGGGGTGGCATGCCATTGGAAATACGGGCAGAGTAAGGAGAAAGGACTTCCACACTGACACTCAAGAGAGCCCAGCCCCAAGAGTCCAAGGACTGAAGTTCCGGCTTTGCCAACATATTGGTGTGGGAAGTGGAGGAACATTGAAAAGATGAGAAATCTCAACTACCAGAGGATCCAGATGGAATTGTCCCAAAGAGTATGTCAGAGAGCTTTTCAGAGCGCTCTCCATCCTGTATCCATGGTCATTGTCAAGGATGATTAAAGAGGGAATGTGGGGAGGGATAAATAACACTAAAGACGTGTGGAAAAGGCCATATGGACACATAGTACTGTAAAAGCCTACACACACACACACACACACACACACACACACACACACACAGAGAGAGAGAGAGAGAGAGAGAGAGAGAGAGAGAGTTAAAATGAAGCTACCCTCTATCAGAATGCCCCTCCCAGCCATCATGTTAATAAATAAAAGGCCAGGAATGGGTATATTGCCAATGCTATTGGTGACCTTGCAGAATCTAAAGGTAAGCTATTTCTGTATATATATATATACATATATATATATGGAGAGAGAGAGAGAGAGAGAGTCTTATAGAACAGAAATCAAATCAAGTTGGAGGTGTCATCCCTATTGTATAGCTTTTGTAATACTGAGAGGTGTCGTGCATGCTACTGGAAGAGGAAATTATTAATCTTACCCCTTTGAGCTATAATAATGACTGGCCTGGTAAGAAACAATCTATTGAT